>NC_090296.1:149136684-149439714 GCF_039906515.1 Pseudorca crassidens | reverse complement strand
CCCCCACCTTCTCCGCCCCGGCCCTCTGGCCTGGGGACAGCGCCCCTCCGTGATGCGTCCCGGACACCCGGGGGTGGGAGAGACCCGGACCCAGCGACAAGGGAGGGGGCGTGCCTCCGGCTCGAGCCTGGGCACCTGCGCGGGCCCGAGGGGGCGGCCCCAGACTCGGGGGTCGCCCCACCCGCCCGCGGCCCCAAGTCTCGCGGTGCTGCGGCCTGGCCGGGGGAGCCGCGGCCCGGCACCCCCGCCGCGTGACAAAGGCTGAAGCGGGAGGAGGAGGCCGAGGAGGGGGCGGAGGCGATAAAGGCGGGGGCGGCGGGCGGCCGCGGCGGCGGGAGAGCGCGGAGGCAGCGCCCGCCCGCGCCGTCCTTTGTGTGGCAGTGGTGGCGGTGGCGGCGGCGGCGGCGCCTGGGCCTGCGCTGGCCTCGCCTGCCCCGGGTGGGGCGCCCGGCTCCGCGCCGCCCCTCCTCGTCCCCGCCCGGCGCGCGCCGAGCCTTCCGAGCAAGATGGCAACCCCGGCGGCGGTCAACCCTCCGGGTGAGTAGCGGCCGCGGGCCCCATGGCAGCCCGCAGGCCCTGCCCGGGGCCGGAGTGGGCCGGAGGGACTGAGTGCGCCGAGCGCCCCCGGGAGCGCGGAACCGGGCGCTCGACACCTCCTGGGGCAGGGTGGGGGGAGCGGCTGTCATTCTGCGCGGCAGCCTCAGCATCAGCACCAGCCGCGGCATCTTCATCCCAATCTCTGCCCCATCCCGGTTTCCAGGACGCGCCAGCTCCTACCCGCGGGCGGCGGACGCTGGCCTCGCCTCCCTGGGAACCAGAAGGGCCAGTCCACGATCCACTTAAGTTCCGAAAATACCCAGCTTTGCCTCCCCCATCCGACGCCTTTTTCTCTTCCTGTTGCGGCCCCTGTGGCATCAGGCGTCTGCCGGTCGGGGCGGGTAGGAGGGTACCGCGTTGACCGAGGGAAAAGTTTGGACCCAGGATTCAACAGGGTGGAACTCCCCGGATGCTCCCCTGCCCGCCCCGCTCCCCAAGCGCTGGTCCTTTGAGCCCTTTGCGACTAGCTACTATGTATCCTGATCTTCAATGGACACACACACACAGTCTGTAGAAACGCAGCGTGGAGAAGCCCAGGCCGGTTCAACATCCTCTGCTTTCTAAGGCTGACGTGTTCTCAGGGTGCCGTCTATGACAACTGTGCTCAATGGGCAGATTTCAAAAAATGGGAAGAGTTCATGATCAGGTGGGAATATTGACCTGCTTTGGAATTGCAGCAGAGAAATTCTATTTTAGTTGGGAAAATGCCCTACCTTGTGAATAGGACAGCCTGAAGGATGTCCGAGAATGGAAAGGGGGACACCTAGACAGACTGCTACAAAGTTTTGGGTGCTGTGCAGTGACTGCTCTCGCCATGACATGGTGTTAGATCCCTGTGGAGGATGCAGGGAGAGTAAGAGAGAGGCCAGCGGTCAGGGAGTTCCCCGTAGAGGGAGGTCGTGGGGTGGGTGGGAGGGTGAACACCCACAATGCCTAGCAAAGAAAAAAAATGTGTCGTACGAGTTAGAAGTGAAGGATTCCTTCCATCTAAAGTGGTAAGGGAAAGGCTTTTGGAGGTTGGACATTTTAAAACTGGAGTTTGAAGAACTGGAAGGTTTGAATACACAGAGCCCGGCGCTGAAGCGACTTGCAGGTACAAGGGATGGCGTGAGCTATGGTGGACTTACTCTGAGCATGTGTAGATGCCAGTGGGTGGTTGGAGCATTAGGGGTATAAGGGAGCAGCGGAATATCACACAGACTGGTTTGGCAGTGGCCAGGCTTTAGAGGGCTTTGAAGGACAGGCTAAGGAGTATGGGCTCTTGCCCTACACGTTATGAGAGAGTTCTCTGTGGTATTGAATAGGGTAGCCACATGGTCACAGTACTTGTGGAAGATTAATTTGTCAGCTAAGTTGAGGTACCATGGAAAGGAGGCAGCAAGACTGGAGGCGGGGAGACGGGGTCAAAATGAGGCAGGTGCTGGGGAGGTGAGACTTAGCGGCGCTGGCTTGGAACAGAAAGAGGAAGGACAGCACCATTGGGCAGGTGGAGGATCTCAGACTTGCACTGCTTAGATTGGGGGTAAGGGTAAAGGGGGTGGCCTAGGAGGCACTGAGGTGGGGTGTCCATGGAGACACCGAGGTGAAGAGCCTCAGTAGTTCCAAGGACGGAGGTTGCCTTAGCAAAGTAGGGAGTCTTGGAAGAACAGATGAGTTCCCTGTCCAGACGCTGTTTGAAAACAGCTGTGCCAGTTTGCTTGCGACTGAAGCCTGCCATTTCAACCTGTTCAGCTGCTTAAAAATCAATAGCCAAAAAAAAAAAAAAAATCAATAGCAACTTGATCGATTTAAATGTTATGACATGAGAAAAAGCGAAGGAAGTTAAATGAGGATATTTTAGTCCAATGTAGGTTTATGTTTGAAATAGGAATAAAATCAGAGGCAATGTACATTTTATATATATATATGTTTACACATATACACATATACGTACATACCATTACATCTCCGTTTAAGGCGTTTTGTCCATAACCTTGTTCCGTGAGCTTAACGGAATAAATATGGGGCAGCTGCTGGGCTTGGCGGTGCTGAGCACACGAATGTCTGTGCCTTGGACTGTGGGACACTTGAATCAAGCAAGTGCAGGGCATTGTTTTTATTATTTGCAAAATAATAAAATAATTTGGCTTGCTTGATGGACAGTGATGTCTGTGTCTTTTCTCTGTTCGCAGAGATACCAGAGATCTTGAGCATGGTGAGATCTTCTCAAGGGAAAACTCCTTGAGGGGGTCGCCTTTTCTCTTACCCACCCGTCTTTTCTTTGAGTGGCCCTCCGCGGTAACCCTCAGATCTGTGGGGCAGCTTGTTCTCTCACCGTGTGAATCGCGAACCTCTTTGGGGAAAGGGTGTAGTTTCGAGGGATACAGCTAAAGGTTAGAGCCCAGAGAGAGGTTTCAGACTTTTCCTGGCAATTTGCCACCAAGAGAGGCAAGGTGCCCGAGCTGGACACCCAGAGTCCACCTCTCAGAGGCATGAGTCATGTGATGCTTGGTTGAATGCCTCCTCCTCTTTCTCCCACCTCCCCCCCTCTCCCCAGATGCTGTTGCTTTGCAAAGAATAAGAGCTCAGTGAACTCAGGCAAATGCACTGGGAGGCACCGAGGTTTATTTCTGCTGCTAATCTGTGTCCAGGGTACGAAGGTGACAGGCCATCACTTCCCCACCCCTACCCACTTGTTCCTTTCTCTGCAGCTGACCACTGCACACCAGCAGACCCATTTGCAATGATGCTTGTCTGTGATGTACGGCAGGGGCACTCTGGGGTCTAGGTAATGACAGGTGAAGTTGGAATCTTCCTGCTCTCATGTATTCAGGTGATCTGAGCCAGGTTCAAACCTCTAACCTGCCCCTTCTAGGTCCCCTGTTTGGGTTTTCAGATTCTACCAGTTACTCTGGGGGAGGAGTGGTTTTTGGAGAAGGAAGGGTTTGTCTTCTGGACGTTCTTCTCATGGCATCTGCCGCAGTACTCCTGGTCTGGTTCCCCTCTCCTGGGGCCTCTGACCCCTCCCTATTTCTAGGTCATTGCAGCCCCTACCTTCGTTGCTAATATTATGGTAGTGGCTGATTTTCTCTATTCTTTCTAGATAGGAAGAACTTATGTCCTCTAGACTAGAGAATGGAACTCTAGAATCTTCTGTTCCATATATATGTATTATTTGTTTCACTTCCTTTGGGTGATTTTTAAGCATTTCTGATTTGTATTTAATAATGAAGGTTTGAATTAGTTTCATGCATGAAAGGGTACGTGCAGCTGAAATGGCACAGTTCGGAAGGGGACTGTTTTCCCAACTCCATTGTTTCCACCTTAATCTTGTGTAACTTAAGCATGAGGGACTCAGGTTCAAATTCAGACCAGTGATCATTAGGAATTATGCATTATCGGAGCACACTCCGAAATGAGTATTTGCAGAGTGTTAATAAGGCTTGCACATTTTTAAACTTCAGAGGTATGTTTTAAGAGATTTAGAATTTCTACTTTTTTCTGAAATCAACTATTAGATTTTTTTTCCCCTCCAGGTTTCTGGTCTCTGGCATTTTAGTTTGGAATTGATTGTATAGTGCAGAAGATTCTTGGCAAAAATTGCCTTAGATGGAGGGATATTCGGGTCGGTTCAGCAAACATATTGAACACCTTTGACCTTCCAAACACTGTGCAGGGCGGAGGGCAATGTGAACACCCCTTCCTCAACCTCTGGGAGTTCTGAGTCTAATAGGGGAGACGTCAAGACCAGGTTTATAACAAAAGGTGGAATGAAATGAACTTGACTAGGTGTGTATGTGTCATGAGAGGAAGCTTTGTAGGGAGGTAGCTTCTGCAACTGGGCCCCTCAAAAAGAGAGAGTTTGGCCTATGGAGAATTTAGGAAGGGTCTCAGAGAGCTGGGGGTGGGTGTGTGGGTGGGTGGATTTGTGAAAGTCTGGGGAACCGTCAAGTGGTTGTCTTCTCATTGCTCTCAGGGACCCAGATGGACCCCCAAGAACGATGGGGTAGAGTTAGAGCTTTGGAGAGATGCTAGCTGTGATTGCAAGCTGCCCAGCAGCACTGCCTCAGCTAGAGGTGGAACACCCAAACGAGCTGAACATACATGTCCAACGTCTTTACACAGTGCATTTCGTGCTTTCTAGAAGTCTTGATTGCAAGATACATCATTCTTTTATGTGCTTCCAGGAAAATACTGCTGCCAGTTCAATGATGACGTACTATCAATGGTAAAATGCTCCTCCATTTCAGTGATGTTTCAGAAGATTGCATTTAGAATTAGTAAAATACCGTGCATTAAGAAAAAGTCAATTTTGCTGCTTCACCACCTGTACGTAAAACATATGGTCTCTTTTTCCAGTAAAAAATGATACAGAGTTTGCCCTTTAGGCATGTGCCAGGGCGCCCAGTGATGAACCAACAGCCTTTTAGCACTTGTCAAAAGATAGGAGTGATATCTAAAAAAGAGATTGATTTATTCCTCAGTCAGTATTTATTAAGCAACTAGTATGTGTCCGTTACGGGGAGCTGTGCTAGCTTGAGGTCGGGAAGAGCCGGGCTGGTTCGAGGAGCCAGAACAGGCCAGGGTGGCGGGAGGATGGTGGGTGAGCAGGGGCGACGGGGGTGTGGGAGACCACTCACGGAGAGGCATGGATTGGGGTATGGGGTTGAGGTTCGAGTCTAAGAGCAACAGAGAGCTAGACGGGTATTGAGCAGTGGAGACACGTGATCCCACCCGCAGTGGCTGCTGTCTGGAGAGCAGACTGGAAGGAGGACAGCGGAGAAGCAAGGGTCCCGTTAGATATTGCTGACGTAGACGGCGGGTGGCATTGGGCGTGGAGAGAAGGAGATGGAGTTGAGATATATTTGGGGGCCAGGACGCCATGCCGAGCAGCTCCAGGGGCACTAGTTGTATCCTCGGCCATCCGTGCAGTCGGGCAGGGCACCTGCAGCATCTCTTTTTTGCGGGTAGCACCGTAACTGTAGGGTACAGGGTTGGGAGAGGGTGCTGACGGGGAGGGAAGAGTCAAGAATGAGTCCCAGCTTTCTGTCCTGACAGCTGGGTGGTGGGAGGTGATGGGAAGATAGTGAGGCACACGTGGCTGTGGGGTGTGCTCGAGGCTCCTGCGTTAGACGGTTGGGTGCAGGTGCCCAGGAGACACAGAGGTGGAGCTGCTGGGAGACCGAGGGCCGTGTGGGCCCAAGGGATCTGGGCTGGAGAAATAAGTAAAGAGCAGCTTTTCTAAATGCTTTCCTTGGGGAAAGTGAGATCAAGGAGAGTGGAACACTTGGACCAAATCCCCTCAGTTCCCCAGCAGTGCCTCCATTACTGCTTCATTGTCGGCCTGCGCCGAGATTCACCAAGATGCACGGAGAAGAATTTCTGTATCTTTTCCAGAAGCATTACTCCACTCACAGTGTCAGCTCTGTGCTGGGCCGTCCTTAGGAAAGGAATGTCCAGCAGAGTTGCCCAGGAATGGGATATGCTGTGTGAGGAGCTGAGGGCGCTTTCACACAGAAGCGGGTAGGAGCCGTGCAGGTCAGGCTGATGCACTAGTTTAACACACAGAACTTCTTGTTCAATGAATAGAAATGGACTCCCGCTTCTAGTCAAGCCCTTTCCCACTTGAGGGCTTTTGCTTGTGCCGTGTTCCTCTTCTTGGGATGATAAAGTGCTCACCTGTCCCTTCCTCCTCTCTCCCACCCGCTCCCCACACCTAACCATTTCCCTATCCGACTCCTTTTGTTTCCTTATGGCCTCAGCTTGAACTCTTACTCCATTGGAGAAAGCCCTCCTGACCCCTTTATCCAGATCAAGTGTGCCTGTAATGCATTCCACCAGGGCCCCGCAGGGTGGACTTGGGTTGGAGCTCTTCCTCTCATGCGGAATGAAACAGTAAATCACCTAGATGTTTGATCCATGCCTGTGTGTCCTGCAGCTCTGGGAGCCCCCCTGAGGGCAGGGAAGGCATCTGTCGCTGACGTGGCCCCAGCATCCGCCATATTGCCTCCTGTACAGCAAGGCATGCGGGAAAGTTTGCTGATGAGTGAATGTCTGGACGCCAGACAGTTGCATCACAGTTTTGTATGTGACTGCCTTGAAATGCCCACCTTGAAGAAAAGAAAGCATGTGCACTGTATCTGTGGGTCTTTGAAACCAAACACACCAGTGCTGTCTAATCCAGATTCTGATTTTTATTGGTGGGAACTGATTTTGATCTGAAAATCCTACCAGAATAATCTGTCCCCACAGCAGTGCCTCTAGACTTTATAATAAGGCCTTGGAAACACAGATATTATCCGTCTTCCCAGAAGGAGGGCAGGGCAGACTGGTAGTAGCCTGGAGACCAGCTGGTAGTGGTGGAAGACCCGTATCCCCACCCTGTGAAAGCCCCACAAAGGTCCTCCCCTTTGGGGCCTTCTGCTCTGTGTGTGAAACTGTTGCTATGGCTTGTGTAATCACCGGCAGTTACAGATAAGGTCCCCCGGGCTGGCTCTCCATCCAACTGCCCCCCCGGAGGGGCTGACACAGGTCCCAGAAAGGCAGCATTGAGGGGCCACAGGCCCTGGAGTTGGAAGCAAGACCCTTTGCAAATAAGTAGAGTCTGCGTGGCTTTCGAGACTGACTGTAACAATTGGAACATTTTTCAGGGAAATCCACAAAGAAGCAAAAATGTTCACAAGTAGGTAATTCCTGCTCTTGTACATTGTACAGTAACATGGGGCATCTTTTACTGCTCCAGTTGTGTTGTGAGAGCAGCTAAGCAGAGCCCGGGAGGGGTCTTCTCCTAGCCCCCGCTGAGGAGTTGGCTTCTTTCTTCCCCATAATCACTTTTCCTCCTGAATACAACAAGAAAGATACGTGTGGATTATGAAAAATTTGGAAACTGTACATAAGTGCCGAGATAGTTCTACTACCCACTATTAAGAGTTTTGCATATGTTGTTACAGACTTTTTAAAAAACGTCATAAGTCAACACAAAATAGAATTGTTCAGAACATATCATTTTTTTCCACCTTCATTAATAGGAACAGTGTATCTTACCAGAGATACTGAAGTGTTCTGATTTATGGCCTTGTCATAATTTTTTGACTTAGTCTCATATTTAGGCATGTAATATTTGGAGTGCTTTTCCATTTGTCAAAATTATACACAACACTGTAGTGTCCATCCCTGTATGTAAAAATATAATTACATGACTTTTTTCCTTAGGGTAACTGCTAGAAGTGGAATTACATAGCCAAGTGGGTTGGTATGTTTTTATTTTATATTGCTTTCCACAGAGGCTCAAAGGGGTTCAGAGACTCACCTGGGGTCCCTAGGGCATACATGGACATGAGCTCAGATGCTCTGCTTCCAGCTCTGGGCAGGGCCCTGCAGCCCCCGCCAGGCTCCCCTCTGCCCCCCGGGTTCTGTCTGCACCCAGCCCTGCCCTTACGCGTTCCCTTCTTTCACGTGGCCTTCCCAAACACACGTGCTATAACTGTCCTGGAAACCTTTGATCCCTGTCTGTTGTCCACACATCCTCCTTGGTTTGAACTATCCATCCCCCACCAGACCACCTGGCTGACCAGCCCCCAGACTCAGAGAGCACAGGGCGCGGTAAGGTGTTGTCCTTCCTGCCTGCCTTCTGTGGCGTTAAGGCAAGCTGTGGTAGTTACTGCCGCTTCAGATGCAGATTCAGGACGTTTTAATAACGGAGGGCAAATGTGTTTGCTTTTGGTTTTGATGATCCCTGCTTTTCTTCCACAACTCTGAAAAAATAGAGACCAGCTGCAGGTGGCACTGGGCACCTCTGCACTCAGGCTCAGGTAGCAAAAGGAAAGGCTTGGATGTTGGCAGCCTGGGACGATTCTGGGGTACTGTGTCCAGGGTGAAGAGCACCCCGGGGGGTTGGCCCAAGCCAAAAGCAAGCTCAGTGGGTGGATTCAGAGCTTTCCGGGAGCCAGGTCAGTGAAGTACCTTGCTGGTAGCCGAGTGAGGGACCAGAGGAGAGGAGGGTAGTCTTCTGTACCCGGGGCACTCCTGGGGGACCTACAGTGACCTACTCGTGGCCATCAGAGGCTCTCTGCCTGTTGAGAAATGCAACTTCCCTCCGGTTTCTGTCTGGCCTGCCAAGCTGCCCTAACAACAGTTAAGGAAAATCCACTGGAATCGATAAATGATTGATTATTTATCAGGAGGGCCACGTGGTTGCTCCTTACAGACAGCAATACGTGAGCTGGGTTCCAGACTTTGAGGCGACAGCAAGTAGCGAAGTTCATTTTGCCCCCATTTATTTCATTCATAGCCGTCATCAGATGCTATTCTCTTTCTTCTCTCGGAGACTCTGAGCCAAGTGGCAGAGCATCTAAGAACCCTGGCCCAGGGGGGCCAGAGATGTGTCCACACAGTGCTTATCGACTGGCAGCCATTCCGGGTTGTTACAGCATCAGGGGTGGGTGGGGAGGTAGGGTGGGAGGTGGCATCTTGGGGGTGGAGGCCAGGGACACTGCTAAACATCCTGCAGTGCACAGGGCAGCTCCCACAACAAAGAATGACCCAGCCCCAAATGTCACCAGTGCCAGGCTGAGAAACCCCGGTCTGTGCGGACAGGACTTCTCATAAGCCTCTGGGCAGCGGCAACTGGGAAAGGAACCCAGGAGTTCCATGGGGTACACAGCTGGCAGAAATGAAGGGGCTGGCCCCCGAGACCACCACTTCAGAGTACGAAAACATGGTGGCTTTAGAAACAAGATGCTACTTCTCAGAAAATTATGATATCCGTAATGGAAGTTAATTTAAATGTGAAATAACAGAACTGCCCGAATTTTTTATTATTATTTTTAGAACAGCATTGATGTTTCTATCACATCAGCAGGTTTAAAACGAGGCATAGTCTGGACTCATTTGCCATCATTTGATATGCTTGATGGATTCCAAGTCCCAGAAAGAATGAAATGAATGAATGTGATCAAGGATCACAGCTGTGTTCTCTCTCTTTGAAAGCATTTCACATCAGAAAACTTCTAATTTGTTTCAGCCAGCCTTCCCCGGGCACCCCTCTGCCACCCCTGCACCAAGGGTGAGGTGCCCAGTGCTGGGGGTGGCGTGTAGAGAGATGCTGAGCGAAGTAGGTTGGCCACACGTGTGTTCAGCCAGTGTCCACAGCAGGCGGGGCGGGACAGTTTTATGCACATGACGGGCGGCTTGTTAGAGGGCAGGAGCGAATGTGACCCCGCCCCCCAGCTCCTCCTGAAGGGCAGAGAGAGCCTGTGTTACAGGAATGGCTCGGGGCGCACAGCTCGATTTAGCACCAGAGTACGTGCCTTTTCCTGAAGTCAGCCTCACAAACCACAGGTCTCTGTTTCCCGCTGCCTGCCCGGCGTCTTGTCCACCTCTCCCTCACGTTTTGCAAAGCCAGCACCTCCTCCACGCCCGCCTCCCCCAGGTCCCCTGTGGCAGTGAATGGTACCACACTCCATTCACTGGTCCAAGCCCGACATTAAGTATTTTAATTGCTTATCCACCTAATTAAACAAATATTAATTGAATGCCAACTCCGTGCTCACAGTGGTGTGCAAAGCCAGGCGCGGTCCCGGCCCCCGTGGAGCTCACTGTGGGGAGAGTCGGCCGTTTATTAAACAGTCACATGCACGAGGGTATTATTTAAGTAAGTATCAGGAAAAAGAAAGGTGTCTTTGTGTCCAAATGCAACAGGAAGCCATTGAAGTGTTGTGAGCAGGGCTGTGATGTACTGGGAGGTGGATTTTGAAAAGATCCCTCTGGCTGTTGAATCAGGCCGGCCTGGTGAGGGCATCCATCCTCCCCGTCCAGGGAGGGGACCACCGGGGCCTGCTCCACGTGGCAGTGGACATGGAGAGAAGCAGGTGGATCCCTGAGATACTTAGGAGGTAAAGCCAACAGAACCAGATGATGGATCAGATTGAGCTGATAGAGGCGGCAGTGGCTAGGTTCCCAATTCAGTCACGGGAAGGGTAGGGTGCTGTTTCCCAAGACGGCGAACGTTGATGAGGTCCTGGTATTTTGGTGGAGGTGGCAGGGAGATGACAGACTTGGTCATGGGACATGTTGAGTTGAAGACATCATGAGTTCAAGGCATCCAAGTGGGGATTTGCCAGAAACCTCAAGTTGCTTCATTTCCCTTTTAGAGTTGGGATTTTCTTTTTTCACTATGGTATCCCCAGTGGCCTGAATGAAGCCTGCCACATAATAGGTGCTTAATAAATATTACTGAATGAATGAATGAATGAATGGATTGGTCTCCAGGTCCCTCAAATTGCGAACCAATGAGAAGCAGCATGACCACTACAAGGTTCCTTTTCTGTTTTTAGTAACTTTCTACGCTGAAGTAATTTCAGGCTTACAGAAAAGTTGCAAGAATAGTGCACAGAACTCCTGTATTCCCATCACGTAGATTCCTCAAGTGTTAACATTCACCACCTTTGCCTAATCAATTTCTTCAGTTTTTCTCTCTCTTTATTTTCCTGAACAATTTGAGAATACATGGTAGACACGATGCCCCTTTTAATTCTAAATACTTCAGTGTGTGTTCCTAAGAATTAGCACATCCTCCTACAGAGCTACAATGTATGATCAAAATCAGGAAGTTAGTGGGACTTCCCTGGTGGTCCAGTGGGTAAGACTCAGCGCTCCCCAATACAGGGGCCTGGATTCGATCCCTGGTCGGGGAACTAGATCCCGCATGCATGCCACAACTAAGAAGTCTGCATGCCACAACCAAACCGATCCTGCATGCTGCAGCGGAGATCCCGTGTGCCGCAACTAAGACCCGGCGCAGCCTAAATAAATATTTTAAAAAATGTTTAAAAATCAGGAAGTTGGCATTAATATAACAGTATCAACTAAGCCACAGACCTTATTCGTATTTTACCGTTGTTCTTCATAGCCAAAACATTTTTTTTTTTTTTTTGGCTCCAGGTTTAAACCAGGATTACAAGTTATGATGTCCCTTTGTCTTCTTTAATTCTGGAATTATTGCTGTCTTTTTTGGTTTGTTTTTTTCCCTTTCATGGCTGTAACATTTTTGCTGAGTACATGCCAGTCCCTTTATAAAATATCCCTCAATTTGGTTTTGTTTGATGTTGCCTCACGATTACGTTGGGATTTTGCTTTTAAAATTTTTATCAAGAACCCCCCCCCCCCAAGTGATGTTATATCACAAGGCTGCTTTTAGCAGGCATTACTTAAAAGCGAGTCTCTGAGTCGATGAAGTCAAGGTCCTGTGCAGATAAAGCTAAGGAAGGATGATTAGTGGTTCCACGTGCCATTCCCTACGTGCTTGGCAAACCTCTTTGGGTTCTATACACCATATATAGGTAGCTTCAGATGCTCCTTGTCAAGTGCAGGTCCCAGTGTTTTGGGGGTTTTTTTTTAAAGCCTGTGAGGATAACAGTTTCCTAACTAAATATCAACTTCACTTGACAAATAAAATAATTATAATCTAACTGTGTAAGGATGATCATATCTCTAATAAAGTCAATAGGAAGTTGAAGTGTTTAATTACCAACTTTCCTAACATACAGATTGGGAAGCTTTTCAGGTCAGTTACTCATGTACAGTGCCTGAAACACACTGCAATTAAGAATCGGATCTTCCTTCAAACAGTAATTAGTGTGTGATTTGTCCTACTCTTTGTGGCTGGTGCATATCCAGGTTTAGATGTGTATTTGTGTTTACTTTAGGAAGTGAATTTGCTGCTGCTTTTTTTTTTTTTTGGCTGCACCACATGTGAAATCTTAGCTCCCCGACCAGGGATCCAACCCGGGCCGCCTGCATTGGAAGCGTGGAGTCTTAACCACTGGACCACCAGGGAAGTCCCCTGCTGTTTCTTCTATAGTCCACTTAAAAACAAGTTTGCATTTTACTGTGACTTCATAAAGAAAGACCTAGTGACTTAAAAATCAGATATTTTGGGTGCATAATTTGCCTGCAGAAACTTGCTGAGTTTTTCCCCAAGATCTGAGAATCTTCGTCCTCCCCCCTTCCCTCTACCTCCTCCTCCCTTCTTTCTTTCTCCCTATGTCTCTTTCTCTTCCTCCTTCATCTTCTCCTCCTTGCTTCCATTTGTCCTTCCTCCCTTCCTCCCTCTCTCCCTTGGTCCTTCTTTCCCTCCCAGCTCCCCCTTCCTTTGCGTCAAAGACCCAAAGGAACCAGAGAGATTGGAAATGTTCGGGTCACCGCAGTAGCTCATGCTGGGTCACCTTGCTACAAGTATTTAAAAACCCAGACTCCTCTACTGTGTGAGTGGTGACGATGTGAACACCATCGACTAGGGGACAGTAGAGGCAAAGGCCTCAGTTTTCCCATCTGTGAAATGCGGTGACTTCTTCATTGAGCACTGACTGTGCTGTGTGCTCAGGATTCAGAGGTGAGCAGAACACTGCCCCCCGGGCTCGAGGCAGGCCACGGAGGATGCGGTGACCATGGCTCGTGGGCTGGCTGGTTACCCTCTCGTGGCCGCTGCCTCCTCACATGTACAGTGGTGCACCTCATTCGGTTGCATTGTGGATTAGATGGTTCTGTTTAACACCTTTTGGGATGGGACCTGGCACATGGTACACACTGGGTCAGCGGTGACTTTGCTCCCTGTAATTGTTTTTCACGGGGGCGCAGAACAGGGCCCAGGGCTCAGAAGTGAAGGGCATCTTTCCAGCTGGGCAGGGAAAACTTGGGGAACAAATAACCAAATGTGCTTATGAAAGCAGGCAGTCTGATGTTACCAGGGCTCTTCTGTGCATGTGGGGATCGCAAGCTGTCCCCGCTCCAGTATTCCTCCTCCCAGGCTCAATGCTGGGGAAGTCCTCGCCCTGCCTGTGTTCCTTACAGCCCTGGGAAGAAGTACATGCGCCACAGGGACAGTCCCTCCCCCACCCTGCTGGACTCCAGGCTTTTCCCTCCTGTCGTGTTGTGACTGTCCTTCTCGCCATCCCTCCCTGTTTGCTAGACTTTCTGCCCTGGTCCTGCCCCTAAGTGCAGACCAGTGTGTAATGCCCTGCCCCCCACTTCTCTGCTCCCTGTTCTCACTGGCATAGTGGGGTGGGGGAAGGGTCCCATCGCCCTAGAACAAGTCTCCCTCCCGGCCTCTTCATACTCTGGACAGACTGGGATGGGCTGACCACCCAAGAGGGTCCCCTGTTGAATGCCTAGGGCTGCTGTGACCTCAGGCACGGTGCCTGGGCGCCTGGAAGTGGCCTCTGCAGGTGGTGGCTTGGTGCCCCTGTCTCCGTCCACCTCTTGAACTGGCGCCACTGGGCCTCAGGCTGCATCCCAAGACATTTCAGTTTTGCACAACACTTTGTGGACAGACTAGGAGTTAAGACGTGTGTCTCCTTTGTTCAAGTTTATTCATTCGTCTTCATCCATTCAACAAATATTCATTAACTGTATGCCCTTTATTAATCATGGTGCTTAAGTGCTGGGATTATACTGGTTAGAAAGAACGGCGCAGTCTGTGCCTTCAAGCATTTACAGTCTTGCAGAGGGCAGCTCCTCCCCCGAGTCATTCAGGCTGAATGTTCGCGCAGGAGCTGTTAGGCCCGTCTACCACTAGGTGGCGCAGTCACACAGGTAGCTCAGTCACTCAAACTCGACCTGCCTCAGAATCACCGGGAGGGTGGCTTGTTAGTACCAAGTGCTGCCCTGTCCCAGAAGCTCTGTCAGTAGGTCGGGGTCGGGTCAGAGAGGGGTTGGGTTGACATCTGTATTTCTGACGAGTTCTCAGGTGATACTGCTGGTCTCTGGACCACCCTTCAGGTCCACAGAAGCAGAAGCAGCTAAGCCAATACTGTGCCCGCTGCCAACTAACTCAGCCTGTCTCAAGGCTTCTGGATGTGTGAACTCCATGGATCGTTCTGATGGCTGGACGTAATAGCCTCATTTCACAGATGAGGAAGTTGACAGCTGGTAAGAGGCAGAGCTGCGACTGGCACTGATTCTGGTCCTAAGTTCACCCTCTTTCCACTGTCACACTGGCTCTCCCTGGGTGGTTTGGGAGAGAAGGAGGAAGGTGAATGACGGAGCGGACCTGGGGAGATGTGAACTAGAAGTGTGATAGGCATTCCAGGCGGCAGGAGAGGTGGGAAGAGTGCTGTATTCGTGCCCGGCCCTGGCTCTGTCCGGCATGGGCCTGGTTTGTGCCCTTGGGCACCCCGCTTTTTCTCTTCGAGCTTTTATTTTCTCATCTACACAATGAAGGTTTGGACCGTGGTGTGGGGATTTGTTTCACTTATTGTGCTGGGTAGTCAGTGGGCCTCTTCAATCAAGAGACTGACTTTAGGGATGAATTTTTTTTTTTTTTTTTAAGTAAATTCTTTCTCTCTAGCCTCTCTTTCTGGAAATTCTGTTAGTTAGATACAGACCTCCTGGATTGATCATCTCTCTCTTCTCTCCTTCCCCAGCTCCTGATTGCTTTGGGGAGGTTTATATTTCTTTAGAAAACAAACCTCCAGTCTCATTCCTTGGGGGAAATACCAGCTTGTTGGCATTAGGGGTTAGAAGTTCCTTACTGTCATTAATGGTGTGTCGGGAAGAAAGAGGGGATGAGGCATGTGTCACTGGGCCTCCTTTAACTGGAAAACGGTGGCTTTTAAAAGAAGCATCTAGATTCACTTTTCTTTTAAAAGAAAAGGATTCTCTAACTGTGTAAAACAACAGAAGCCAAACTATACCACCATGTACTACTATTTACAACTTGAAAAAAGTGATTTAAAGGTTTGAAAATAAAAGGACTGACCATGGTCTGTCAGGCCAGTGCAGACAAAAGGAAAGCTGTGATCACAATTTTAAAATCAGTAAAAAGGGAATTATTGCCAAAACATCTAATGGTACAAAGAAATTATTACCCTATAATTTATTGGTTTTGAACCTTAATGGACCCAACAACACTGTGTAACTGATAGGAATTTCTTATGATACCTTGTGTGGAAACCCCATCTTACTGCTTTATTTTTACCCATCAAATTAAACCTGCCTCATCTCTGCCAGGTTGGCTGTTGGAACATCCATTTTCATTTTTCCGGGGAAGATACACCCTTTGGTCATTTATGACACCTTTGGACCTTACACAACTCAGGAAAATTGGACACAGGCCTCTGGTCTTTGGTAGTTCCCAGTGAGATGCTCATTACCCAGACCCTCAGGTCTGATTGAAGGCAACCTGTTGGCTAGCTGTCATTTAGTCCAAGTGGGCTGTCAGGAAATTATAGCATTGAAAAATAAACAAAATTAGGAAACTGATGGATGAGTTAAATAGCTACTAAACACAGATGAATAGGGAATTAATGAATTAGAAAGTGGAACGAAAGAAATGACAGAAGTCAGCATAGAGATCAGAGTTAGAACATATCAAAGAGTGGCTATGAGACAAAGAGACTAGGCTTCCTACTTCTTTTTTTTTTTAATTGAAGTATAGCTGATTTACAATGTTGTGTTAGTTTCAGGTATACAGCAAAGTGATTCAGTTATACATACACATATATCTGTTCTTTTCCAGATTCTTTTCCCTTATAGGTTATTACAAAATATTGAGTATAGTTCTCTGTGCTACACAGTAGGTTCTTCTTGGTTATCTGTTTTATATATAGTAGTACGTATAAGTTAATGCCAAACTCCAATTTATCCCTCCCCCCCGCCACTTTCCCCTTTGGTAACCATAAGTTTGTTGTCCATGTCTGTGGTTTTATTTCTGTTTTGTATATAAGTTCATTTGTGTCATTTTTTTAGATTGCACATGTAAGCGATATATTTGTCTCTGGCTTACTTCACTTAGTGTGATAATCTCTAGGTCCATCTGTGTTGCTGCAAATGGCATTATTTCATTCTTTCTTTATGGCTGAGTAGTATCCCATTATATATGTACCACATCTTTTTAAAAATTTATTTCTTTACTTATATTTATTTTTGGCTGCGTTGGGTCTTCATTGCTGTGCGCAGGCTATCTCTAGTTGCGGCAAGCGGTGGCTACTCTTCCTTGCGGTGCACGGGCTTCTCATTGCGGTGGCTTCTCTTGTTGTGGAGCACGGGCTCTAGGCGCACAGGCTTCAGTAGTTGTGGCACGTAGGCTCTGTAGTTGTGGCACACGGGCTTAGTTGCTCTGCGGCATGTGGGATCTTCCCGGACCAGGGATCGAACCTGTGTCCCCTGCATTGGCAGGCAGATTCTTAACCACTGAGCCACCAGGGAAGTCCCTGTACCACATCTTCTTTATCCATTCATCTGTTGATGGACATTTAGGTTGTTTCCATGTCTTGGCTATTGTAAATAGTGCTGCTATGAACATAGGGGTGCTTGTATATTTTCGAATTATGGTTTTCTCTGGATATATGCCCAGGAGTAGGATTACAGGGCCATATGGTAGCTCTATTTTTAGTTTTTTATTTTATTTTATTTATTTTTAAATTTTTATTGGAGTAGAGTTACTTTACAATGCTGTGTTAGTTTCTGCTGTACAGCAAAGTGAATCAGTTGTACATATACATATATCCACTCTTTTTTAGATTCTTTTCCCTTATAGGTCATTACAGAGTATTGAGAAGAGTTCCCTGTGCTATACAGTAGGTCCTTATTAGTTATCTATTTTATATATAGTAGTATATACATGTCAGTCCCAATCTCCCAATTTATTTTTAATTTTTTAAGGAACCTCCATACTGTTCTGTATAGTAGCTGAACCAATTTACATTCCCACCAGCAGTGCAGGAGGGTTCCCTTTTCTCCACACCCTCTCCAGCATTTATTGTTTGTAGACTTTTTGATGATGGCCATTCTGACCTCACTGTAATTTTGATTTGCATTAGGCTTCCTCCTTCTTATGTGCATGAATTAGAATTCCAGTCAGAGACAGTAGGGAGAACAGGGGTGGGGCAATATTCGAAGACAAGAGGCTGATAATTTCCCAGAAGTAGCGAAGGGCATTGAGCCTGAGATTCAGAAGTTACAACAAATCCCGGAAAAGATACAAAGAAATCCCAACCTAAAGAAAATGTAGTGAAAATAGAGAACACCAAGGACACCGAAAAATCCTAAAAGCAGTAACAAAGAACAGGCAGATCACCTACACAGCAGTGGCAGTGACAGCCGACCCTTGAACAATGCGGGGGGTTAACCCACATACAGCCTGTAGTCAGCTCTCCGTATTCCCTTTCCTCTGCATCTGTGGATGCAACCCACCACAGACCGCGCAGCTCTGTAGTATTTACTATTGAAAATATTCACATATCAGTGGACCTGTGCAGTTCAAACCCAAGTTGTTCAAGGGTCAGCTGTAGGTTGATGAGTGACTTCTTGACAGCAGTAATTCAAGCCAGAAGGCAATAGAATAATAATTTCAATACGCTAGTTGAAAATAATTGTAAACCTAGAATTCTAAACTTTACAAAATTTTTCTTTTAAGAATGAGAGGAAAATAAAAACATTTCAAGATAAATAAATCAAGAGAGTTACAGATTTCATCAAAGAAGCTTGTAAAGGATCTAATTCTGGGAGATGGTAAGTAACCCCAATGGAAGTTCTCAGGCACAGGGAGGAATGCTGAGCGAAGAGAGTGATGAACACAGAATAAACATAAGTATGCTTTGAATATAAATAAATAATACTAACATGTACTTTATGGGGTGATCAGAGGTAAAGCTATCCAGGATTACTGAACTCTGCCATATGTGTAATCGTATTTCTAGAGTAGTAATTAATGCATATAGAGTATATAACCTTCGAACTAGCAGAACAACAAAGAACAGAATGGTGTCTATAACCCCCATCTCCAATAAAACAGCAACAAAGGAGGGGAAAAGAAACAGAAAAAGCGGGACAAAAAGAAAAAAAGCGGTAGAAGTAAGTCTGTACATATAAGTAGTCCCAACAAATTAATAAACCTTTGTTTCTGGATTAGGAAACAAAGATTGTCAAATTAGATTAAAAATATATACCTATAGCCATGTGTGGTTTACTAGAATCATATTTAAAATGTAATACAAGGAAGTGTTAAGTTTTTCCATTGGAAAAGTTTACAGCTTCAATAGGGCATGTTTTATTTCTTAAGGTGGGAATTTTTTGTATAAATTCCATTCCCTTTTGTATATCTTAACATTTTTCATAAGTTAAAATTTAAAAGTCAGCTTAGACCAAGTTAAATATCAACGGAGAAAATATTTTTAAAGTATGTGAGGAAGAGTTAATATCAATGTATGTATATCTGTACACGTGTGTGTATGTGTGAGTGTGTGAGTCTATGTGTGTATACACAAACAATAAAAGGAAGACTAAAAGCTCGAAGACCATTTTTGAAATAAAGAACTAAGCAATTCAGAAAATAAATAAAAATAATCACAATTATGTTTAGATTCATTGATAACTAATGAAATAAAAGTCAAAACAAGGTATACATTTTGCTTGTCGGTTTGGCAACAGTTAAAATGCACTATAAAATCTTGCGTTGGCCGGGAAGTTCGTTTATTTCTGGTGGTGGTAAATGTGTAAACTCTCTGATTCAAGTATGTTAATCGATTTTAAGAAAATAATCAGAGTGAGAAAATACCTCGTACGGAAAGGATTTTTGCAGTGTTGTTTATAAAACTGGAAACAATCTAAACGTCCAACAATGACAAATAATGGTTAAATTATTTGTATGTATTTTAAATGGCCTATCATTTAGGCATTACAATGATGATATACTTCTATTTTTATTGACAGGAAAAAGCTTCATGGTTTATTAGTTGAGAAAAGTAAATTATATTAATAATATGATCTTATTCATATTAAATATATCTATTTTTATTTGTATTTATATATGTACGGAAGGGGGTCTGGATTCATATTCAACAAAAAGTTAACTATGGTTATCTCTTTTCGTGTAAGCATATTTTCCAGCTTTTTTGGTCTTGTAATTTATAATCGAATAAAATTTTAAATAGAGAATGTGTTCCTAACTTAGAGGCCATATTTCGTACTGTGTGATTAAAAGCAGTAGCTTTTAAATCCAACGTACGTTGGTTTGCATGCATTTTAGCTCTAGCCGTTACTTAGCTGTGTGACTTTAGGCAGATTACTTAGCCTCTTAACTTTGGTTTCCTTATCTGTGAAATGGAATAAAAACAATACCTAGCTTCTGGAGCAGTTGAGCTGAGCTGTTGAAATGAGACGCTGCACGTAAAGTGTTTAGCAGTGTGCTGGACGGTGTCTGTGCCCAGTACATGTCAGCTGTTCCCATCACTGGAATCATTCTGGCTCTGAGGACCATTTCCACATGGAGCTGAGAAATGATTCTCAAGTGATCTGAACAAGGGCAGCTTTGAGCAGTCAGTGTGGAAGCACACAGCAACTCGTAACACTAGGAGCACATACCTGTCAAAGGGATGAGTCACATGATCGGTTATGTCACATGTCCTTTTCAGTGTCTATTGAGATAAGCACAGGTTGTTTTTTTTTTTTTCTTAGTTAAGCTATTAACAGATTTCCTAATGGTGAATTATCTGCATCTTCCTGGAATAAAAGGTACATGGTAACACTGCATGGTTCTTTTAATATTATTATTGTAAGATATGCTGGATTTGATTTGCTAAGATTTTATTTAGGGCTTTTCCATCCATGTTAATGAGTGAGATTTTTCTGCAAATACAGAATTTGTAGTGTAGCCAGTGAAGTGTTGTGCTTGTCCAATAATTCATCATATATACCGATTACAAATATTTATTGTGTGTGAGAGAGACATGGAGAAGAAAAAGGAGAAGAAGAAGGAAGGGAAGGGGAAAAGAAGGGGGGAGGAGGGGAGAAGGAGGAGGAGAAGAAGGAAGGGGGAGGGGGAGGGAGAGAAGGAGGGGAGAGGGAGAGGCAGAGGAGAAGGAAGAGGGGGAGGGGGAGGGGAGGAGGGGGAAGGGGGAGGGGAGGAGGGGGAGGGGAGGAGAAGGAGGAGGAAGAGGGGGAGGAGGAGGAGGGGGGGAGGAGGAGGAGAGGGAGGGGAGGAGGAGGGGGAGGGGAGGATGAGGAGGAATAGGGGGAGGGGGAGACTCAGAGAAAATAAAATCACAATATATTCGCCAGGATTCTTTCACTCTCAAAAGACAGACGGCCCAGTTCAAACTAGCTTAAACAAACCACGCAGGAATTATTGTTCATAAAGTTAGGATTGCCAGGCGGGCGTTTGGCTTCAGATAAAGATCCAGAGGTGCTAGCACTGTACCTACGGCACTGTTTATCCTTCCTTCGGTCCTCTAGCCCTTCCTCTTGTGCTGGTTTTAATCTCAGGCAGGCTCTCCCCGAGGGGTGGTCCAGTTACATCTCATCAGCGAAACTCCTGCAGAAGTCAGTTGATAGCACTGAGCCAGGGTCTGTTGCCAGGGGATGCAGTACTCTGACAGACCAGATCTGGGCATGTGCCCACCCCAGGAGCCCTCTTGGGGTCCCACTTTAGCCACATGGACTGTGAGTGTGTGTGTGTAGGGGGGCATATCTCAAACGTGGTTCTCAGCACTGTCCCCAAAGTGCAGAAGGGGGCGGGACAGGCAGTTCAACAGATGATTAATTATCCGTAATTGATCAGGTGCTTTTGTGTGTCCCAGGTTGTGGTTACTTCATTTGGTTTGCACACCACTCCCATGAAGTTTGGTTTTATGTCACTTTACTCCCGTATTTATTGGGGAGATGCTCAGAAGCTTTCCCACTTTGCCAGGACTATAGAGTGGTAAAGTCAGTCCAAGTTGAGGACTCCTCTCCCTCAGTGGGGCTGCTTCTCCGGTCAGGACAGCCTGTGCCACGTCTCCTGGAGACGCTCTCAGGCCAGCCATGGCGGTGTCATTGTCAATGTCCCACGTGGTGTTACTATAGCACCCTCTTGTCTGTAATAGTGCTGTAAGATCTACCTGCGGGTGGAAGCCAAAGTGATTGTACCCGTACTGCTTCACTATCACTTAAAACCTTTCCTTTCAGTTGTCTGAGTCATACTTTTCCTTTGGTTTATTGACAAAACAGCTTTCACTGTTTTCCTCCTGAAGAGTCCTAAAAAGACAAACAGGTAGAGAATGGATTTCTAATTTGTCTCACAGACTCAGGCTTCCAGACACAACTGAAACCCAGAATCTTCGCTTCAAAGATGTGAATGTGGAGCTGTCTCTATCTATGGTTGCTTCCAAGAATCTGACATGAATTTTGTAACATTCCTTGTGAAAAATAAGTCTTGTTTTGCAGCACAAAGCGCTGAAGTTGAAGGATCACATAAGACGTACAACAAGCGAGTTGTTAAAATAAACACTTATCACAAAGATGTTTTTGCAGAGTAACATGGGATATTAGCCCATATCCAGCTGCTCTTGACCAAGTCTTGGCACACTGGGTGTTTTTGCTTTACAATATTGAAGGTCCGCTCAGAGTAGCCTTGTTTCTGTCAAGATGAACATAAATGAGATGATCAAGATGAGGATGAACAGGGACTCAAATGCCTTTAAATAGCTCAAGACAAGAATGTCCTTCCTGGGAGCCTGAAATGCTGTGTAATCTTTGACTTCTTAAATGTAGAGCAGACTTCCTGTTTCTGCGAGTGTGGCTCACTAAATGGCTGTTTTAAAATCTGAAACCCTAAGACGCACGTTGCTTTTCCACTCTCTTCGATGAAGATAGCTATGTCAATAGCATCTCTACAGGATGACCTCTGAGGGTCGTGATCCATATTTGCTCCCTATTTCAGGTTCCCCAGTCTATCCAGGAGGCTCGATTGAATTAAGTACTCTTTAGAAATGGAGATTTACCGTTTATTTGGTGTATGGATAAAAGCGAATAGATGGAAATGCGATTGATTGCCTTCTGTGGCCAGGGAGGTAGATTCTTGAGGTCCGTGCTTCTTCTCAAGATAAATGTGGATTATTGGTAGCTCCTAACAGCTCCTGGGTCATGCAGGCCCACATATTTTCCTTCTTTTTTTTTTTTTTTTTAAGATTTTTTGATGTGAACCATTTTTCTAAAAGTCTTTATTGAATTTGTTACAATATTGCTTCTGTTTTTGGTTTTTTGGCCTTGAGGCATGTGGGATCTTAGCTCCCCAACCAGGGATCGAACCCACGCCCCCTGCCTTGGAAGGTGAAGTCTTAACCACTGGACCTCCAGGGAAGTCCCCTGGCCCCCATATTTTCTACTTCGAGCATAACTGGACAAGTAGAGTTGGGTTTTAGGGTATTATCTTAATAGGATACCTAGAACAGCAATCATAGGAGCCCCAGGCTGCCATCAGAATTCACCTCCTCCTGACCCTCTTTCCATCAGAGCAAAACCCAACTTCTTAATGGCCCCTTTCTCCCAAGGCCACTACCTAGGAGGGGGCAGGGCCGAGGAAAGGGAAGACTTGGTTAACACGAGGGTGTGGTCATCATTCGCTGGGCTGTCTTCCCTCGGTGTCCACGAAGAGGAAAAACGTTTTCACTACTCTTAATCTGGTTAAATTGTTTAGAACACCTTTCACAAATGAAAGGCATTCTTTTTGCCTAGGTGCTGTTGACCAACTGTATTCGCTTGGGCTGCCATAACGAAATACCACAGACCGGGTGGCTTCAACAACAGATATTCATTTTCTCACAGTTTGGAGGCTGGGAAGTCCAAGATCAAGGTGCTGGCCCGTCTGGTTCCTGACGGGAGCTCACTATCTGGCTTGTAGATGGCCCACTTCTTGCTGTGTCCTCACACGGTAGCGAAAGGGGGGAAGCAAGCTCTCTAGTGTTTCTCATAAGGGCACCGGTCCCATCGTGGGGCCTTCACCCCCGAGGTCTCATCTAAACCTCATCACCCGCCAGAGGCCTACCTCTGACTACCATCACATTAGGTTTTAGGGCTTCAACATGTGACTTCCGATGGGGACACAATTCAGTCCGTAGCGCTAGCACAGCACTATTTTTGTTAGATGCTTGTTGTAGTGACCCACGTTTGGGGCAGTAAGGTCGTAAACTCGGGTGGGAAGAGTGAGAAGAAACAGACGTCAGGAAGGGCCGTGAGGAGGGGCAGCAGGCCTGCGAGGCTAGGGCTCTGTGGCCGAGGCTCCTCCTGCTGAGACCTGAGCTTGTGTGCTCTGTGTCCCTGTCTCCTTCTCTCCTAAGACACTTAAAAATGACTTCTTTGTTCACGGCTCAAACTGAGTCTGTATGGGACCATCCCACTCAATTTTGAGTTTGAGGCAGGGCCTGGCATGGTACCTGATAGAAGATGGCTGCCTGGAAAACCTTAACGGAAGGAAAGCAGGGAGTTTTGAGCCTCAAGATTGAAAACAAGTGAGGTTCTGCTGATGGAAAGAACGGAAGTCAGCTTACCAGATGGTTCGGGAAGGAAAAACTGAGTTCCGTTTTAGAATATAAAGATTGAGGTTAACCGTGGAACCTCTAGTCCGTACATTATTGCCAGGTAGTTGAAGATCATGTAGTCATGCGTCTTAGGAAGATACAGGTCATTTCTTTTAACCCTGTAGTCACAGCAGGGTTCCCTATGATAAAGCCATGGCCCGATAGCCCCCCACCCATTCTGGGTGACATGTTCATTTATAAGGCATTTAGACATTCCCGTCCCAGCTCTTGGAAAGTTCTCTGCTACCCTTCAGTTCTACTATAATTCCTCCTTGTTCCTGTCATCTGAGGGCTTACAGTCTGCATCCAGCTTCCCTTCCTGCTGCCCGGCCAGCCCCGCTCTGCCTCGCCGTGTCTCTCTGGCATTTATGGTTAGATCACCCACCCTCAGCAGCTGGTCCTGATGATGGTGAAGGGCAGTCTCTGCTTGTCTACTGTATTGACCTGCGGGCTGAGTACAGGGACTTAAACACCACTGGTGTTTGCATAATAAGGACTGTACTCATCTGATGACTGAGTGGAACACTCATTGTGGGCCAGAGGCCCAAGATCTGGGTGCTTTCCTCCAACCCTACGAGAGGCAGTGCTGTGGAATGGTTCTCCCTGACCACGTCTGTGCACAGACTCAGAGGACGCTAGGGAAACTGCTGCGTAGTGTGAGCCATACTCGTACGTGCATTGCCACATTGACCTACTAACCGTTTCTTGGACATGATCTCATGAGGCATGAGTACATGGGTTGCATCACTTACAGATGCAGCGGGGGTGGGTCAGAGTGTGGCTCACCCAGCTTCACAGGTGAGCAAAGAAGGGACCTGGATGTTCTTGTGTTCCAGCCTCAGCATTGTGTTCAACCTTATGCCACAGTTGTGCAGGGATTTTCTCAGCTGCTTGAAACCACTGTCCGCTGAAGGGCCCTCAGTTGATAAATGTGGGAAGTGGTACTGAAGGAGGGTCCAGGTCACACAGAGGAGGAACTGGCAGAACTGAGACCGTAAGCTTTGTGTCCCACATCCCTGACACATGCCTTCACAAAGCAGATTCTTCAATTTAATAGGGGCGAATTCCGTTCTCTTCTGGAAGAGATATGCAGAGGATTCTGAGAACCACTGTTGGTTCAAAGTGAACGTTATCCCTTTAATATGCAATTCCCAACTTTCATTCTCTGTCATCTGCTCATCTCCACATCTGGCCCCTGGATCTAGAAATAGACAAAAATAATTTTGTGACGTGTAATGAACTTAACCCTCGATGTGTATTTGACACATCCTTCAGGCCAGGAAGTGGCCTGGAAAATACAGAGGGTTTACTTGATACAGTGTAAGTCACCAGAAGGTTCTTTCTTCTCAGAATGCCTTTTCTATAGTCCAAGCCTCCTTTTAGGATAGAAAGCAGAGGAAATGAACTTGACTGACACAGCTTTTCAGAACAAAGGGATGCTGTGGCCTGATACTGCTGGGTCGAAGTTCCCAGCAGAGCCTCCGCCCAGTCAAGAAAGCCAGGCCCTTTCTCGTGCCAGCCAGGGTCACGGCCACCATTCTGTCCTAGGAAGCGGCAGAAGCACCCCTGCACCCTTGCCTGGCATCTCGTCCTTTTCCCTACCCTGCCCCCCTTGGAGTCACATCCACAGGACATCACTGTCCTCTGAGAAGTACCAACAGGGCAGTCGGTGAGGGACCACCAGCCATCGTCAGGATCTTTTTGTCCCCTCAGAAGGGTTCTCTTGCCATTCAGGTCTCCTCCCCAGGATGAGAGCCACTGTTCCTGGTACCACCATGGCTTCCTAGGCCTTCTGACTCGATACCATAGCTGTGACTGGGCTTTCAGCCTCTAAGATGAGTCAACAGGTCGTATGACAATGTGTGTGGTCCCGGCTCTGAGATCTAGGTGGTCTCCCCACTTCCCAGGCCCAACCAGCCTCTCTTCTCCCCTGTCCCCCAGCCATGCTGGCCAGTTTCCTGCCAGACCCTGGATCTAAGGTAGACCCGTGGGAGAATGGAAAGGTCAACTATGTGTCATTTGTATGGTCAAACCAGTCAAACCCATAGCAGAGCTCCTAAGTCAAAGTTCTTCCCCTCCAAAAGCTCCCTGGGTGTATTCCCTCTTGGGATACCCCAGAGCCAGGAAGAACAAGCCCAGAGGAGACAGAGCCCAGAGGACCCCAGATGCCACCACCGCCAGTCTCAGATTTGACGTGTAAATGGTTTCAGGCTCTCCTTCCTGGCTTCTCCATACCCTTCTCCTGATGTCTTTGAAGGGCTGGATCTGCCTGACGCTTCAAGGATATTGGTTGTGACCTTGGGGTTTTGCTCTGCTTGGGTGGTCTGTTTAGCTTTAGTGACACAGAGAAATCGTCAGGATTGGGAATGTGGGAATGAGGGTCATAATATCCTCCCCCCATTCCCCCCACCGCCAGAAACTTGAAAGCAGTCACTTAGGCAGCCAGTCCAGACCTTGGGTGGGGGGAGGACGGTGTACCTGGGAGAGCCTGTGCAGCTTTCCGTGGTCAGCTCACCCACGAGCTCAGTCTGCCCCGCTCTGTGCTGGGCCCTTCCTGGGTGGTGCGTGCACAGGGATGAATCCCACATTCTCCTGCCCCAGAGCATGTCCTAGGGGAGTTTTCCACCAGCCGACACTCTGCTCGTCTTCATTGATATCATTCACCAGGATCCAGTATCACACGCCCCGCCCCCGTGACCTCCCGCCATGGGGCAGTGGGCAGCAGTCAGGGGAACCGTGCAGTGGAATTCTTCTGAAGAAAAACAGTCATCACCTGTCGCCACCACCCCATCCCTCCAATGCAGTAAGTCCCCTACACATGTACCTTCAGGTTGCGAACTTTCAAAGATGCGAACGTGCGTTCGCACATGCAGTCACGTAAGTTAGTTCACGTGTCTGGCGAACATTGTCACGTGTGTGTATCCTGTACAAGTGGTTGTGCTTTCATGTACTTTACTGTATAGTACTGTTTAGAGTACAGTAGTACAGTATCTTTATTTCAAACCCAGGAGGTCCAGAAGCAAACATAAAAGCAGCAGTGATGTAGCTGGTACTGTACTTTTCAAGGTACCGTACTGTAAGATTAAAAATGTTTTTTTTTAATTTTTTGTGTTTCTTTTTTACGTAGTATTTGTGTGAAAAGTATGATAAACCTATTACAGTACAGTACTATACAGCCGGTTGTGTTAGTTGGGGACCTAACTTTGTTGCACTTATGAACGCGCTCTCGGAACGGAACTTGTTTGTATGTAGGGGACTTACTGCAAAGGCAACAACGAAACCAGAACTCAAACCCCGAATTGTCCCTGCAAAGTCAGCAGCCCAGGCCCTGCGATTGGCAGGCCGTCTGCCTGCTCCACAAGGTCTCCTTCCAGAGGCCCTGGCTCTCTTCCGACAGGTGGGTTGCCGGGAACAGCAGGGTTATGATGGGTTGCATGGAGTCTTTATGGCCGTTGCTCCTGCCCATGTCCCGGTCACGGGAGGACCAGCCCCCCCTCACCCCGTCCGCCATCTCCAGGGCAGTCTTCCTGAGGCCCTCTTCCCGCCAGCGCCTTTCCTCTGAAAGCCCGTTGGCCTTTCCTTTCCCCGGTAGCTGCGGGGCTGCCTTTAGGATCCTGAAGGCGGCACGGAGGGGCCCTGCCTGCTCTGAGCCTCCTCCCAGAACGCCCGTTTCAGGACCGTCCCTCGTCGGGGCTATGGGTGGGGATGGGCGGAAGCAGCTTGGCCGGCGCTTCTTGCAGTCCAGGACCGATTCCTCTCTCTCTGTTGCTTCATCTTCTGTCCTCTCCTTGTGCATTTTCCCCTCAGGCCTCGTGGCCAGGACAGCCCCATTGCTTACTGCCAGGACCCTGGTTCTGCAACCCAGCCAGCTGTTTCTCAGCCCCCAGCCCGAGCTGTTCCCACTCATCCAGCTGCTTCTGCAGGGCTCTGCAGCCTTCTCTCACTGCCTGCACTGCTGTTGGCAGCTCCTGCTGGTCTTGGTGCCGAGGGCAGGCTCTGCATCCCTCATCCTCCTTGAAAGATCACCCAGGGGCTGAAGCCCTCTCTGGCCATGCGTGGGTGGCCTGCTGGGTGGGGATCATCTTGCAGGAGGCCAAGCAGTAGAAGCAGCTCTCTGAAATGACCAGCCACCCCTTGATCTCTGCCTGGGCCCCTCCTCTGCCTCGGGGTCAAGTCCAGGTATGGTGGCCCCGGTCCCCTTCTCAGGTGGCCTGATGGAACTGACCACAGACCTCGTGAGGGTTTGACTTGGTGGAGCCCTCCTGGGAGCTCAGCCTCAGAGATTGGGGGTTTTCTCAATAGGTAAAAATGCAACATCTGTTTCCCATCTAACTACTACTCTTTTGGGTGTGGACCGTGATGAAATACACACACTTGCTGTGTTCGCCGGCATCTCTGGGGCACAGTGGGAGGGCAGTGCCGTGCCCACCGTCAGCTGCATTAGAGGTAGAAGGTTCCTCAGCTTCTCCTGGGACCTGCTTTGGCAGGAGGCTTGGGCTCATTTGCTTAGACCAGAGGTTGCAAATAGTGGCTGATGGACAACATCTGGCCTGCCTCCTATTTTTCTATGGCCCACAAGCTAAGAATGATTTTTACATTTTTAAATGGTTGGGGGAAAAAAGCCCACAGAAGAATAATACTACAAAATGTGAAAATTATATGCAATTCAAGTATCATTTGATAAGTTGGCACACAGCCAACCCCACTCATTTACATACCATCTATGGCTGTTTTGGGACCATAACCTCAGAGATGAGTAGTTGCCACAGAAACCGTGGCCTGCAAAGCCCGAGATATCTACTTGCTGACCCCTCACGGAAGAAGTGTGCCGACCTCTGGCTTAGATGGTCTGGACTGAGGGGGACTTCTCTGCTTGGGCCAGAGCCTCTGAGCACAGAGTGATGTTCCCATGAGCTCTTGGAGGCTGGGGTCTTCATCTATAAGTAGAGTGTGGTCTCATGATCACCGAAGGCCTCTCCAGCCCAAGCTTTCCATGGTTCTAGGAAACCTCAGTAGCTCCTTCACCAGGAGCTCACCCACTCCGCCCTTCAAGTATCAGGGTCCTGGCAGAAATTGGGCCACGGGGAACGATCCATTTGGTTTTTGGTACCAAGGAGCACAAAAACAATACAGTAATCACTTTGAAAAGAAAACCGACTTTAATGCCTTGCATGTAAACATTGTTACTCCTTTGCACATTTTGTATTTGTGGTCACTCACTGTTTAAAACTGAAGGCACAATGTATTTCTCGCATGATGGATGAATTACATTCATCAAGGAATATATTCAACAGGGAAACCACTTTGTTTCATAAAACTTTTCAAAGGAGATTTTATATCTCTGGAAGGATAGTGATTTCCTTAATCACCTTTTTGTGGGGTGTGTTCCTGGTTTTTTTTCTTCTTTTTCAAGTAAAGGCATGTAAAGAATGAGAAGAATTGCACTTAAAGAATGAGAAGCGTTCTTTTTTTTTGTTGTTCCTGTTTGACAAGATTTCCTGAATGAGAAACGCTGGTCCTTCCCCAGGCGACAGCATGACACTGGACGTCTATAGACTTGAGGGTGTGTAACAATATTGCCTTTCTCTGCTGCGTTTTCCTATGGAAAGTTTACCTCATTGACATTCATCTCTATGTGGAGTCACACAGTCGCATGTGACCGCACCTGAAAACTTGAAGCCAGAGATAGAGCCCCGAGGGACAATACCAGGGCAGAGGGACCTCAGAAAGAGAGAGTTTAGGTGAAGGTGTGCATATGCTTTTGTGTCAGGGAGAGGGTTGGCGGGAATCAGAGATGTCAAAGGGCTGAGAAGTGGGACCAGCAAGCAAGGGACAGAGGGAGGGGTCAAGAGAAAATTGACAAGGGGTGGAGAGGGAGGGGCTCAAGGGGGGGCAGTAATGCCGCAGGAGTGCAAGGGAAGGGAAGTGGAAGAGGTGGGGAGGGAGAGGAGAGGAGGGAGGGGAAGGAAACGTACAGGAGCAGGACGGTGGAGGTAAGCAGGCGGGTAACCAGGAGCTTAGACTAGAGAGGTAAAAAGTGGTGCCTCAAGGAGATTTTACATGACTTTTTCTTTTTTTTTTTTTTACATCTTTATTGGAGTATAATTGCTTTCCAATGGTGTGTCAGTTTCTGCTTTATAACAAAGTGAATCAGCTATACATATATTCCCATATCTCTTCCCGCTTGTGTCACCCTCCCACCCTCCCTATCCCACCCCTCTAGGTGGTCACAAAGCACCGAGCTGATTTCCCTGTGCTATGCGGCTGCTTCCCACTAGATATCTATTTTATGTTCGGTAGTGTATATATGTCCATGCCACTCTCTCACTTCGTCCCGGCTTACCCTTCCCCCTCCCCGTGTCCTCAAGTCCATTCTCTAGTAGGTCTGCATCTTAGGTTCTTCATGACCATTTTTTTTAGATTCCATGTATATGTGTTAGCATACGGTGTTTGTTTTTCTCTTCCTGACGTACTTCACTCTGATGGACCTAGAGACTGTCATTCAGAGTGAAGTAAGTCATGACTTTTTCTGAAGTCCTGGGTGCAAGGTGGCGGGTGGGCAGAGCACATAGCAGGTGGGAACGTCCAAGGCCACCTTCTCCTTGATTCTTTCCAAGTCCTTCTCCCGTGAGGCCACACCTGGACTCTACCTGCAGGTGAGCTGCTGGTACCAGTGGGGTGTGTTCACCCGCTCATGCCCATCCCTCCCGGGATGACTTTTACACTCCCCAAAGCCCACTGTCCAGGGAACTCCCCATCCCTTGGTGTCTGCAGACACAGCAGGTGGCCAGCATGGCTCCTCCTGGCCCTGTGTCCTCCCTCCTGCATTTACCTCCAGGCCGCTTTTCTCAGATGCACAGCGTGCCTCTCCAGCTGCCGGCTCTCCCCCTGGGCTTCCTCCGTCTCTGGGCTGTAGCACTTGCTCCCTTATATTTTGGTTTTCAGTGTTCAGGAACCCTTAGGCTCCAAGATTCAGGGCATAGGAACCGCCCCCCCCCCCACCCCCAAGAAGAGCCACTGTCTGGTGCTCTTGCTTTGGGGACGGCAGAACCCACTGCTGCTGAGCAGGGGCCATTCAGGCTTTTGAACTGGCATCCTTTCACTGCGGGGTCCCCGTCCTCCCTTCCCCCCGCTTCTCATCCGTTCCACTTCCTCCCAATCCAAACAGCAGTGCCTCCTGTGCGTCTTTCTCACCACACTCCTCTGTCTCGCGCCTGCTTCCTCCCCTCTTTCCCTCCACAGGGAGCGGGCAGTCATAAAGATACTCTATCCAAGGTCGTTACCGGGTCAGACATGGGTGGTGTGTGGGCTCCAGAGACGGCTTTGAAGCTGCCATTGGTTACTTGCCACTGATTTTGCACCTGAATAACTGAGAACCTTTTATGTGCCCCTTGGAGCAGCACTCAGAGTAAAATTAATTCCTCCACCCATTCATTCATTCACGTGAAATGTATGTACTGAGGGGCCTGGGCGTCCCATCTATGATGCTCTGCACCAGTGAGCAAATGACCTCCATCCAGGTGTCCAGGAAACCTCCACTGTCTTCACCCAAGTCACCCCCTTCCTTCGTCCTTCCCTGTCTCTGCCCAGCTCTCACCATTATAGAGCTTCCCCCTCCTGTCTTTACCCGAGGACGTGGCGGGGGCTTCGTCCAGCCTGGGCGAGCCAGCTGTAGCTGAAGTCCCAGCTTCTCACCAGACAGGCATTCTGTTTCTCGTTGACTTTCAGGCCAGAGGTGGTGTTTTAGACTGTTTAAACTGCTATAACAAGAATACCATAGACCAGCGGCTTAAACAGCAGACATTTATTTCTGACGGTTCTGGAGGCTGGGAAGTCCAAGATCAAGGCGCTGGCCTCTTTCCCCCTTGCTGTGTCCTCGTGGCTGGGAGCAGAGAGACAGGGAGAGGAAGCAAGCTCTCTCCTGTCTCTGCTTACAAAGAAACTAATTCCATCACGAGGGCCCCATCCCTAGGACCTAATGACCTCCCAAAGGCCCCACCTCCAAATACCATTCCACTGGGATGAGGGTTTCAACATACGAAGTTTGGGGGGACACAAAGCAGTCTATAACAGGTGGGTACATCACTCAGAAGAGCAGTTAGGATCTGAGCATTCAGCAAGGCTTCCAGGAACCCTGTTCTACGGGACCCAGTTCATCTCAAACATGGCAACAAGGAGAGCATGGCAGTCGTTGAAAGATGTGTCGAGTCCCTAAGAAAAATGAATAGACACTGCTCCCTGCCCTCGGGGACTAGAGACCCATGCTCAGCAAATGACATATTGTAACAGCATGATCTTGCTTCCGCCCCGTGCCTCCAGGGGTCTCTGTCACAGTGCCACCTCCTTAGGGTTTGAGTGAAGGTTCGGAAGTGTTGCTTGCTGGGCGGTTCGGGGAGTCTAAACTCGGCAGTGGTGTTCCCAGGTGACCCACATACCCCAGATCATTAACCATCTAGTGTCCTGGTGGGGGTGCGTTTGCTCATAGTATATGGGTCCTGGCGCCAGAGGTGTTACCCACCCCTTTCACTGTGGCGTCCAGGACCTGGCGTCCACACACAGCTGCGTGCGGTCTGGTTTAGTATATGTGCCACTCTCTGTCAAAAGTGTCCTTGTTTGGATGAGGATTGATAAGGCCACGGTATCTCTGAGACTCTAGTCTGACTCGCTTTGTCCGTCGCTCACTGGGTAAACAGTGTTCACCACGAGTGCGCCGGCTCATTGCCTCCAGAGCCTCTGGACCTTTCCCATGCGTTGCTGCTTGCGGTGTGGGTGTGCTGACACCTCAGTTCCCGGGGCTCTGTGAACTTACCTGTGTGTCACTTCTCACACAGCCACGTGTCCTGGGCTCTTTGCTGGTCCTTCTTCCCTCACATTATCAGGCTCCCTCTTGCCTTTCTCCGTATTCACCGCCTCCACTGTGCCTGGGACCAAATACTAGGTAAGCGTCGGGGTGTGTTTGAGAGGCCGGCACAGCTGTGAGGAGTTCAGGACCAGGTCCTGGTTCTGAATGGTACCAACTGGAGTGACCGGCCCCCTGTGTGTGCAGGGAAGTGGGCCTTCGCTCCCCACGGCCCACGGGCATGGAGAAGTCATGGACTGGGGGTGGGGGATGAGGGGCAGGCCCAGGCCTCTGGCCACCGCTGTCCCTCGTCCCCGCTTCTGAGCTGGCGGCAGCATGTCCCTCAGCTCGAATGACTACTTTCCTAGTATTTCTTGGCTGGAGTTTCACCTTCTCTGTTTCTCTCCTCCTGTTTTTCTCCTCTCCTCTTGTCTGGCCTCATCTCCCCGTTCTTTCCACTTTCCTGAATATTTCAGATTGTTGACCACGTATATTTACTACTGTTCTCATCAGAAAAGAATAAATACTATCTCACCTGGGAAATGGGGATGGTGGTGCTTCTCTCACAGCCCTGCTGTGGGACTCAGCAGGTACTTCATCTTGGAGCCACGCCCCCTTCCCGCCTACCACCCCTTCCCCTTCCTCCAGGGCGAGCTTGCTCAGCTGTAGGTGCTGCGCGACTTCCCACCTGCCGGCCTCTGTTCCACGTCCCAGCTCTGTGCTCTAAGTTCCCAAGCAGCCCGCCCACGGGTCCAGCATCCCACGCCTGCTCCTTCACTTTCAAATCAACCACTTGCATTGTACCCCCATCATAAGAGTACTGTATTCTAAATTGTAACAACTTAGAGATACAGAAAATGGTAAGTGGGAAATAAAAATCACAGGTAATCTGACCATTCAAATATAGCTTTGTCCCCTTTTTAGTGTACTGACCTCAAGACACACACACACATACAGACACACGCACAGAATCTTTCTCTGCTGTATGTGTGTATTAAAGGTGCATTGAATTAAATCCATTGGACCTAATGCTGAATCTCTGAGCATCAAAGTCAACGTTTGGTTGTGTTTGAGGCTGGAGCTGAATATCACCATCGTTGAGTGAAAGCCAGACATTTTACAAAAGTAGGTTTTATTGCTATTTTACTATTATTTATTAGTAGTAGTTACATTGTAAAAGGTTGACATCTGACTCAGAATAATATATGGGCACTGTTCACGGCTGATTGCTCCTGTGTTCATCATGCTGCAGTCGGTGATACTAAATAGATGTTCGTTTGCAGTTGAGTTTGGGGGAGGAACGAGAGGTATCAGGCGGACTTCGTATTTCCCTAACATCTCCTCTTTTTTCTCTTTGTTTTCTTAATTGCATCTAGATTGTTGATGATTTCCTCTAGATCAGCCTGGTGTACTTGATTTTGAAGGTTTTCTCTCGTGCAGTTTGGAGGTAGCAAAGTTGACAAAGCTGGCTACTAATTCATCCTTGTACAGATATGAAAACTTCCAAATAAGAATTTTCCTTGAAAGATGCATGGCCTAAACAGATAAATTGTAAAAATTTAAAATCTCGACAGTTTATTGCTATGAAGGCCAGTATGTATACCAAACAACTCCACAATATTAATTACAGGGCTTCCCTGGTGGCGCAGTGGTTAAGAATCTGCCTGCCAATGCAGGGGACATGGGTTCGAGCCCTGGTCCAGGATGATCCCACATGCTGCGGAGCAGCTAAGCCCGTGCACCACAACTACTGAGCCTGCGCTCTAGAGCCCGTGTGCCACAACTACTGAAGCCTGCGTGCCTAGAGCCTGTGCTCCGCAACTAGAGAAGCCACCACAATGAGAACCCCATGCACCACAACGAAAAGTATCCCCCGCTCTCTGCAACTAGAGAAAGCCCACGCGCAGCAACAAAGACCCAACGCAGCCAAAAATAAATAAATTTTAAAAAGCAGTCTTTCAAAATCTCTAAAAAAAAATATTAATTACAGCATACTCTGATAATCTCTTTTATTCTGCTTTGTATTATTATTTATGGTTCTATAGACATCTTAGCTCAAAAAGGATATAACAGTCTTCCTAAAGGCAACAAGCTAATGCATTCTCCCTTAATATTTGTATCATTTCCCCATTTTCTCTTACATTTAAGTATTTGAAAATTCTTAATAATTGGTTTTGCACGTAAAATTAATAGCTTTCAGCCTATGGCAATGAATTATGACACATTATACTCCTGCAACAATATATTTATAAACCATCTGATAGGGAGAATTGAAACATATATATAAGGAGCCTTTCAATCTTAGTTCGTCTAGAATGCCTATTTACGTTTGAAAGTGAACATTCAGACTTGAACAGTAAGTTTGTGTGGCATGCCTTGTTTTGGGATTGCTGTTGATCTACTATAGATGGAGATGACGATAGCGACCCATGTGATTATAGGGTCATTGATTACCCCCAAGTTCAGGGACGCCAGAAACGATCCTGAAATCGGTATTCCACTGCTCGTCCTTTCAAAGGTCGAGGCATTCGTTCAGAAGCAGGGCAAATACGGTGACTGAAGCTGAATTTTGATGAATCCCTGACAGATGTATGTTCGCCTCTGAGCTTTTGTATCCTGCTCTATGAATGTGTACCCTTAGCATTTTCCTCTAACGTTATTCTTTGAAATCATAATATTTAATGGCTGAGTGTTTTTTATCTGTGTGGGTATTCCATAATTTATTAGCTTTTCACTTTATGTCAGATGTTTGAGTTCATTTGGTTTCTTTTCAACTTCAAACTGTATTTGGACAGTCAGAACGCATGCGAGTCATTCCTTTCTTCCCTTACCCTTCATATCCTTGGCCGCCGTGCCAAGGCCTTGGCAGTAATCAAGAATTGGCCTCTTCCGTTTCGTACAGGAAGGTCTCTCACGTATATTCATGTCTCCTCCTGCCTCAAAGAGTTTCCTTCAACCACAGCCTGGATTTTAACTGAAGATCCCTCTAAGACGCTCTCAAGGGCAGCCTGTCCACTGACAGACCCCGAGCCTACAGCCCAGGGGACCTGGCCTGTCTTCTGCCTGACAGATGAGACCCACTTCCCTCTGATGGTCTCTGGCTGTCGTATTTGACTCAAGCATGGGACAATTCGTGGTGGAGGCCCCGTTGTGGTTATATATATATATATATATATATATATATATATATATATATATATATATATATATACATGTCCCAGAAGGCGGCCAGATTGAGTGTGGAGCTCACTTCTCCTGTCTTCCTCCAGAATCATAACCTCATCGGTAACCTCCCTGCCTTTCTTCCTCTGGGATTGTTGGTTGTCCGTCTTCTTCTTGGGTCTGTGTGTTTTACCCTTTTTGTAAAGTTCAAGGCAGGGATGCAGTGCCTTCAGCCAGGAAGGTGGGCTTGGACACTAGTGGGAATACAGGTGCTAACGCCCTAGTGGGCTCTGGTGCTGTGTCCGTGTTCCAAAGGGCACAGCACTGCCCACTCGGGCCAGGGAGCAGGGCTCTGCGTAAGCCAGCATTGCTAGCTGAGGTGGGAAGGCATCTCCCCAGGCTGCCCTGGGACTGGTTCCAGTTCCCTAATGCCAAACCTGCCTGCTGGCTAGGAGTGACTCAGGCCCACAGCCAGGGCTCTGTGTCCAGGAGGGAGACACGAGCTGATGGAGGAAGGACCTGGCCTCTTCCTTCTTTCCTGGGTCCACTGGCCATCTCTTCCCATGTCTACCACCTCCTGCCCTGCTGCAGAGACCCCCACCCAGCCCACCTTTGGATGAGGGCTGCCTTACAGAGGATACACGGCTGGTTAAAGTCTAGCAAGGACCTGGGATCAGAGTCCCCTGGCTCTCGGTCTAATGATTTTTCTGTACCTTGTGCTACAAAAATCCCACCCTATGGAGGGCCTTTGGGAGTCATGTGCCCTGCCTTCCTTCCAGAAGTGGAAGGGACCCTTTCTCCCTTGCACATCAGGAGGAATCTTTTTTGATCTCTGCCTGACATGTTTTGATAACAATCTAGAGATTTCAACATACATTGTGGTTGCACAAGAAATCCAAGTCACCAATTTTTCAGAACCTAAGCAGTTAACATTAGAAATTTTGCCGCAAATAAATTGATCAGTATGCAAGACAGTTGTCACGGCTGAATCATGGTCCACAGTTAAGGTAAACAGATCTGTGATGACATTTTCTGAGCGGAATACAAATGCAGCTCATTTCCTCCCAGAGGTTTCTGACATTTCTTCTACACGGAAAACAGATTCTCCCAAGAAGGTGCTGGTCACAAGGAAGAAAGATCTTTGTTTAATCCCTCTGAAAAGGTATGGCTGTGAAATTTTTTATGCTTTCTGCGAAAAGAATTGTTCTAAGAGAAATGAATAGTGACGAGAGCGTTTTTCTTTGGTTAGCTGTCCCTTACTCCCTCCCAACCATGGAGAGACCCTTTTGGGTTTTGTTTATTTGAACGGTCATTAAAATATGATGTCAGGGCTTCTCTGGTGGCGCAGTGGTTGGGAGTCCGCCTGCCGATGCAGGGGACACGGGTTCGTGCCCCGGTCCGGGAGGATCCCACATGCCGCGGAGCGGCTGGGCCCGTGAGCCATGGCCGCTGAGCCTGCGCGACCGGAGCCTGTGCTCCACAACGGGAGAGGCCACAACAGTGAGAGGCCTGCGTACTGCAGAAGAAGAAAAAAAAAATTATGTCATTGTATTGTGAGAGTTTGCATGTCAATAACATTGTTTTGCAACGTGAAGATCAAGGGATATTTTTCTTATTTAGGTTCACATGAAATAGTGGAGGAGGGAACAAAATGTTTTTTCATTTCCTCATGTTCTTTTCATCTGTAATGCTCTCAAGTTTCACATTTTCCCCCAGGTTTTTGCTCCCTATACTGTATTTTAGGAATTCTATACACTGTGTCTGCATCTGAAATGTGAAATAGTCCTTAGCTAGATGCTGCATTGTAAGCTAGATCTGTTTTCTGTATTCAGGTGAAGCTTTCAAAAGCCTCAGCTTGTACTGCAGTTGAAATGAGCTGAAAACCTGCAACTTTGTGTAAGGGTAGGCAGTCATTCCATCCCTGTGTGTAACGGAAACAGCATTTCCTGGGTTGGGGGCAATACTGGCATTTGGGGTGGGACTGCTGTAGATGGAGATATTTCTGTCTAGTTGTGCATTTGTCGTTGGTTATGACCAGGGATCCTGAGCAAGGAGCTATACAAGACGGTTGCATTTGAGGTGGGGGAATAATTCTAGATCCTGTTGGGAGTTGCAGTTGGGGTAAAAGGCCAGAAAGCGCCAGTGACTGGACATGAACAAGAGGGCATGCCCCTCAAAGCAGGGGCATGAATGAGTCTGTTCACCAATTCTGGAGCAATCAAAGGAATACACTCAGGAAAAGGGCATCTTTTATATCGTGCTTCATTCCTCCCTGAAGCGTTTGCTGTCCATTGCCAGGATAGCACAGGTGTGGCCTCCTCCAGGAAGCCTTCTTGGATCTTCCTGGTCCTTCCCACTACCCAGTGTCCAGTCTCTTGCATAGCACACAGCTCTCAGTATGAAATTACCTGGCTCTGGGTCTCCATCACACTCAAGACTGAACCTGTCAGCGGCAGGATGGGGTCTTTTCATCTCTGACCGACCAGCTGGTAGCACAGCTCCTGGCTCAAAATCAGAGCTTTGCAAATGCTGTGTGTAATTGAAACAGGCCCCATTTTCTTACAGCAGCTTCTGCAGAAGGAAGGGATGTCCTGATTAACCCCATTTCTTAGTTGGAGAATAGATGGGGAAACTGAGTCGCATAGCAATGAAGCCAGACTAGAACCAGATGCCTGTTTAGAGCGTGACCCTCTGAATAAATGGACAGAGGAAGGTGTAAGCGATCACACCTCTCCTTTGCTGCAGAGTCCCCATATATCAAGTGTACGGTGTGGTAGATGTAAATATGCAACTGAACCAACCGTATTTTTCTTCCTCCTCCAGAAATTTTTTGCCCCATGCAGTCTCAGTGTAGGAGGATCAGGTGACCAACGCTTTTTAGAGTCTTCCTTTCTGGGCTCTGACAGTGACACATCATGTATTTTGAGGCAGTAACATCATCTCCTTCCTCCTGAATGCCCTCTGGGTGGCTCCATCATTCAGGCCCTGTTATCTGTCATCTGGACCGCTGTGACCTTCATTCATTCACAGGAGAAGTACAGGTACAGTAAGAATGAGTCACCAGGGACCAGACCTAGAATGGGAGGGGAAGGGATTGGCCAAGGACAGACTTCCTTGGAAAAGTGATGTTTGAGCTGAATCTCAATGACCGTTAGGAGTTAACTTGGTGAAGAGATGGAAGAGAGCTTTCTGGCCACAGGACACAGCATGTGCAAAGGCCCTGAGGTGGGAGGGAACACAGTGTGTTCATAAGATTGATAGGGCTGTGTGGCCAGAGCCAAAGAGGTGGGCAGGAGAGGTGGACAGCAGCCTGGCCACACAGGAACTGGCTGATCGTTGCAGGGAACTCCACATTTGTGCTGAGAGCAAAGAGAAGCCGCTAGAGGAGAGAAGTAAGAGGTGGACTGGTCAGCTCAGACTCCTGTGCGAAGAGTGGGAGAGTAGATGCAGAGGGATCAAAGGAGGAGGCCCTGCGATAGGCCAGCAGAGAACCCAGAGGACGGAGAGACCTTTAGGACGTGACAGCAGGACTTGAGAACTGGATTTGGGAATCATCAGCACAGAAATGGTATTGATGCCAGTGCTTGAATGGGTTCACCTGGAGGGAGAACAGAGAGGAGGGAGTGGTGTAAGTGCCTGGAGGCCTGTTGGAGGAGGGGGAGCTGGCCAAGGAGAGGAGAAGGCGGGCCGGAGAGGTGGGAGGGAGGGGATGCGGCCCCTGGCAACCCAGGAGAGAGTGCTGGTGATGGTGAGTGGGCAGCTGCACCCCACAGAAAAGGGCGGGGGCAGAGATGAGACCCCTGAGATGATGCCAGCTCCCTAGCCGGGTGACAGGGACAAAGGCCTGACTGCGGGGGATTGAAGGGAGAATGGGAGGTGAGGAGACCCTGAGGGGAGACCCGAAGGGGAGCAGTGACTTTGCCACATGTGACAACTTTTTTTTTTTTTTTTAATATTTATGTTATTTATTTATTTATTTGGCTGTGCTGGGTCTCACTTGCGGCATGTGGGCTCCTTAGTTGTGGCATGAGGGATCTTAGTTGTGGCATACATGTGGGATCTAATTCCCCAACCAGGGAGTGAACCCAGGCCCCCTGCATTGGGAGCTTGCAGTCTTACCCACTGGACCACCAGGGAAGTCCCTACACATGGCAACTCTTACTTGTACAGTTGACAATTCCTCCTCTGCTTTTAGGATTGATATGCATGTTGACGTGGTGTTCTGGTCTGTAGGATGTGTTCACGTTTCTGTGGCACTAGAGCCTCTCCTTGTTACGTGTGGTCAGCCCTCAACTGCGGGGGAAGTCAAGGTGCGGACCATGACCACCACGCTTCTCTCAGTGGAATTCCTTGCCAGTGCCCGCCTGGGTTGCCCACAGGGAACCAGAGTCAGGTGGGCACGGGTGGTTCATCCGGGATTTCTGGGCTCCCTTGCTGGCTTTCGTGAACCCTCTGAAGGCAGTGTGGAGCTGTGTGGGACCGTGGGGTCCCAGGGCTGTGACGGGGGCACGTGCACCTGCTCAGGTGAGGCTCTCCTGGGTGAGAGCACGGTGTGGTGAGGAGGGAGCCGTGTCCACCTCAGTCCAGGGCGGGGGGTGTGCATCTGTGGAGCCCTGCAGAGACCTGGGAGAGGGGGTGGAGGCACACTTGGGGCCTGTCTGCTGACCCCTCCCTGGGCTATGGGTGGGCCAGCCACTTAAAGGCAGAGCTCGCAGCAGGGAGGCAGTGTGAGGTCAGCACAGGACGAGGACCGCGGCTCAGGCTGCCCGGGTGTGTGGCAGCCCCCGTGTCTCCCTGTAATAACATCACCCTGGGGGGCATTTTGCACGTGGGGCTGCAGAGGAGTCAGTCCCGTGTCCACCCCCCTCTTCTGTGGCCCACTGTCACCCTCCCTGCACTCCTTTGAGACAGAGCCATAGAAATCAAATCACAGAAGTGACCTAATTCCTTGCCGTAAGAAAATGATTGTAAGTTTTGTATGTGTCTGTGTGTGTGTTTTACTTAGCAAACGCTTAGAAGTGCTTACTGTGTGCCAGACATCATTCTAAGTGCTTTATGGGTACTAGCTTTTTTAATCCTCATAGCAACCTCATGAGGGATTTACTATTTCTTATTATGCCCATTTTATAGATAGAGGACTGAGGCACAGAGAAGCTAAGTTTTGCTCAAGGGTTATGTAAAAATACACACACACACAATGTCTGCTTTAAAAAATATTCTTTTCTTGGGGGAAAGTCAAAGGGGAAAGGAGAAATAACTTCTGCCAGGCATCTGTTATTTTTATTTTTTATTTGCCAGTCTTCTTTATTTTTTTTTTAAACGACAGAAATTTATTGTCTCACAGTCTGAAGGCTAGAAGTTTGAAATCAAAGTGTCAGCAGGCTTGGTTCTTTCTGAAAGCTCTGAGGAAGACTCTTTTCCATGCCAATCTCATTGCTTCTGGTGGTTGCCCACAGTCTTTGGCATTCTGTGGCTTGTAGACTGCCAGGCGTCTTAAATGAGGGATCTTCCTTAATCCCCACAGTAACTGTGCATGATGTGGGGATATTCCTTTTTTTATAGATGAGGAAACTGGAGCTTAGGGATAATGAATAGCTTGCCCGTGACCCCAAAGCATGGACATCTCCTGCATGTCACGCAGCTTCCACATGGGCCTGTGATTTAGAGTCTAGATGTTACAGCGTCTCTGGTTGCCCCCACCCGACCTGGGGAAGGGGTCTGCTGGCCGCCCAGCCTCTGCCTGAGCACCTTGAGGGGCGAGGGCCCAGCAGGGGGTGGCTGAATGGCGAGAGCCCGCTCTGCTGCTTCGCAGTCATGCGACCGAGGCATGGCCCTGACCTCTCTCTGCCCAAGTTCCCTCGTCTGTAAAATGAGTTGACTTTATACCTCTCTTGTAGGCTGGATGTAAAGCACACGTGAAGAGCTAGGGACATAGCGAGCACTCAACATAAATCTTATTACCTTTATACAGAAATATTTTACATATTTTTGTATAGGATGTTTATCATTATTATTAAGCCAGTCCATTCCATTGTTGGACACTCTTGTTATTAAAAAGGTATCCCCTTCCTTTATCTCTGTCTCATTCGTTCACTGCTTCTAGCTCTCCAGCTATATATGCTTTCGACTGTGGCTTACAATGAAACCCTTTAAAAATACGTATTTCTCTGTTTGTGGTCATTAAATTAACACATCATTAGATTAATGTTAAATTAACACATGTTGTTGAAGAAAAAAACCTTGTATATTCAAAAACAAAAAGAGCTTTTAGGAGAAAATGAAACCCACCTGTCATTCCCACAACAAAAATAGCCAAGTTTAACACATTGGTGTACTTGTATCTGCCTTCCGGTCTTTTTCTGTGCATATATGAAGTACATACACACACACACACACACACACACACACAGCTGTGGCATCCTTTTGTGAGGCATGGGTAACTTAATGTCTCTTGACACATACTGCCAACTCATCCTTCACAAAGGCTGTGTTCATGTACACCCCCAGGGGCAAGGTATGACCATGGCCACATTGTCACCCAGTAGGTATCCAACTTGATTTCCTCTCTGCTCAGTGCTACGGTCAAGGTTCCACTTTTCTTCCTTTTGGAGTGAAATTCAATAGCCCTGGAGCAAATCAACAATGGGCTTATGGGGCTACTTTCCATCTAAATGTATAATACCAGGCTCTGGGACTTTCCTGGTGGCACAGTGGTTAAGAATCCACCTCCCAATGCAGGGGACACGGGTTTGAGCCCTAGTCCGGAAGATCCCACATGCTGCAGAGCAACTAAGCCTGCACTCTAGAGCCCGCGAGCCACAACTACTGAGCCCGTGGGCCACAACTACTGAAGCCCATGTGCCTAGAGCCTGTGCTCTGCAACGAGAGAAGCCAATGCAAATGAGAAGCCCTCACATCGCAATGAAGAGTAGCCCTCACTTGCTGCAACTAGAGAAAGCCTGAGAGCAGCAGTGAAGACCCAATGCAGCCAAAAAAAAAAAAAAAAAAAACCAGGCTCTGCCTTGGAGACCCTCACCTCTGAGTGAGGGTCTCACTGGGTGACCCTCACCTGGTGAGTGACCTTCCTCTGGCCACCTTTCCTGGGTGGGTGTCCTAGGAGATTTGGTAACTTACATTCGAGTCATATGAAAAAGTTGCCAGATCTGGGGAGCAGTTGTCATTTTTCCAAAGAAGGCTGACAGCTGATCACATTGGTAGATATGAACATAGATTACAGATGAGAGAGACATGTTTTTTATATTTTTATTTGAATGTATTAAGAGTGGCTCCTAAAAGACATTAGAGAAAAGTTTAACCTTTAAAGTGAATTTTAGTCTCATCGGTTGCATCTTTCACTGGTTTGTTTCGTATCTAAAACTCTATTTTAGTTACCACAATGGCATTTGATAAAATGAGACATCCGTTCCTTGAGAAAACTAAGAAAATGGGATAGGAGCAGATTTCCTTGATGTCGTAAAGCATATTTGTCTTAAACCAGCAGGTCATTACAATTAAATTCAAGGGCCAGGCAAGTTTGCTTACCATCACCATAATCATGATAATTTTAATCATTGCTTCCTGAGAGTTTTCTTCCCTCCCAGGCGCTGTGTTAGGCTCTTCATATACATTATCCTTAATTTTTAAAATGATCCTTTGAAGTAGATTATTGCTAGGAACTGTTCGAGTTGTGATTTGAAACCAGGTATGTTTCACTGCAAAGCTCTGTGGCCTTTCTGGTACCCAGTTATTGGTCATTATTATTGAATATTCTGGAAGTTCTGACCAGTGAAATAAGACATGAAAAGAAATTAAACCTTTAACTATTTAAAGTGAGAAAATAGTATAATTATTTGTACCCCATAGGATTTGTAAAATTAGAAAATTCAGAAGAATTAATGATGAATCATTACAACAATTTTAAAAATTTGGTGAAATGGCAGGACATGTGGCAATGGCCCTAGAAACTCTGTAGCCAGATTTTGAAAGCATAATACGTACATAGAACAGCAAGGGAGGGGAGGGCAACACCTATCTTAGCTGCTGGTCAAATCAGTTGACATCAAGCATGACAGAGTTATCGTAGCACAATTATCTTCATAGCTAGTAACCAATCAGAAAGTAATCTGGGAAAGGAGATCTCATTCACACTAGTAGCAATGATCATAATACACAACACAACATCACATCGTAATAACATCACAAAGTACCTAGAAATAAACTGAATGAGAAAGTGGGGGGATCTATATGATGAAAATGCAAGACTTCTTATTGAGCTAAAAAGGAAGTCTTGAGTAAATTATAGGCTTATGTCAATTCTTTGTTGAAAATTCTAAATGTTGCAAAACTGTCACTTTTCTCCAAAATTAATTTGTAGGTTCAAGATAATCCAATTAATTTCCAAAGGAGGTTAAACTTTATATCTCAATCAAATTATTCTAAAATTTAAATGGAAGAATAAGCCAGAAGAACAAAGATAATTCTGAAAGGTAAGAGCAGTGAGAGAAACTTGCATCACTAAGTGTGTTACAATGGTGCAATACTAGAGCAAGTATAGATAACTGGGTAATTGACAAAAAAAGAAAATAGATATTCTAGAAACAGACACATTTTCTATGTACAAATAAAATGTAAGACAGAGGGAGCATCAAAAAAACTTATGGGGAAAAGGAAGGACTCGAATAAATGAGGTTAGGACAATTGATCTTTTTTTATGCTGTGGACTGAATTGTATCATCTTCTCAAAATGCATATGTTGAAGCCCTAACCTTACCACCCCCCCACCCCCCATTGACTGTATTTGAAGCTAGAGCTTATGGGAGGTAATTAAGTTTAAATGAGGTCATAAGAGTAGGGCCCTAGGATTGGTGGCCTTAGAAGAAGAGAAAATGTGACGACACAGAGGGCAGGTGGTCTGTAAACCAGGAAGAGGATTCTCACTGGCGCCCAAATTGGCCGGCACCTTGATCTCGGACTGCCCAGTCCCTGAACTGTGAGAAAATACATTTCTTTTGTTTAGGCCCCCCATCTGTGGTATTTTGTTATGGCAACCCAAGCTGACCAATACATCTTAAAACTCTACCTCTTAAAGCTTTCTCTAGTATTAAAAAATCTCTCTCTCAAAAAAAAAAAAATCTCTCAACCTAAAAAAGCAAGCAACAGATTGGAAAAATATTGTAAAAGATTTTCAGAAAATGTGGCAAAGCTCTAATATCTTTGTCATAAAAAGAGATCATACAAATAGATAAGAAAAAAACCTCTGAGTCTCAGTAGGGAAATGGGTACATGATATACAGATGCAGTGTACAGGAGAAAATGTAAACCTAGAAGGAGTCAGGTCTTCTTAGAAATGCTTTTTGAATGCGGGAGGGGGGAGGGGGTAGTTTTGGACATTGTGGATGGTGAGCCGTCATCCTTCTGTATTGTGTGTGCAGCCCCCTTTGCTGGAGATGTGTATGTGCCTCTCATTTGCAAATTATGTCGATGTATTTGCATATAAGGCTCCCTTGCTCCCTTCCCCTTATCCCATGGTGCATGGGCTCTATGACACATGCATATCACATGTAAAGATTGTATCCAACTCAGCGTATCCACCACATGGCCTTCATGAAGCATACACTTTCTCTGTGGTAGAAACTACTTGTGTCTGCCTGTCCACGTGCACTTGGTATCTCGCACCAAGCCTGGAGGGCACAAGAATATACCTAGTGGGGTCTGATGGAGGCAGGCTGGTGTGGGCCTGTCTTCGCAGAGCTGGCTCTTTTTCTGGGCCAGTGAAACTTAATCATGGGAAACAGTCCAGCAGAATAAGATGCTGATGTGACAGCAAGACCGGGCCTGCCCCTGGCCCGGCCCCTGGTCCACCGTGGGCACCTGTGGAAGTCACTTAATCTCTTTTTCCTTGCTTCCCTCATCTGTCTGAGGAAAGGATTGGACTTTCCATATTCCTCAACCCTTGCCCCATAGCCAGGGTTTTTGTGGAACTTCACCGTCTGCACCTTTGTTTTCCCCAAATAAAATGGGACAGATATCAGCTTCTTTCCTAACTGCACATTGCCTTCCGTTTTCCACTCCTTCCTCCCCACTCCCCACCTCCGAGCTGGAGGGTAACCACACAGGGAAAGGGTGGGCCTTTCCAGGTCTGCAGACAAGGGCGAAGATCTCCTCCAGCCTGACGTTTCCTTAACTCAAAGGCAGGCATGAGGTAGTTGACTTTAAAATACTTAAACTAGTGTCACGTGGAACATGAGTTGTTCGGAGAACACATTTTAAGAGTTTCCACCATTAGAGACCTTTATGATACGCTGGCTTAGTCACGGGTAAACAAACGTCCTTATATCAGGACTTCTTGGTGTGTTTTTTTGGTGGGCACTGAAATCTTCGAGAAGGGGGATAAGTGTGTGGCTTTTCCCTAACCTGTTTGACCACGCAACCCTTTTTCCTGGAGAATCTTAAGGGCCTGATGTTCTGTGGGACTTACTTTGGGAAGCGGTGACTTTTGTTTTCACCCATGTTTGCACTGGCAGTGATTCAGCCTTTTAATTGGGACTTAATGGACTTAACGTGCTGTAGCCTCCATTGCAGGAAAAAAATACAGATTTCTTATCAGAAGCAGGCAGATATAAGGTTATGAGGTCGTTGCTGTTCATACTGCCTAGCTGTCACAAATCCAGTACAGGAATTGTTTAGAGAGGAGAGGATTGCTTTAAGAAAGGGATTTTTTTTTTCTCCTTGAGTACTTTCCAATGTGTACATTAGTTAAAAAAAAAACAAAAACAACAACGACAAAAAACTAATAGCTCTCAAGTTTTTGTGAACATAGTGGAGTAGCTAAATTAAGATTTTGTTTATTAGTACTGTAAAATTCTTCTACAGAACTTTTGAGTGGAGTAGTTCAGGTTGACCTTAGAGTGTGTTTACTAAACACAGCGTCTTTGGACATAACTGTGGATCAGCGGTCAGATGCCTCCGTGGTTTCTGGGAGGGGGCAGAGAGCAGTAACTTAACACTTCTGAGCATCACCAGCGTTCCTTCACTAACAAGGGCCCAGATCCCTGTCTTTATCCCAGACTGTCTTTCTGAAATACATTTTCGTAGACTGTTGCTTCCCTTCTGCCCTGAATAAGAGTTGGGCTGAGAAAATAGAGCCCTGTGGGAGTCATTCCCAAGAACAATAAACAGGATAGAGAGGCCCCTAGAGTACTGCATTTGTCATTTAATGGTCTGAGGAAAGGTCATCTGAGTTCAAGAACTCTCCACAAAGTGCGAAGGAGAAATTCTTTAACTGTGGTTTCTTTGACATTAGGGATGTGTACCTTGGTCTTAACAAGCTTCTGAAAGTTTCTAGCTTATAAGCAATAATACATTATGATAAAGATGTACTGGAAAGGTACTCTCGTCTAATGCCAGACATACCTGTTCTTTTTTTAACTGGAGTATAGTTGCTTTACAACCTTGTGTTGGTTTCTGCTGTACAATGAAGTGAATCAGCTCTATGTGTACATCTATCCCCTCCCTCTTGGACCTCCCTCCCAACCTCCGCCATCCCACCCATCTAGGTCATCACAGAGCACCGAGCTGAGCTTCCTGTGTTTTATAGCAGGTTCCCACTAGCTATCTATTTTACACATGGTAGTGTATTTCTGTCAAACCTAGTCTCCCAGTTCATCCCCCCTCCCCTTCCCCGCACCGTGTCCACATGTCTGTTCTCTGTGTCTTGTGTCTCTATTCCTGCCCCGCAAATAGGTTCATTTGTACCACACCTAGAGTCTGTCATACAGAGTGAAGTAAGTCAGAAAGAGAAAAACAAAGACATACTTATTCTTTAAATTAACATTTCTTCCCAGAAAGTCCTGGCTGTGGAGAGCCGTTGTCACTGGCTTACCGTGCAGCCCGAAGGGATGCTTTTAAGGTCCCTGGACCTCACTGTCCTCGTCATGAATGGAGGGCCAGGCAGGGCTCTGTATTCGGGGATTCTGAGTCCATACTTAGAGAGGGGAACAGACTTTCTGCTTGAACACAGATGCCCAGGGTGAGGACCGAGCATCAGTGGTGGTGCTGCAGGGGATTGGCTCTTTTGGTTCTCTGGGCTGGCCCCATGTGGGCTACCAGTAGTTGGGACCAGCAGTGGGGTCCTTCCCCTTAAGCTTTGGCCACATGCCTGGATTCCTGAACGTCTTACCCGCCTCCAGGTGACAGGAGACAGGAGCTCTTTATGAAAGCTAAGTTAGCTGCGCGAACTCTTTTTTTACCACCAAAACTAAGTATGGGCATACTGCCCAGGGATATCCTTTTCCAGACAGGGGAAGGGCTCAGCTGCGTCACGTGACTAATGATGGGCCTGGGACCCAGGTCCCTGGATTCTCCTCCCAGGTGGTGCTTTTGGTCTGCCGGACAAGCTTCTTGCTTATTCTTGGACTTTTCTGGCATTAACAAAACCTCTCATCTTTGCTGAATTGCAGAAATGGCTTCGGACATCCCTGGATCGGTGACATTGCCCGTTGCCCCCATGGCGGCCACTGGACAGGTGAGGATGGCCGGGGCCATGCCCGCCCGCGGAGGAAAGCGGCGTTCTGGGTAAGCAACCTCAGTGGTTCCAGGAATTGGGCTTAATACATGTTGAGCAACACTCTTGACCTGTTAGGAAAATATTGTCTCTCCCCCTCCTGGAGAATCAAAGCTCAGCAGTTTGCATCCTGTTTAGATTTTGCAAGATTCCTAACTATGCATGTGATTTGCCTCTGAGTGTTTCTGGGCCTCGGCACCCAGCTGGGGACTTCTGTTTGCTTGTCCTTGTGGTGAGAATGGCTCTGTGATCCTGCTGGGCTTTGCTCAGGCCATCTCTCTGAGGGAGGGGACTTACCCATCCCTCTGCCTGAGCCCACCAGCCAGAGGGCAGCCCTGCAGGTCAGGCTTCAGCCCCTGTGGGCAGCAAAGATCCCTCTGGTGCTCTCTGTTCTTTGCTCCGTCTACCCATCTTTGCTAGGTGGTGTGCAGGAATTCCTTTCCAAAAAACTGGCTCTAGCCCAGCACCTAAAGGCTGGGCGGCTTACATCGTAACCTGCTCTGCCAGTAAAGTTGGTAACGGTGTTAAGTTCTGGTGGGACCAGAAAGACCATCATTCCTAAACTGATGGAACCCAAAACGACATCTACTCATGATGTATGGTGTCTGTAGCTGTGCAGAGATCTACGAAACCGATCAACCAACACAGATCCCTGCAGGAAAAACATAACCGACATTTTCAGACTCTGTATGTCAACCAACCCCTTTCCTTCATTGAATCAATTTTATTTTCAATGAAATATTTGAGAGACAAATATTTGATAGACAAATACTTTCATGAAATAGAATAGACATTGAAATAGAATGAATTATTTGATAGACAAATACTTTCATGAAGTAGAATCAATTTGTCCTATTAATGCAATTTCCAATAACCCAGGTCTCCCCAGGAAGACAAGGGTCCAGGCTCATTTGTAAAATGGTCCATCATTTTAAACCTAAGAGTCGCTTTTAAACCAGTGTGATTCTTAAACAGGGCTGGGGGAGGGGGAGCAGGTATGTTATGAGGACCTGGAATGGAATGGAATAGGATGAAAAAGCCCCTTCAGCGTTATAATTTGAGATGGTGAAAAGACTGCTGTGTGTGTAGTAGTCTTTAAAAGAAGGGCTAAGATTTTGGTGATTAGTGAGAGGGTAATGGAGTCTGGTTCCCCAGCTTTCTCCCCTCCATTCAGCTCGCTCCCCTCCAGGGTCAGCGTTCCTTCCAGCGGGACCAGCAGAGCTCTCAGGAGCAGCGTGGTACCCGGGGCAGAACTCCTGAGATCAGCTTTAGAGCAGGAAGCAGCCTGCCCTGGGGCTGACTACAAACCCAGACATCCTCTTTTAACCAGCTACTCTTGCTAGCTAGGTGCTAAGCTCAGTGGAGTGTGGGCTGTTGAAAGAATGCACTTGATGTCAACATATAAACTTACTGAATTTTTTTTAAGATGCCAGGCCTTTTAAAAATTATTTTAAATGTCTGTGCTTGCTAACTTCCATTCCCTGGGGACAGAGCCTCATTGCTGGCCCAATCCTTTTTAAGAAGAGGAAGCACAGAAATCTTTTTGTTTCTTTTTTTTTCTGTATATTTAACACTTTTTAAAAATTTTTTAAATTTTATTTTATTTATTTTTTTATACAGCCGGTTCTTATTAATTACCCATTTTATACATATTAGTGTATACATGTCAATCCCAATCTCCCAATACATCCCACCACCACCACCACCCACCACTTTCCCCGCCTTGGTGTCCATACGTTTGTTCTCTCCCTCTGTAGCACAGGACTCTTTGATGCAGGAAGGTGGGCTGGGCCAGAGCCAAGGACAGGCAGAGATGCTGGGGCCCAGTATTTGCAGGACAAGGAGCCCTCTCCGTGCAGGGGAGTCGTCGCTGAGCCTCTGCCACCCCTCCCGCAGGGTGTGTGCTGGGCCTACGCTTTGCTCAGGGCTCGGCTGTGGCGAGCTGAGGCTCCTGCCCTCCTTGACCTCCGAGTTCCTGGCGTCCAGACCCTGACATCTGCTTGCTGCCTGAGCTGATGACCGGACAGTGGACTCGGTCTCCTTTCTGAAGAGGTCCTCCAGGCTGCCCCTTTCCCTACCAGGTCACACATACACGGCGTGACACTGGAGGTGGAGGGGGACCTGGGGTGGACTGAGACAGAGCCCAGAGGTCACTCCCACTTAGAAGCAAGGAAGCACCACAGCAAGCAAAGAAACCAGAGATTCAAGGGGACGAACAGCAACTGCTGGCACGCTACCCAACCAGCAGGATGAGGGCCCGCGCCTCCGAAAGGCAGATCAAGGAGCCGACCTCCTCGGGGGGCTCGTCCTTTATTCTCATTTTTGGAGCCCGTGCGCCTGCTTCCTTTTCCCCATCAGAAGGAAGAGCAGGCAAACCGCGCTTCCTTCTGCTAAGCCCCTGTGACTGAGGGATGTATCCTCTGCGTCTCAGCAAGGAAACCTCCATTTTTACAGGGCAGTTTCCATGGTAACTCTCACATCTGGTATTTTACGTGTTTTGCTGAAATTCTGTGATGGAGGCCACCGCGGTTGTAGAACAACCACAGCAGTGATAACGCCCCGCAGACCGCAGCCTGCGCTCTCAGTCCTGACGAAAGTCACATTCATCAAAAAGCAAGTCACCCCGGGCTTCCCTGGTGGCGCAGCGGTTGAGAGCCCGCCTGCCGATGCAGGGGACACGGGTTCGTGCCCCGGTCCGGGAAGATCCCACATGCCGCGGAGCGGCTGGGCCCGTGAGCCATGGCCGCTGAGCCTGCGCGTCCGGAGCCTGGGCTCCGCAACAGGGAGAGGCCATGGTGGTGGGAGGCCCGCGTACCCAAAAAAAAAAAAAAAAAAAGGCAGGTCACCCCACTGCGGCGCCCACCCCTGCACCATGGCGCGTTTATGCACGCTCCCCCGTCACTGCCACGGTGCTCTTCCTCCTTCTCTCCGAGACTGTGGGGCACAGTTGGAGACGCAGGGAAGGGGAGAAGGAGAGAGCAAAGGAGTGGGGGGTTGGGAGAGGTAAGGACCTGCCTCCCGCACCCTATTCCCTGCCTAGGTCTTCCCGCTCTGACCTGGTGATTCCGGTGGAGGGACGTCTCCCAGATTCCCAGGATGACCACCCAGCCCTAGTGTTTCAGAGCCAAGTAGAAGTGACCCCTCGTGGGGTTTGGATGCCCCGGCCACATGCCTGGCCCAGCGCCGTGGATCCTCTGATGAATGCTCTTTCCCTGTCCCCTGACGGCTCCCCCAGTAAGCATCTTAGCAAGCAGCGTGCTCTGCTAGCAGTTGGGACAAAGGTGAAGGTTCAGAAGTTTCAGATTCTTTGAAAAGTGATTCCACATGTGTGGCAGAAGTGACCAGAAGCAAGTCACCTGGATTGCGTTTTTGTAGAGAACTCCCTGATCCCAGTGAGGCGGTGGGACGGCATGGGGGGGCACCCACAGGGCACACTTGGTGCTTTTCAAGTGACAGGGGAAGTGGCTGTCATTAGACAGACTGTGCCCATCCCCAGAGTCAGCCCTTGGTGGGGAGGGAGGGTGAGGCTGGAGGGCACTGGGTGTACCAGCCCCTTCCCGCTGCCCTGGAGTCCAATGTTGGGCTTCTAAAATATCGTCAGTGGAGGGAAACGATTTCCAAATTGTGTGCGGCCAGTAGGCCAGCGTCTGCCTGCAGTCTAACCCCACGGCTGCTGGAATGTGGTTGAGTAAAAGACATATTACATAAGCAGATGTTTTGCTTGGTTCAAATTTCTGCAGTAGTGTTGCTGTAGCCCCAGTCAGCTGGCCCAGGCCCTGAAGGAAGGGTGTTGGCTCGCACCCGTGTCACTTCTCTTTTTTTCAGCAGCAACTTCACGCTGGCCTGGGGTCGCTCGTTTGCTGCACTCTAGAACCAGCCTTGTTGGCACGGCGTCTCATCTTCTCTCATAAGAGCATAAGTGAATGATTTGCTGACTCATATTTGACGATGCATTATTATTATTATGCAATCTCTGTCAGGCAGGTCCGCAGCACTCACTCGTAACTAGCTGCAGGCTCAGAAATGCTTTTCACGGCTTTTTATCGAGGTCAGAATCCATGCTCAGCAACAGGAAAGTGAGGTAAAGTGCATTCTCAGCCCACCTTTTGAGGACTCTTAGATCATCCACTTATTGTACGGAATCCTTTAAAGTGAATACAATAGGACTTAAAAGGCATGTTTTGATTTCTCTCCCTTATTATCCAGATGCTTAAGTATAATAGAGACACATAAAAGACATACAGGATGATTGACTCAGAGTTTTTACAGCAGAAGAAAAGCAAGCTATTGTAGTCATATTTAAAGTGGAGCCTTTGAATTGGTGGCAGAAGACCCAAAGGCAGCATCTTGGCAAGCACTCCTCCGAAAGGTCCCTCTGTCCTCAGAAGTTGAATTGTTTTCTGTGTGGCTGATGAGCAGTGAGACCGCTTTGGGGTCAAGTGAGTTACCCTGAGGATCTGAACGGTCGTTTGTGTCCTGATTTCTCTCCTGAGTTCACGCCCACATTATGCATTTCAAAATTCCTAGATGTGATGGCAGCGCACGTGTGATCACACGCTTACACAGGTGGGAAGGCACAGTTTTGTGGTCCCTAAGTTTTCATAGCCAAATCCTGCTTCCTAAGTTTTCAGTAGACTTCAGAAAACTCTGGCTCCAGAGCCTGGCCGTCCCTCTCTTAACACTCTCTGCTCAACTGGGCTGACCTGATCCAGACTGGGACCGTTTACCGTATGGCTTGCTTCCCCATCCGTCTGCTGCATGAGGTTCAGGTAAAGAGACAAGCTGTCCTTAATGAAAACTCTGGTGACCAACTGTCCTGGTTGGCCCAGGACCTTCCCAGTTTTAGCACTGAAGCCCAGTACCTCCACAGATCCCCGCATTCTGGGAAAACCGGGACAGTTCGTCTCCCTAAATACCCAAAGATCGTGCAGCCTGAGGAGGGAAGGCTGACTTAATCAATTGTATCTTGCAGGAGCCGGATTATCACGCTCGTATCAACTTGACCTGAAAGGCATTTTAAAGATAACTGTACATGTCGCACCCACTTGAGGTTTTGCTGAATGCTTGCATAAATCCATTAGAATTTTGAAAGTGCGAGTTCTTTTTCTTAACACTAGTCTGTTTTTGCCAGCCCAGGGGCGTTAAGTAACCTTCATGTCTGCAGCAAAGTCGCTCTTACCCGTGATGAACACTGGGTGGCAGTGTGGTTCTGTAGCTCTGCAGAGGCCCAGAGGCTCTGGGAGCAGGATTTTGGGTGCTATCTCCCAGACGTGATTTTTCAGGAAAGGTGAGGTGATGACTTAGTAGCTAAGCAGTATATTGATGACTCTGCTTCATTTAGAAACTCGTGCGTTCAGCCACCATTTTCCCACAACATAGGCGACTCTGCAGCTGCTGTGTGGTGCCCGGCTGCCCAGTCTGCATTGTAGGGGGGGTGCATGTCTGTCTCTCCCAGTGGTGTTTTAACTCTACTTTCCCTTTCTTATCACTTTTCTTCCCGGTCTTCCCTCCTCTTTGTGCAGAAGTATTTTTGTTAACATCGCTGTCATCTCTCCCGGTTATGTAATGCCTTTTGTTCTTTTATTCCAAGCAGCCAGCGCAAGCCCTGGTGCCTGGAAATCAGGGATTCCAAACTGGCAGGGGATCCCATCAGTTCAACTCAGATTAGAACTCTGGCCACACTGCACATAAAACAGTCCAAAAATAAACATGTGATACCATTTTAAAGAAGACAATGTTCGTTTGCCCTATGTCATCACAGTCTCTAGGTCCCCCAAGTAACCCCAAAGCCTAGAGAGTACGATTTATCTCATTAGGGGCCTCTCCCATGTGCTTGTCCCGTGGTGGCTCTTCCTATGCAACTGGCCATTTCCTGGTGGCCTGGGTGCCCTGTGCCTTCCTCCCATCACCCATTACCCACTGGGGCCCCCACCCTGAGAGCTGAGGGGGAGATCGCGTTCCCTGTGAGGCCAGCAGCCCTGGCATATGCAGCTGTGGTCCTAGAGCACACCCGCCACTCTGGTGGCAAGCTGTTGGCCACCAGGCAGGCCGGCCTCCCTTCTGCTTGGGGTCCACGGAAACTGTGTACCACTTAGTCCCCCAGTTCCACTGAGAACAAGATGGGGCATGCAGTGGCTCTGAGACGTTCTTCCCCCAAGGAATCCCACCTCCCTCAAACGTCCAGGAGAGCGAAGACATCTGTACCATTTCTGTTTTGTTCCCGAAGACTCTGGGTACACCTTAAATAAGTACCTGCTCTGCTCTAACATCTTCAGGAGTAAAATTAACTGACCTTAGAGAGGACTGTTTTTTGTTGTTTGTTTTTTGAGAAGGAGAGTTTGGGATATCAGTTAAAGAAATATCTATCAAAACTTTTTGTTTTATGTGTATTTGGAGAGGCCCAATGAAGTGGGAATCTTGAGTATTTATTGGGTGAGTTTCAGTAAGCAGACAGGCACTTTGAGTAACTTGGGCCCCAAACGACTGTTTCTCCCGCACACCCATTTACTTGGACCTGGAGTTTATAGGCTAATGGCCTTAAATGCCCTTTCCATGTTGACTCATCCACGCCAGCCAAGTCCTCACATGGCACAACCAGTAGTATATGTTTCCCTCATAATCCCTTCATTGCCCTTAAAACTTCCTGTTTTTGAAACCGTCTTGGGCTTTTCTCAGTCTGTTAATATACCACAAAATAATTTAAAGAAGGAAGTCTCCCTGTGGAATAAATGATATGGAGGGGAGCAGGTATCCCCAAAGGTGGTGGGAGATAAGGGATGTTGACTTTTCCAGCACAGCCTGAGCAACCCACTGGCAGCCTGTATAGGGTTCTAGAAGGGTTCGAGTTGATATTCCAGCACTTTTGCAGAAGTCCCCAATCATATAATTAATGGCACTGGTGCTGTAGACCTTTCATTCTGCCCTTTCTTGTCTCAAACCTGTACAATGACCGTGTAGAGATACTGTTTTTTGCACTGCCAAGGGCTGGGATTGTTGGAGAGCAATCTGACCAAATAAAACCCCCTGTGTGTGACACCAGCTCATGTGTCCAGTTAAATGTCCTACGTATAATGAATGCTCACTCGTGATCTTGACTTTTCAGAATGGACTTTGATGATGAAGATGGAGAAGGTCCCAGCAAATTTTCAAGGTGAGTTTACTTTATGTTCCCTAGATTTAAAGAAGCCAAGACCATTTATCACCTCATTGGGACCAACAGGGGTTTAAATGTCTTTCATCATTGAAAGAAAGCCATTGCCTCGTTCTGTGCCAGTATTTGGCCTGGGGACAGGTAACTATTAGCAAACCTGCCAACCCCAGCCTGGATGATCAAAAGTTAAGTAACGAATTATTAGCTCTTTTGGCTTTTTGAATTAAATACTGACTGCCCGTTTCAATGGATTCTTTTTTAAAAGACAGACCTAGAGTTCAAGTTTAGAAAAACAGTCAAGATAAAGCCTCTTTTTCTACCGTGGAAAATAAGGAGAAATATAAGAAACCTGGGTGGCCCTGTTCTGGATGTAGGATATAAAACTGGACCTTAAGTTCCTAAGAGCTGTATCACCCACTGGCCACAAGACAGCATCTCTAACTAGGCTCTGTGGGGCTGTCCTGAGAACAGACCGCCTCACAGAAGGATACTGGCCCGTGGGAGCCGGTGGTGGTAGATGTACCGCATACCTGAAGGACAAGGCCGGCCCAGCCCCGTGGCTTTTTTTTTCTTTATTATTTTGTTCAAGTTACGGGAGGAAGTTTGGCAACATGGAGAAAAGGGCAAAGATCAGTCTTAGCAAAATGCCCATCTGTACCCAGTTTACTTATGGAAGGGCCTGCCTTGACATTCCTCCCCCGCTGCCCCATCAAAGCACTCCTAATTCCTGGTGGTTGATGCAGTTGAAAACGTACCCCAGGTTACGGGTACCTTTCTCCGGTACGCACAGTCCACGGTTTGGATTGACAACCTCGGTTATTTTATAAGTGTTTTTAGCAGAATGATGTCCGTATTGAGCCCCGGACCCATGGCCTCCGCCAGTTTGCTCATCCCCATGGCAGTTACGTTTGGTTGGCTACCTTTTACCCGTGTTGTGGGTGTGGATTGAGCACCCCTTCCCCAAATCCAAGAGGAACATGCGTCTCGTTCCTATTCCTGGGCTTCCTGGCGTCTCCAAGTCCATAGAAAGTCTTGTCACTTGAGACGCTTTCCTCCCCGAGAACTTTGCCTTCCATCCTCCCCGCTCCGCTTGGGTGAGAAGGACAGGGAAGGTGGAGCACGCTTTGACCTCGAGTGACCCCAGAGTTTCTAATCAAATCAAGACACGAGTTTCAACAACAAAAGCGTGTATTAGTTTGCCCTTGGTGCAGACAGAACCCCAGCTTAGATGTCCACCCATTTCTTAGGATACATTTTAATAGCAGGGAGTGCTTTGTTCCCGAAAAGAGAGCTAGCCTCGGAAATAAGGGCCCACATCTCCCCAGCCTAGTTTGCGCTCGCCTTACACAGCCTCCCTTTACAAGGAAACAATGACCTGTGGTTTCTTGGATCAGAATTCCCCTTGAGATAACATTCCATCGCTTGTTGACCTCAGGAAATGATGGTTCCTGGGTCTCAGAACAGAGGGAGGAAGAGAGACGAGGAGTGACGTTTGTTTGACATGGAAGATCAGTGTCACTGATGAAATAACAGTGCAGGGACACAGAGAGCTCATTGTTTGAGGTCCCATCAGGAAGAAACAGAAACCCTAGACTCTGTGAAACTGTCTTGTAAGCCCGCCAGTGAGTCAGGTTGTACATAGTCAGGGTTCAAACCTAGGCTTCTGGGAACCGTATCCTTTCCCCTGCACATGGAAAATAAGAGGGAAAGATGGGACATGCTTCCAACATACACTGGTACCCGCGGAAGCCTGGGCCCACTTCAGTGTGTGACCGTCGGAGAGTTGATGGACCTGTCAGCCGGAGGGGGCATCTGAGCTGCTCCCAGCTGGGGAGGCGACTGAGGCTACCCGCCCTCCGCTTTGCGAGCTGTTCTGGCAGCCGTCCAGGAGAGGGTTGGAGAGACTGCTGCAGGCCGTCTCCTGCCCGGTGGCGGGCATGGCCTGCCTCGGGGCCACTTCTGTTTCCTGCTCCTGTGCTTACAATCAGCCTAGGGAGCCCTTGGGCGAGGCCCTGCCAGAGAGGGTGGCTGAGATGCGGGCATCTCACCAGCAGAATTTGCTGTCTCAGAATCGGGCCAGGGTGCTAGGCTGTGATTTCTGTCCCCCTGCTGTGTGTGCAGCCAGCTTTCCCAGGGCTTCTCGAGGGTGGTCCCAACTCAAACGTCCGACCTCTCGTCAGACGTCGTGTCTCAATTTCGGATATGGGAAATGCGGTCACAGCCACATAGGAGGTAAATCAATTGGGTTTGGTTCCTGCCTGATCACAGCAGGTCTCAGGAAGAACAAGGTAGTAGCCATGAAGCTGCCCACAGCTACCTAACCACACACATGCACACGCGTGCACATGTGCGTGTGTGTACCCAGCCGCTGCACACAGGTACACACATATGCACGCGCACATGCGCACACACATGTGTTCCAGGGCCAGAAATGCCCTGAGGCCCGCTGCACCATCCCCAGGCCTCAGCCCTCCTTCCCACACCGGTTCATGCCACTCTGGGGGCTGTGGGACGCAGCAGGACAGGGCTCTGCTGACCCCGGATGCTTCCCACCTCCCACACAAAGTCACGGGCAACCTGGTGGGCAGAAGCCAGTCTGCAGGGGCTGAGGATCATACTGGGGAATGCAGAATTGAAGCCTGGGGGAGACAGCTCGTTGAGCAGCTTGGATGTGGATAAAAAAGGAAGAGGGCATTTGGGGCTTGGGGAGGGAGACCACTCTTAAGGATGGGAAGAGACCAGGAGCACATGTCCACGGGGAGGGGGAAGAGTGAGTATAACCGGGGATTTGGAAGGTTCTGGAGTGGGGTTGGGGAGAGATGGGTGAAGGGAGTGGGGAAGGGGAGGGATAGATCCAAGCCCAGCAGGGGGACCACCCGTCCTTGGCCGCAGAGAGGAGGAGCTGCAAGTGTAGCTGAGTGTGATGCTGCTGGGTGTCCGGAGAGTTGAGGGGTTCATTCTGATGGTTCCTCCTCTCTGGTTAAGCAGAGGCCGTGTGCTGTCAGGGGCAGAGGCTTAATGGTGCGCCTGAGAGAGAAGTTTGGGATGCCTGGGTGGAAGAGGTGTACGAACTGTACTGTAGACCCCACACCCTAGCACACTGTGTTAGCGTGCAGTTTTCCCCCAGCAGCGCCCAGCTGGTTGGATGCCGGGGGATGCAGACGGCCTGTGCACTCAGGCCCGGGGGGTCCAGCAGGGGGGCGGGGTCAGCAAGGTGGTTGATGTTGATGAGAGGGCCGTTGAAGAGGTCAAGCTACAGGTCCAGCTGCAGAAGGAAGAAAGGCCAGGAGCAGAGAGAAGTGAGAGTTGCTGACCTGGGAGAACATGGAGGGGAGTAGACTGGAATACAGCTCGTGCCACCCCACGTTCGTGGTCTGCAGTTTCAGTCGGGGTCTAACGTTTTTACCTCCGTTTCGTCCATTAGCCTCGTTGGAATTCAACCTGGGGCATCCCAGACTTCCCTCTCAGGCACACCTGTAAGCCTCTGCCCACTGCAGATGAACGAAGAACCTTCTGCTTTTGTGGGAATCTGAGGGAGCTGGAGAAGCAGCGGGTGTGTTCACGAAGTGGGGAGTCGCAGCTCTGGGAGAGGTTGGCCGAGGCTCAGGGGTGGGGGGATGGCTGCTGGAGAAGAAGGGGGACGCGGAAGGTGGTACAGCCGGGCGGGCTGGTGCAGGTCCCCGCTGTCGCCTGGGTGGCTGGTGGGGACGGTGACAAGGAGCCTGGAGGGTGGTCGAGACAGGTATGTGGGAGCGTCAGGGGAGTGGGCGTTCGGAGCCGGCCTTCCTTCCCAGGCTGGGCTCCACCTCACGCCTCTGGGAATTCCAGTTGCCAAGTCATCCTCCTGTCATCGGTCGGGGTTGAGCTCTCCATCTCCGGGAAAACTGAGTACACACCAGGAAGTGTTTCTCCGAAGATGAATCTCCCGGGCGGGGGTGAGTGGGGCTGGACCCGCCTTCGGGGAGGCCAGCGTGAGCCCCTCCCTGACCCCGTCCCCTCGCGGACAGCCCTGGTCTCCCTGGGAGGCGCTCGCAAATCCTGCCCAGCAGATCCAGCATCCCTACACTCGAGGAGAGGCCAGAGCTCTTCCATCATGCTGAGCGGCTCAGGGTTCTTCCTACTTTAATGCCCCCTTGGTGGATAATCTAGTGAGTCCCAAAATCCCCTTTTGTGCCTGCAGCTGGGCTCAGTGGCGTCCTTTTTTCTTTTAATTCTTTTTTGTTGTTGTTTCTTTGTTTTTTTCATTTTGGCTGCGCTGAGCGGCATGCGAGATCTTAGTTCCCTGACCAGGGATCGAACCCGCGCCCCCTGCATTAGTAGTGCGGAGTCTTAACCACTGGATCGCCAGGGAAGTCCCTCGGTGGCGTCTTGAATACTGTTTCATACACAGGACAGCTGGCATCCCAGAGCTGTCATCAAGAGAGTCAACTTTACACACCATGCTCTCCGTGTGACTTACATATATGTGCATACACGTGTACGTGTATGTGTGTAATGTTCATTAAAACAGAAGAGTGGAAACATGAAAAATAGAAATCTTTTTAAATGTTGGGTTTATATCTTAGGAACAACCAAGTGTTCACTCCCAAACCCTTAATTTTTGTCGCTACGTGCTATCAACCATGTTCACACTCATTCTGCACCCTTTCTCAGAAGACCCAGGAGATCTCGCAGGGAGTTCTCACATCTGTTACTGTGAATTCTACTATAGTGCATGGGACCATCTACAAACCTGGAACTAAAAGACCTCGTTGATGAGTTTTCTTAGTCTCTCTTCCACCCTTCACCCTTCACCCTTCGAGGACCGGCTCCAATTGACCTTCCCGAGGTTCCATCCATCATCTGTGTGACTCTCAGCTGTTCCCTGGGGACACAGTGTCACCCAATTGCAGCAGTCCAGAAGGAGTCCTTATATTTTTTTGTAGGGTTTTGCCAGTGAACCTCTGACATTATCTAAAAGTGAAGCTGCCCACGCTAGGAGAGTTTCCACAGAACTGACTTTTCCTTTTTCATCACACCCATTTTGATATTTTCCTCTTGGTTTCGTGCAGTATTTACGCTTGTGGGCATTTTGTTTCCTGGCTCTGTGGGTTGTGATGATGTTTTAGTTTAATCTTTCCCTGGGAATCTACCACCCTGTTTTATTTAGAGCTCTGATATCAAAACCCCATTGATAAGGGAAAACTATGCAATGTGGGCTTGTCCTGCAGAGATCTTTCCTGGCAGAAAAAGAAAAAGATTGTCATGTCCCAGAATTCTCAGTCTGTCCATCTTCGCTGAGAGAGCTGAGCATTTTGTTTCGAGGTGGGAAGATGCTCAAAGTACTTCTGATGCAGAGAGGGCAGCTGGGAAGGAGCAAGGATTGCCTTTTTTTTTTTTTCTACTTTATTTATTTATTATTTGGGGCTGTATTGGGTCTTCGTTGCTGCGCACGGGCTTCCTCTGGTTGCAGCGAGCCTGCTCTTCGTTGCAGTGCACAGGCCCCTGATTGCGGTGGCTTCTCTTGTTGCGGGGCACGGCCACTAGAGCGCGGGGGCTTCAGTAGATGCGGCACATGGGCTTTAGAGCACAGGCTCAGTAGTTGTGGCTTAGGGTCTTAGTTTCTCCGCGGCATGTGGGATCTTCCCGGACCAGGGCTCGAACCCGTGTCCCCCACATTGGCAGGCGGATTCTTAGCCACTGCGCCACCAGGGAAGCCTGGATTGCCCTTTTTTGTTGGACTTCATCTTATCAGTAACCTTGTGGGGGACACCCTGGATTGGCCATGTGGACTCCGTTTAGAGCAGGGAGAGATTCAGCTGAGCCTTCTGACACTGCCGAGTACACACCCAAGGTGAGCACTGCCAACCTTCCCAAACATTCTCCTTGCCTCAACAGGCTTCGTTCTTTTTTTTCTGGACTGTGATTTTCTTTTCTTTCTTTCTTTTTTTTTTTTAGTTGGAGTGTAGTTGCTTTACAATGTTGTATTAGTTTCTGCTGTACAGCAAAGTGAATCAGTCACATGTATACATATATCCACTCCTTTTTAGATTTCCTTCCCATTTAGGTCATCACAGAGCATTGAGTAGAGTTCCCTGTGCTATACAACAGGTTCTCATTAGTTATCTATTTTATACATAGTAGTGTGTATATGTCAATCCCAATCTCCCAATTTGTCCCACCCCCGCTTTCCCCCTTGGTGTCCATAGTTTGTTCTCTACTTCTGTGTCTCTATTTCTGCTTTGCAAATAAGTTCATCTGTACCTTTTTTCTAGATTCCACTTATAAGCAATATTATACGATATTTGTTTTTCTCTTTCTGACTTATTTCACTCAGTATGACAATCTGTAGTCCATCCATGTTGCTGCACATGGCATCATGTCGTTCTTTTTTATGGCTGAGTAATATTCCATTGTATATAGGTAGCACATCTTCTTTATCCATTCCTCTGTCGATGGACATTTAGGTTGTTTCCATGTCCTAATAGCACCACAGTAAACACTGGGGTGCATGCATCCTTTCGAATTATGGTTTTCTCTGGGTATATGTCCAGGTGTGGGATGGCTGGGTTATGTGGTAGCTCTATTTTTAGTTTTTTAAGGAACCTCCATATTGTTCTCCATAGTGGCTTCGACAGCCTTAGCTCTTATGAACCAGTAAAGTCTGCCAGAGAAGTTGGGTAGAACCTGGCATGGTGTAGCCCATGAGCAACCAAATTACTAGGGGGTTTAGCTTGAGACCTTCTCGTCATTTCAGTGGGTTGGGGTTAGGATTGGAGTTAGAACGCTTTGGAATGAACTCCTTTCAGGTGGACCCAACCCTCTGCCCTCAGGCCCATCTGGACCAGTCACCCCTTCGTAGATGTTGGGCTCTCATGCCACTGACTTCAGTTTTGATGCCCTTCTTTCCTTGCTCAGCAACCCCAGCTCCTCCTGCTTTTCTCCTGCAGAGACTAACCTAGATTTGCAAAGACAGTACCTGGATAACCCCAGACTTTGTAGAGAAGGGGAGGAAATCGTTTCTGGAGTCGTAGGTAGTCCTGAGCTGTCTCTCTAGAAGCCGCCAGGCCTTTTCTTCCCCATAGAGCCTTAGGTATCTTTGCCTGTCAGTCTCCCCGGCTGTTCCAGCTCTGAGGCTGGGACCAGTCAGCGCTCTCCTGAGGAGCCTAGTTCAAATCCTGGGGCGTCAGTACCTCTCTGAGCTCAGGGTCGTCTTCCACAAAGGGCGGTCCTGAGGACCAGAGCAGTGACCAGTGGGAGAGGCCTTGGGAGGCTGTGGGGGAAGTGATCCCACCGGAATGGGGGTGATCAGAGACTGGGCCTGGGCCTCCTCTTTGCAGGACCTGGGCTTTCTCAGACTCCATCTCCCTGTGTCTTGGGTGAGCCTTATCTTCGGCCTAAACACCGGGGTATCTCGCAGCTGCTTTGCAGAAAACCATGCCGTGGATGGCTCCTGGGGGCGGGGTTCCTGCCTCCTTCCCAAGGAGGAAACATCTTTTGCTCCTTCTGCAGAAGCCTTGGAGCCCAGGGAAACTGCCTCGCTGGATATGCCTCTGTGGGTCCCCTCCGCAGGGCCTGTGACCAGCGTCACTGTGGGGCTGCCCAAAATGCCCTCCTCGGGCCTTCATGGCTCTCACGGTGCCCTGCCCTGCCACCCAGGAAGGGCTGGCCAGGACAGGAAGGGTGTTCCCTGAAAGCTTGCAAGATACAGTCTCCCTCCTGGTGTCAGGGAGGAGGAGCCAGGGCCAGTCTGAGCCTGAGGCTGCTGTCAGCCGGCAAGGACTCGTGTGGAAACCCCCCAAAATCTGGAACGCCCCCCCAAATCCTCCCCCCTTGGTCAGGATGGTTCCCCATCCCAGTCCTGAGGGACAGATGGTCTGCACCTCTGCAAAGGGTCTCCTCCCACAGTCTGACTGCCCCCTGGCTGGAGGGGACGGATGCTTCTTTCGCATGAGAAGTGCTGAAGACCTTTACCGAATCAGACCTTTCCTGCTGCTTGGCCGTGTGTATCCAAGTGGACAGAAGAGGCGTTTTGCTTGTTTCCTGCTGGTCTGTTGTTGAGGCCATGGTGGCCTGGAGAGCAGTGCGTGTGTCAGGAGGTGGCGGTGGAAGCTGAGGTGTCATAGAGGAACATGGCCCTGGTCCCACCTGGAGCAGGGCTGCTCTACCAACAGTCCTGTCACCTGTGGAGCTACTAAGCTGGCAATGGCGGGGGGTGGGTGTCAGCACTGACTTCTCAGGTTTGGGACCTGGCCGTGTGGGTGACCAGGCCGAGAGGGAGCTGGTCGTGTCCCTGATGGTGTCAGGCTGTCTGCCACCCCCAGGGCTCACAGCTGGTGACAAGAGCAAAGAGAGGCAGCTGGAGGACTTAGGTTTACCACACGCTCCTCTCAGCCAGGCCTGCCTAAGGGGCACGCAGGGTCTTGGGGCCCTCGGGTTCCTGGAGATTTCTCGGGACTTTTGTTGTAAGTCCTGTTTGTTCGTAAGTCCAGCAGAGTTAGCCTAGGTCCCCAGCTAACACAGTCGGCTCTCTAGTACTGTACTGGAATAGGTTTATAATACTTATCACACAAATAATACATAAAAGACAAACACAAAAAATAAAGAAAACATTTTGACTCTTACAATACAGTACCTTGAAAAGTACAGTAGCACAGTACAAGAGCTGGCGTCCAGGGGCTGGCATCGAGTGAACAGGCAAGAAGAGTTACTGACTGGAGGAGGGAGAGGAGGTGGGAGATGGTAGAGCTGAAGGATCGTCAGCAACAGGAGACGGAGGGCGAGCTGCAACGTCACTCATGCCTGACGTGGATGGCGCAGGCTCTGGTTCCTCGCTGGAATCAGATGCACGTTCGCGTCTTTGAAAGTTCGAAACTTGAAGGTTTGTATGTGGAAGACTCGCTGTGCACAGGGGCTGTGTCTTTGCCTGCCCACTCTCTGTTGCCTCTGCTGGTCTGTCAGCGTCTGTCCTGCCTGCCCGCCCCAGCGCTCAGACCCTGAGGTGCCCCAGGTGTCTCGGGTCTGTGGTGACCGGGAGACCGGGCCCCGGCGTGGAGCTGTCCTGTCCATCTGCCTGTGCAGGCCTGTCGTTCCCTTCCCACCAGAGATGGGAGACTCAGCTGCCATCCATGGAGTTGAAGGAAGATCTTTACTGAGATTTCCAAAGCACCCCTATTTTGTATTTAATCAGGATGGACGTGTATCTCACTGCTCCGATTACCCTTAGGAGGTCAGCCTTGGGAGCCGAGTTGGAAGAGAAACCCAAGGCAGTGTGCAGCTGCACTTCCTCTTTCTTGCCCTTAGTTTCTGCAACCGTGTTCCTGGGCCAGGCTGGGGGCCCTCTTGTCCCAGCAGAGGTGTTATAGCCGACGGCTGTGCCTGCATCCTCAGCTGTCACTGCTGCAGAGCCCTTGCCCCGTGCCCACGTACAGAGGGGCTCATTGCTTTATTGATGCTGCACGTGGGGCACACGAAACTCAGATGCCAAGGGCACAGGCTGCCCCTGCAGCTCCTCCAAGCAGACCCCGCATCGGCCCACACCCTGTGAAGGAGGTGGCCTGGGTCCTGGGGACACTTCCTTCTGTTTTCCCAAGAGGGTGTTTTTCCTGTTTCTTGCCTCCGTGATCTTTCAAAACGGACCTATATATACATACATGTATATGAATAGACATATACGTATTTTAATAGATTCCGTAGCTACACTCATTTATCTTGTTGCTAGGTAACTGGCAGCTCTTCGTCATTTTGACCTTCTGTTGATAACTCAGTCTTATTTCGTGAAACGATTGGAGCATTTTCTGCACTGGTCAGTCAATACAGTCGGTTTTAAACAGTTGCCCTCGCGTCTCCGTCAAGGACCTGATGTCATGAGTTGGGTTTATCCAGTGCAGGGATGAAATTGCTTTAGATCCATGTTTAAGAACTTCACAAAGACTCTTCCCCCCAGATGTTTACAAGGCGAGATGGTCTGTGGCTCTTTTGGAAATAGGATCAGAAGCAGGCGTGCCCTGGTCCAGTCTTGGCGCGGTCGCTGTGGTAACTAGCCAGGGGCTTGGACTTGGCCCTGTGGGTCTGGGGCATCACTGAAGGGCTGGAAAGGGAAGAGCGGGTTTGCGTCTTTAGAAATATCCGCCCAGTCACAGCACGCAGACTGAACTGAGGGCGATGAGATGAAAGAGGTGACCAGACTGCGGAGGCTGGGGGCACCGAGGTGAGGGGGTGAGAAGTGGTACCAGCCGGTGGGCGTGGGCCGGGAGAAGGTAGAAGAGAACCGGCAGGTATTTAGAAAAGATCTGACGCAGACTGAGCGTGAGGGGAAGAAGCACTTCACCGTGGGCTGCCCTGAAGGTGAGGAAGAGGGGACAGCGCATTCCTGTGCCGTGAGGCGAGTGAAGGAGCTGAGCGCCTGCTGGAACACAGGGCGGAAAAGTGGGTGGGCCCCGACTTGGGGTGCAGGGGGGGTCCTAAAAATCAAGCTGAGGAGGTGGAACTTAGATGGCAAGCCGTAGGAGCAAGTTAGGGTTCGGGAGTGTCTCTGAGCAGGAGATACGGGGAAGCATGTCCAGGGCCCCCCGGCAGGGATGTGCATCCCTCATCGTAATGTACTGTTCCTGCGTGGCCAGAGTTTCTGCCCGAGACACCCTTCAGCAGTCCCAGGCAGCGTTCTCTGCACACCGTCTCCGCTCCTGTCTGCCTCGATGAGGTGCAGGCTGGCAGGGTGGAGAGCACGCCCCCAAGCGAGCTCACCCAGGCCCTCCCGACGCACAGTGCACAGTGGGCCAGCGGCTCCAGGCCACCTGTGACAGGTGTGTGTGGAGGGCGCAAGTGGGTGATGGTGATGAAGACTGGGGCACACAGGAGTCCCCTGACCAATTGCCCCCTTCTCCCCACTGCCCCGTCTCTGTGATGGACCCCCTCTGCTTGGTTGTCTTTACTCTCTCCACAGTATACGAGCCCCTGCCCAGGAACCTGAGAGCTGAGAGCCGTTTCTCCTGAACAGCGGGCATCCTCCCTTGCCCCATGCAGCAGGGGTGCTTGGGCTGCCTCCGGCTGTTTCCTGTGCTCCCTAGTCCGCTGCCAAGGGCCCTCACTATGGGCAGGAGGGGAGACCTTGCCCCAGGAGTCCCCTTGCTGGCCTCAGCTGCCCTCTCCTTCTGCCTCCCCGCAGGACTCACCCACCTCCGAACCTCTCCCCAGCAGCCCGCTGAGGGGCGTGGGAGACCCAGGCCCTGTTACCAGCCCAGCTTCTCACGCTCCTGGTTGCACGGCCCTCTCCTCCAAGCCCCAGGACCGCCCCTGCACCCAGACCTGTCTGCTCCTGCCCACAGAGGCTGCATCCCAATTCCAGCCCTTTCTTTGATCCTGCTGATTCTCCCCCCAGAATATGCCCCCTTTACCTGCTCCCTCCCAGCTCCTCCCCCAGCCCTTCCAGGAGCACCTCCCCGTCTCCTCTCTTATTCTCTCCTGGGGTCTTTACTTTCCATGTGCCTCTGGGAGCATTTAATCCCATCCTGCCTTCATTTCTACTATGCAAGGTGATGTTTTACCATCCTAACTGGTACTTAGCTGCTTTAGGATAGGAGCGGGGCATTCCCTGGTTCCTTCGTCCCCTCCCCCTTGTGCGCAGGCTCAGTGCTTTTTGTATAGAAGGTGCTCACCAGGCTGCCCGGCTTAGCTCCTCCCCCTTGGTTTGTCGTGTTCATGTGACCCCTGCCTGTGATCAGGCCTGCCTGGCGTCTGCTCCCAGCCTGGGAGGGTGGGGTGCGAAGCCCCATGGATACATGCAGCATGTGAGGCAGCCTTGCCTGGGGTGCTTCCTTTCTTGCTTAGTGTCACCCTCATACTCTGAGCACCTGTGAAACCCTAAATCCTACAACGGACGTGTGATGTACTTTTAGACAGTTCTTTTATCCAAGGTGACAGCTTTGTCTCAGTGTCGTTGAACTGGGTTGGCTGTCACTCCCTTTCAAGCCTAGAGGTGATAATCTCGAGACAGAAACATGCTATCATCCCTTTTGCTAGTTTAGCATCTTAACACGTCAGCGAGGGTTGCTCTCAGAATTCCTGGCAGTGCTGGGCTTTTTAATTGGCTCTCCGTTGTTTAGTGAGCGGGATGCACCTGTTCTGTTACTAAGCTGCAGAAGATGTGCAGCACATAGTGCGAAGGCTTGTTCACAACTCGATGTGACGTAGGTCTGTGGCGTGGCTGTTCAGTGACACCAAGAATGGCAAGGCTAGACATGTTTCTCACTGCGGGTCAAAGTAAACCACGTATTTGAGCAGATGGTAACTACATTCGGTGTGTGTGCACGTGTGTGTGTGCATGTGCACGTGTGTGTGTGCGCGCACACGTAGCATGTACAGATCCGTGGGTGCACCTGGAAAGCATGTTGAGTTCACTTTGATGCCTGAAGGATAATGTCTTCATTCTTTATGCTTATTAAAAAGTACTTAGGTACATGGGAGCAGTGGAAAGCTTTGAGTACATATTTAGAGGTGAGTCTGAGGCATCTGTAGAAGCCTGTCCCCACCCCACCCCCCGAGAAAGAAACTTGCTAATGTGTCGGGGAGCTGCTCTGCCCAAGATGTGTTCAAAGCCACTGAATTAGCCATTACGAGCTAGTCTTTTGATGACTTGGCATTAACGATATACGTACCGTTTTACACCGTCAGACAGTAACCCCCAGTCTGATCCTTCTCTTTCCCTCTCCCCTGATCTCGTGCTTTCGGGAAGAGAGAACCACAGTGAGATTGAAAGGAGGCGGCGGAACAAGATGACCCAGTACATCACCGAGCTCTCTGACATGGTCCCCACGTGCAGCGCGCTGGCCCGGAAGCCAGACAAGCTCACCATCCTGCGCATGGCCGTCTCACACATGAAGTCCATGCGGGGCACCGGGAACAAGTCCACAGATGGCGCCTACAAGCCTTCGTTCCTGACGGAGCAGGTACCCCGTTCGTCCCTCGCCTGCGTGCTTTTCTTCCCCGGTAATGACATCATTGGAAGGGGAGAGAATGATTGACAGCATCGCCAAGATGAAATAAGCTACGTGGGGAAACAGGGTTAAAGGCTGAGGTAGGGACGAAACCAGGGGATTTTATTTCCATTCTTCACTAGGAAACGCTCTTCCAGGGGTGTTTGTCTGATTTTGCGTCCTCTGCTTTTTAAATTTCCCATGTACCTTAATAAGGCATCACTCAAAAAAAAGACATTGTGCTTAGCATGCTAATATAGGAGAAAGCCAAGCAAAACCACAGTTCTTCTGTGGTAAAATAGCGGTGGTGATCATGATGGCGATCAAAGTTTTGGTAGCTGTCACAACAATCATAGTGGCAAGGATCCTAACAGCCAGCACTTAGGCCTCTGCCCTGAGCCGGGGTCAAAGTCAGATCTTTCTGTGCAGGATTTCATTCAATCCTTATTCTAGCCCGAGGAGGAAGCCTCTGTAATTCATCCCTGCTTTAGAGATGAGCAAGTGGACTGGAGGCTTAGAGAGCGTCAGTCCCCTGCTCAGTGGCGGGGCCAGGAGTTGACACAGGTTGGTCAGACCCCAAAACCATGTATTTAACAGCTGTACTAGGAGCTGCATAGTTGGGAAGAGCAAACCCAGGAAATGGTCAGTGGGAAGTATTTTGTAACTTGACCGTTCCCTGCGCTGGAAGGCCTGTGTTCTGGGTCATGGTTCTTCTCCATGCTGGTCAGTAGTAGCGCAGATCATCAGATGCCCTCAGCTTCTGTTTGCTCACCTGTGGATGAACATGAGCTCTCTGCCTTCCTGACTCTGAGGGGTACTGCAGGATAAAGGAGATGATGGACTTGAGAGCACTTTGTATATGGTGCAGGCAGGGGAAAGGGAAGTGATGTGCTGTCGGGGATGCAGGTAGGAAGTGTTAGGTCTCGTCGGGGGCTTCTCGGGAGAGAGCTGGCCCTGGCAGGCTGTGAAGGAGCCCCAGAAGATGCACAGAAACGGGAGAGGAAGGGATTCGACACGAGCAGACCAGTGAGCACAGAGCCTTGGAGGAACAGGTGAGGAAGGCGTGTCCAGAGACAGAATCGTTTATTGTGCCAGTGTGAAGAATCCGTTCATGTCACAGGACTTAGGTTTAGAAAAAGAGCAAAGGGAGAGGAGCTAACATGTATTCCTGTGTGGCAGGCATTTTAGCAAGGGCTTGGGTCATCCCAGGGCCCACGTGTTCCTCACCTCGAGGTGTGAGGGGGTGTGGCAGCAGAGTGACCCTCGCTGGGAGACCACGGGGCCCGGTGGTCCAGGGCACAGGGCCCAGCCTCTTTCCACCTCTGTAAAAGGACCACAGTGATGGCTCCCACCTGGCAGGGCCGTGGAGACAGGTCAGGGAGGCAGCAGAGGAGAATGTTTAACACGGGGCTGCAGTGGAATGAAGGATGGAGAGCCGGCAGGTGAGCAGACAGAAATGCATTATGTGCCTCCTGACCACTAGGATCGTGAAAAGCTTTTTCTCTGCATTTCTTTAATCCTTACGTGGACCTGCCAGGGTCCATATTTGACATTAATCTCTTTACCTGTAAGTGACTGAGGATTAAGAAAGTGAAGAGAAGAGAGAAGGCAGTTATGCAAGTTACATGAGTCCTCCCCATCTTTCTCTCTCGGTTCCCAGGTAGGTTGTTGATGACAACAACAGCTACAAGTGTTAAGCGCCTACTGTGTGCCAAGCCTTTACTAAGTCCTTCACGTGTAAGATCTCATTGAACCTCACAGAATCTCACTGAAAAAAACGTGTGAAGAAATGGAAGGCGGAGATGCTCAGTAGGGAGCCCAGACTTGCACGGTGAAGTGGGAGGGCCGTAGCTGATGGTCTCCTTTCATGCCACAGTCCATGCCTTTAGACCTAACTGTTGGCTTAACTGGAGAATACAGGCAAGGCTCATTCTGGATTCGGGGCACAGGACCTCGGTCATGAGTGACGTGCTCCCAGAAGACAAAAACCGGGGAGGAGGGTGTAGAAGGAGGGGCCCGTGATGAGGGTGAGGCTCTGTTCCATAAGCCCTTCCCACAGTCCTTGCAAAAGGGCTGAAACTGTGAAAACCTACGTGGAGGCATCAGCGTCCACTTCCTCTCCTCCAAAGACAGAGGATTCTCTACTTTCCCAGACAACCTGTTTCATTTTTTACAGTCCTTCCTGTTGGCAAGATCTTCTCCATACTGAAAGTAAAACCGCTGACCCAATCTTCTGAACTGAGTAAGCATCTAAGCGACATGGAACAGCAGAAGGCCAAGCAAGAGAAATGGACAAAATAAACTTTTCCTTAAAAAAATGCTTGTACAGCCTGCTTCCACGCTAGATTCCCAGACAGAGGATGTTACAGTTCTGACTCGGCCAAGGGCTCAGAGACGCTGGCAAATCTCCCCAGTTTCTGCTCCCCAGCAGACTCACATGTTCTAATTTTCGGGCTTTTGGAGCCCCCTCAGGACGGGCACTGAGGGTGGGGTCAGATGCTCTAGACTCCACGTCTTTTGCCTCCATGCAGATGGCCCTTACTCTGTTGTTCCAGAGGGGCTTCCACCTAAGATTACACGTGAACAAAGGATTCCCAGCAAAAAGTGCTTGCCAACCACTGACTGGAAGGATCCCTTTGTTCTTTGGGCCCTGAGCAGTGTGTGAGGTTGTTAGAGAGGCGGCTGTGGACCCCAGCACACGGGGAAGAGATAGCCCCCCAACTCCTGCAGGAATGGAGCCCCTTTCATTCAGCAGGAAAGGGCTCCTGAGCTTGATGGGAGAATGACAGGGTAGGTAGCCACACCTGAGCTGCCTGCAGGCCCTGCAAAGAGAAGACTTTATAACAGAGTTGACTTTGCCCCCTCTATGTCCCTCTCGGGATGATGGCCAGGCTTCCTGCCGCCCATTCATTGATCCCAAGCAACTTCCTTCCTGCCTTCACTGACAGTCATGAGCTCTGTGAGTGTGACTCCAGGGCTGGTGCAGTCAGCCTCTCTTCTCACTGTAAAGTGACATGGACAATGCTAGGTGCCCTGCCACCTTCTGGGATTACTCTGAGAGTCTGTTGAGATGTTGGCTGTCAAAGAGTCCTGAAAATTTGACAGACATGCAGATGTAAGGTGATACTCTTACATCTGCCGCCAGCATTCAGCTCAGAAAGGAAGGAAGAGAAGAAGAATGAGTGCACTCTGAGTGTGGCAGGTGGTGGCTGGGGAGACACCTGGTGCCTTTCCTTCTCTCCTTCCACTTTCCTATGATCCCTCCCTCCCTTCCATGAGCCCCGTGTGTACCGGGCCCTTCTGCTCCAATGCCATGACTGCAGTTTGAATATGTAGGTGAGGCCATTCACACCTCTGACAACCCAACACCTCCTGGTGATCACTTCTTGCTCTCTCATTCCCCTGGGCTGGAAATTTCCTCTCTCCCTAAGAGAGGCTGGTTAAGACAGGGTTAACAGTGTTTGGAGTAGCTGTATCTTAGGGCTAGTATAAGCTTCATGCATTTTTACAGCTCATCTTCCCAAAACAAACAAACAAAAGCCCCAAAACTGTTTGTGTATCACAATGAATTTCTGAATAAAAGTTGAAGGTTGCTAATAAGACTATTTAATTGGCCTGGGTTTGTCCATGCTTGGTCCTAATCATGATTTTTTCTTCCCAGGAACTGAAACATCTCATCCTTGAAGCGGCTGATGGATTTCTGTTTGTAGTGGCGGCTGAGACGGGGAGAGTGATTTATGTGTCTGACTCCGTTACCCCCGTGCTGAACCAGCCCCAGTCAGAGTGGTTTGGGAGCACCCTCTATGAACAGGTGCATCCTGACGATGTGGAGAAGCTGAGAGAGCAGCTGTGCACCTCAGAAAACTCAATGACAGGTCAGTGTAGCTCTCTCTCTCTCTCTCTCAAAACTTTTCCCTGGAGAAAAATTTCTTTCATTAAACATATCAGGAAGCTGGAGGTCAGAAAAAATTGCCTACAGGTGAGGGATGTATTTGACTTAGCTTGTGTAATAGCTTCATTCATCCTGTAAGTTTTAAAACTTCATTTTTAATACATCATTTTTTTCCTATATTTTACCTGCAATTAGGGCATGTCGCCCCTAGGAAGCACTGTTGACACATTAGTCACAAGCACATGCTCTGAAATGAGGGTTATGCCTCAAGTGCATGATTATTTGTGAACCTGATTATAGGCACTGATTTCCCAGACCTTACTTACCAGAAATGAAATTTCTCATTGAGACATTTAAATACAGTCAGCTCTGCTCTAACCCAAAATGCACGTCATAACAATCACTGCAGTAAACAGAATCATGAAACAAAACCCACAGGGCTTAGTGGGAGAAAGTGGGCTGGGAACACAACACTCAAAAATTTGTCAGTGACAGGTAAGAACAAAACTAGGAACCTGATAAAAATGGGAGCACGGCTTGACACATTCGATGGTTAAGAAATTTATAAATATCACCATAAATATGACACTTGGCCTTGAAACTGACTTGAAGTTTACTTATGGAAGCGAGCCTCAGAAGGGCTGCCACTTGGGTGTTCCTGTGAAATGGTGCAAGGACAGTCACGTGAAATCAGGCAGAAATCAAAAACTGTAACACCAGATGTTGGACAGGTTACGGCTCATAACACACACGGTAAATTGAGGCGGCTGCTGTGTGCCTGAGTGTGTGCATTTTGTGAATTCCTATGTGGCTGAGTTCAGCTGGGTGCAGTTTTCTGTGTTCATCTAGTATGTCTTGCAGATGAAATCATGCATAAGCAAACACAAAATTCACATTCTGCTCAAATTGTCCCCCAGTGGATCAATGGCACTGGAACAGATTTGCGTTTTCAAAACAAGCGTTATAGTAGAGCTGACTTATACCGTGATGCTTGCATCCCACTTTATGATAGATCTGTTTGTGCGGTGGTGTTCCTCCTGCCACACTGAGAGCCACTGGATTCTCATCCACTTCTGTGTCTGCCTGCAGAGCCTTACTCAGTGCTTGGCATGCAGTAGGCTTTCAGCAGAAGCCTGGTGAGCAAATGAGGCAGTGCTTTGCTCATTGTAGTGGTCTGCTAGGGCTGCCATAACAAAATACCACAGACTGAGTGGCTTAAACAACTGACATTGATTTTCTCACAGTTTTGGAGGCTGAAAGTCCAAGATCAAGGTGTTGACAGGTTTGGTTTCTGGTGAGACCTCTCTCCCAGGCCTGTAGACGGCCGCCTTCTCACTCTGTGCTCACATGGACTTTCCTCTGTGTCCACACATCTGTGGTGTCTCTCCCTGTTTATTTATTTATTTTTGGCTGCGTTGGGTCTTCGTTGCTGCGTGCGGGCTTTCTCTAGTTGCGGCGAGCAGGGGCAGCTCTTCGTTGTGGTGCGCAGGCTTCTCATTGCAGTGGCTTCTCTTGTTGCGGAGCACGGGGTCTAGGTGCATGGGCTCAGTAGTTGTGGCTTGCAGGTTGTAGAGCGCAGGCTCAGTAGTTGTGGTGCAAAGGCTTCGTTGCTTCACGGCATGTGGGATCTTCCTGGACCAGGGCTCGAACCTGTGTCCCCTGCATTGGCAGGCTGATTCTTAACCACTGCTCCACCAGGGAAGTCCCACTCCCTTTTTCTTCTTATAGGGACACCAGGCCTACTGGATTAGGGCCATACTCTTTTGACTTTATATGACTTTATTCACCTCCTTAACGGCCCCATGTCCAAATACGGTCACATTCTGAGGTTCTGGGGGGCTAGGATTTCAAGATATCAATTTAGGGGGGACACAGTCCAGTCCATAACACCTATGATAAGACTGAATCAGATGTTGTCAAAAGTGACAGCAGTACCACTGTTTCTGAACGATAATAGTCATTTTCTCAGTGTTGGTTATCAATGATACATGAAAAGGAGAGAGAAGATAAAGGATTAAGGTGTGAGGACAGAGCCTACATTGTGCTTATCTCGTGTCTCCTGAAATGGTGACACGTGACCGTACTTGTAAAACAACGGCGCTGAAACAGACGCAAAGAAAGACATGCTCTGCCATCCCCCAGCCTGGGGTGAATTAGAGAACTACCTGTAGAAATCGTTGGGAACACACCTTGTAAAGTTAGATATCTGGGAGGGATGTGAAAGGGAAATAAAGCAGCCAGGAAGTGTTGGTTTGACAGCTGAAATCACCTTCTGTGGAAAGAGCTGTCTTTTTCCAGACTTCAGTGTTTGAACACAGGATGTGGCTTTTTGAAACCAGTCAGGAGACCCAGCTGGGGCAGTTGGTGGGGGAAGTGATGGTCAAGGGCAGGTCAGGCTCTGGGTCAAGGGTTTAGCCAGCGGGCTCACCAGAGTTGGGTGGACACTTCTGTCTGTGGGAAGTCTTAATGTGTCTGGCAATGTTTAAAGGGGCAGAGTGAACCACATTTGGACAGAAATGTCCCTGGAGTGGACCCTGGATGGTGGCCTTGGCATCCTTCACCTCCAAAAAGTTCCTTGTGCTCTTTCGTGGCTTTTTTTCTTTTTCCTTTCCTCTCTTCCTTCCTTTCTTTCTTCCTCCCTTCCTCCCTCCCTCCCTTCCTTCCTTCCTCTCTCTCCTTTTTTTTCTTTTTTTTTTCTAAGAACACTGAACACGAGATCCCTCCTTACTCCATTTTAAAGTGCACGTTACTGCATCCTTAACTCTAGGTACAGTATTGAAAGCAGATCTCTAGAACGTACTCATCTTGCGTAACTGAAACTTTATACCCATTAAGCACAAACTCCCCATTTCCCCTTCCCCCCAGCCCCTGGTAACCACCATTCCCCTCTCTGCCTCGATGAGTTTGACCACTTTAGGCACCTCGTATAAGAGGAATCAGGCAGTATTTGTCCTTCTGTGACTGGCTCATTTCACTTAGCATACTGTCATCTAGGTCCAAACCTATTGTCGCAAATGGTAAGACTAACCTCTTTAAGGCTGGATAATATTCCATTGTATGTATAGACCACATTTTCTTTATCCATTCATCTGTCAACGGGCATTTGGGCTGTTTCTGTATTGGCTATTGTGAACAATGCTGCAGTGGACGTGGGAGTGCAGATAGCTCTTTGAGATCCTGCTTGCAGTCCTTTTGGATATTCACTATAGCCAGAAGTGGGGCTGCTCCCAGGCAGGGTTGATTCTCACCCAGGCTCTCCTCATATAACAAAAAAGGTGTTTACTGGGAGCTCTAAGTTTATGTTCTACTAGCTTTGCAACACCAGCAGAAACTGTTAGCCTTCCCAGTACTTCCAGCAGATGTCCCAGGACTGGCTCTCTTGGACCAGCTTGGGACACCTGCTCTGCCCTATTCCGGTGGCTAGGGAGTCTGAGCCAGGGTGTGAGGCCAGCTTCTCCATCCAGGGCACTTGGACCCGAGAGGTGGGGAGATGTGATTTCCCAGAGGAAATTAGTGCAGTCACTAAAAGTTGGCCCTGGCTGGGAGAGCCAGGCTCTGGGCGTTAGAAGTGATGCCCATGGGGAAGGATGGGCGTTCTCCTGGAAAACGGGGAGCACCTTCTCCTCTTACTGGGAATGCTGGGGATATTGGGGTTTAAGGATTCTGAGCTGAAGATGGAGCCAGTGTCAGGTATGAGGGAGGGCAGTGATCAGGTGAAAGTTTGATGGAGGGAGGGGCTGCAGAAATAATTACTGTGGGTCTTGGAGTGACCTGAGCCCCAGCTTACTGTGTGGAAGGAGAGGAACCAAGGGGAGGCCCGGGCTTTCTAGATGGTGGCAGAGCCTCTGACTATAACTGGATGTGCCCAAGGGGTGGGGTCAGAGGGCAAGCAGCACAGAGACCTGCCCAGCAGAGTGCAGAGAGAGCGAGTCCTTCTCTGTATCTTCCATATCTATCCCAAGACCCCACCCACTCACCACCACTCTGGAAAGCGCTGATCCTGGCGAGCAGAAACTGGAAAGGCCTTGTCAGTGACACTGTGCTGCGCAGGAAGTGCCTGGTGGCCCCGGCTGGGAAGCGGACGTGGGAGAGGATAACCCGTGGCCTCGTCAAGACTAGGTTTATTTGGCCCATTTCCCCACTCTGCTCTTCTGTGGCTCTGTTTCTGCTTGACTCTTCCTTCATTCAGAGAATTGGGTCAGCCTTTTGGTTCAGTATAGGGAAGAACTTTGCAATAGTTAGAACTGTCCAAAGGCACAAAGAGTGTAAAGCCAAGTTTGGATTAACCTTCCTTCCTTCCTTCCTTCCTTCCTTCCGTCCTCCCTTCCTCCCTCCCTCCCTCCCTCCCTCTCTTCCTTCCTTTCTTTTCTTTCCTTCTTTCCTCTTTCCCCCTCTTTCTTTATCCAGTCACTACTTTTTAAAAATCATTGGGGACTTCCCTGGTGGTGCAGTGGTTAAGACTCTGTGCTCCCAACGCAGGGGGCCCGGGTTCGCTCCCTGTTCAGGGAACTAGATCCCACATGCATGCCGCAACTAAGAGTTCGCATGCCACAACTAAGGACCCTGCCTGCCGCAACCAACACCTGGTGAACCAAATAAATAAGTAAATAAGTATTTTTTTAAAAAATCATTTATTCATTCATTCAACCATTACCTGTTTTGCATGGCCATAGAAAGGTCATTTGGGATGCAGCCTCTCCTTCCCAATCACCGACAGGAGTTTCCAGCTGTTGTTGAATGAATGGACCCCCATTTCTTAATTGTTCCAAATTATTTGTGATAGTTTGGGGAGAGCCCCAGCCAGGTCGGTCCCTGAGGCCTTTGGCTGGAAAGCTCCAGTGCGTGATTCACGTGTCCCAGTCAGCTGTGATTAAGCTTCCCTATCTCCCCGAGAGCTTCGCTGAAGTCCAGAGATACTTTCAGCCTTGGATCACAGGATTTGGCCGGGCCGCGGTCCGGGCACAGATAGCAGCTCACCAGGAAGCCGTGCTCAGCCAGCTCTGCCGGCTGACCTGTCATCACGCTGTTTCTGGGAGAGGTTAAAGATGCTGCATCTGCTGTGCAGTCTCCCTGCTCGTCCGCGAGAGGGGACGCCTTTGGGACCCATCGCACGTTTTGCTTTTATTTTCTCACTCAACCCTAACAGGGAACTATTAATAACTATAACAAACTCTCTTACATTCTGATAGCACGTTTTTACCACTTTAGTGGATATGAACCCAGGCTGCACCTGCATCTCCTAAGAGCATCTTAGAAATCACAGGCCCCCTGGGCCTAGACTCAAGAGCTACATTTTAATGAGATCCCCAAGGGATTTATATGCACATTCTAGATTGAGAAGCCCTGAACTAAAGAATTTAGCAAGTTGTGGTTGGGGTCTTGCAGCTGCTGGGGTCGGAGACATCCTTCGACTGCTGGGGCCGGCAGGAAGCGGTGGGATCGGCCCCAGCGACCTCTGCTGCCCGTCTTGGATTTGCCCAGCTCTCGGGCCTGAGGCCAGGCCTTTGGGGAGAGCAGTTGGAGGAGCAGCCCTTGGAGGCTTGATGCCCAGGGCACTGGCTAGCCAGGCAGGGGCACGAGCATACACAGAGCAGCCCGCAGCCCTGGGACCTCGCTCTGCAGTCCACACATGGCAGACTCTCCACCAGGGTCAGGAGGAGGTTTGCAGGGTCGGCAGTTGGCATCCTCCCCTGCAGAAGAGGAGGAGAGCAAGGAGCTGAGGGTGGGCTCACACCGCGCCCTCGCGGACCCTCTGGAGCAGAAGCAAACTAGTTACGCGTGGCACTGCAGAGGACAGCAGGCCCGCCTGGGAAAAGAGCTGACGGCAGTCAGCATTCAGCCTCACCCACCCAAGGCAGCTGGGCCTCCGTCGTAACACTTTGCAAAGGAGGGCAAGGACGAAACTGTGTTGGACTCAGCCACGCAGCTGGGTCCTTCCGGGAAGAAGGTCAGGCCACTAATTGGTCCCCCAGGGGTCCCATGAAGTCCACCCCTGTGATATCAGCTCTGGAAAAATATAGTCTGTTTCCAAATGTCAGTCATGAAGGTAACTTCATGAAAACATACTTGCAAATCTATAGCTTATTTTCTTTGGAATAGCCACACTTAGTCCTGGACTAACGCCAGACTCTGAACTCCTAAACGCATTCATCCGTCCCTTTCTTGCCATATTAGGTAATGTAGATAGATGTGCCCCCCCCCAAAAAAATCCCTATTTTATCTGAGTCAACTATTAACACTGTTATTGGGTTTCTGCTGAAATAGAAATAAAGTGTTTTAGTGGCAAGCAAAGCATGTTTATTTGATTCAGGCTCCTTAGAAATTGCCCAGTTGTGTAGTAAACACTTAGGCCACCGGAAACAGCGTTTAGAGTTGGGTCGCCAGAGGTGCTTGGTGAATGCACGTGAGAGCGTAATCGGAGAATCACGAGCTGGTTAGTTTCATGTCTTCCTAGTGACTTTTCCACTAGAAACCGCAACCTACTTAGATCTGTTATCCCAGATGTTTCTGTGGCGCCAGTTCAGTTCTTTCTCATTGTTAAATATTTATACAACCTGCCTTGTTTTGCTTTGCTACATACATAGCATGTCGTTGCTGCTGAGCTGTTTGTGTTTTTCTCACATATTTTATGTTGGAAGATATCTCATGAATCCGGACAGATTTCCAGCTTGGGTTGCTGGGTTCATTATCACTCTGGTGTCACCGCGGATAAAGGAGTTGGGCATTGTTTTCACACACGTCGCAGATTGTGGCTGGACGGCCAGCTTCCCTGCCATCAGGGAGAGCAGAGAGAGCTCACCCCAGCCTGTGTGTGTGCTCACCAGGGCGGCTGAGGGGTGAGATGGGGTGGGCACGGGGCTGAGGGGAGACCCCTGGGGGTCGTGGAAGCATCCCTACGCTTGGAGTCAGATGGGCCTGGTGACTGTTCGGTTCATGGCCCTTTATTTTGTGTGAATGACTTAATCTCCCCGGGCTAAGTTTCCTCACCTGTAGATGCAGACAATAATATGCCCCCTACAGGACTGCGTTGAAGCATGCACGACAGGACATATGGGATAGTATTAATGATTGTGTTTGAGAATTGTGGAGATTTCATTCACTTTTTTTTTTTTTTTTTTTTTTTTTGCGGTACGCGGCCCTCTCACTGTTGTGGCCCCTCCCGCTGCGGAGCACAGGCTCCGGACGCACAGGCCCAGCGGCCATGGCTCACGGGCCCAGCCGCTCCGCGGCATGTGGGATCTTCCCGGACCGGGGCACGAACCCGCGTCCCCTGCATTGGCAGGCGGCCTCTCAACCACTGCGCCACCAGGGAAGCCCTCATTCACTTTTAAATAACTGAAAATTATATTTAAACACTGATGTGGATCAGTGGTTTTCCAAACTATCTGTCTTGCTTGCTTTATTTCTCTTCTTACCCCTATAAAACCTGTCTTAGGATTTTGGCACTGTTGACAAGGGAAGGTGGGTAGACTTTGACCTTTCTGAGTTTTGCCCAGTTATGAAAGGATGGCTTCCCCCTCCCACCCTGTGCTTGAGATCCCCCATCACACATTCCGGAGGAGGAGAGGGGTTGCAGAAGTGCTTACTCTCTTTCTCTCTTTGTTCTGTTGGTTCATTCATTCATTCATTCATTCATCCAGCACGTATTTATGGAGTACTAACTCACTTTGTGCTGAGTGCTGGGGATATAGTGGTGAACAAAACTGACGCAGTCTGGCTCTCCTGGAGGTTAAAGTTTAGTGGGGAAGAGAGACAGCAAAGAAATAATCTCATGTAACACACACAACACACCATGACAAGTGTTAAAGAGGAAAAGTCCAGCGGGGGCGTGGAGAACAAATAACATAGGACCTGGCTCATCTGGGCAGGTTGGAGTGGGCTCTTGTGAGTGAATGAGGCTTAGTGACATCTGGGAGCTAAATGTTACCCGAGGAGACGGTGGAGGGTGAGGAGGGTGGATGCTCAGTCCCAGAGCAGTAAGTACCCAGACCACTGCAGGTTTTCAACCAGAGGAGTCCCGGGATCCATGGTGCTTGCGAGAAGCTCACTCCGGCTACAGAGTGGAGAACATGTGGGAGCCAGCCTGGGTGGGGGAGTCAAGGTAACGAGGGTGTGGGAATTATCCTGGGGCGGTGATGCAGACAGGGGTTAGGATGGTGTCTTAGTTTCCTTGAGATGCAGTCACAAATTACCACAAACTGGGCAGCTTAAAACAACAGGAATTTACTCTCTCACAGTTCTGGAGGTCAGAAGTCCAGAATCGAGATGTCAGCAGGGTCGAGTCCTCCTGTAGGCTCTGGGGGAGACTCTCTCAGCTTCTGATGGTGGCCAGCAATCCCTGACGTTCCTTGACTTGTAGACACATCATTCCCATCTCTGCCTTCTCATCACATGGTGTGTGTGTCTCTGTGTCCAGTTCCCTCTTCTCACAAGGATGCCAGATGTACTGAATTAGGAGCCACCCTGATAGAGTATGACCTCATCTTAACTTGGTTATAGCTGCAAAGACCCTATTTCCAAATAGTGTCACAGTCACAAGTTCTGGGTAGATGTGCATTCTGCAGACCTACCATTCAAGCCAGTACAGGAGGTGCAGGGGAGTCGGAGATTCAAGACATGTTTAGGCAGCAAAACCAACAGGGGGAGATGATCCACTGACCCTAGTTCTATCTCTACCCAAATTATGTTTTAAAAGCTGATGATCTAGGGCCTTTGGTGACCTTTTGTTGCTGCCTGGATTGTCACTGACAAGTTTCTTCCACCAGAAGTGAGTTGGACTGGGGAGAGCTGGAGGTACCCCCTCAATGGCCCCGACGTGTCATGTTGAATCAAGTCACAAAGCTCATCCCTTCCTGTCATGCGTTTGCACCCCAGTGGAGCGCTTTGGACCCATCAGCCTGCTTTCATGATCAACTTGGCTACAGTGCAGAATGTGCTCAGTGTACAGTGCTGGGAAGCAAAGAGACTCAGTGGGAAGCGAAGAGACTCAGTGTTGTTCCTTGTGTATAACTGTGGGTCACCCTGCAGCGTGAGTCGACAGTGTCACGACCCCAGGACTGGGTCTTGCAGCCCAGTGGGTGGGGTGGAGTTTGCGTGCCCCTCCCCCAACTATGCATGGCGCTCCTTCAGATCTGAGCCTCAGCAGAGGTAGGGCTGTGCTCTCCCAGTGCCTCTCCTTCCTGCTCCCCCCCCCCCGCCCCCTGCCGCTTCACTTCCTTCTGGCTGGACCTGCTGACGCTCGCCCCCATCCATCTGAAGGAGGGGGAAGCCTGCCCGAAGGCAGGATACAGAGCAGCCTCTCAGAGCTGGTGGGGCCTGGCATTCAGTCACCCCTCCTGACTGGGATGGGCAGTCTCATTCCTGCCTCTCACGCTCCCTCCAGCTCCTAGCCTGGGCTTCCGTCTCTCTCTGCCTGCCCTCGTTCTGACCTGATTCACTGCGTGATATCTGAGTCCCGCCCACCGCCCCCTGTCTTGGGCCAGACCTGCCACTTTGCACTGTCTTCACGGACAGAGCAGAGCCAGCCACAGTCCAGAGCCAGGGCCAAGGCCGTGTGGTGCTGAGAGCGCTGGAAGGTCGCCGCGGCTGAGCGCGGGCTCAGACGGGGAGAGAGCAGGGGTCCAGGTCAGGGGTCCAGGTCAGGGCCTGAAGCTAGAGAGGGAGCTGGGCGATGCTAGGATGGCCGAGGGCAGGGAACAAGCAGGGCACATCCGAGAGAGGAGGTGGAGTTTGTCCTCCAGCTTGGGCCATGTTCTGCTGTGACACAGACCTGGACTGCTCGGGCCTGTCTCTGCCGGTCTTCAAGGTACAGAATCAGTTTCCAGATGTAGGACTTAGACCGTCGGTGCAGCCACAGTGCCTGCGTTTCCTGAGGCTTCCTTTGGAGTCAGACCCTGCAGCTAGGGTAGGGCACCCATCCCCTCACCAGACCCAGACTCTTTTCTCTTCCTGTCCTTGCCTCCCCTTGTCTCAGGACCTGTCCTGCGTTGTCCGGAGTAACAGCTTGTTGGGAAAGGGTCCAGAACTTAAGTGTGCCCAGCTTTACAAGTCTGCAAGAGGCCTGCCTAGGAATGGCACTGAATGATTGGGTTTTCCATTCATCATGGAGCACACCTCTGCAAGAGAAGTTACGGAGAGGCGCACAGACTCCTGCACAGAGGGGCTTCCAGGAAGGCAGGGAGACATCCAGGGATGCAGGTGAAACAGCCACCGCTGGGAGTGTTGTGTTCATTGTATTTATGTACAGCCAAGTGGATTCTCCCCTTTGGTGTTAGAGAACCAGCCGCTTCCCCTTCAAGTGAGAGCCTCCCTGGGTGAATCGAGGGAGCCCTCGGCCTCTGCCCAGGCTGTACCATTGCTCAGTTGGGCAGCCAGGTTTGAGAAGAGAGGGGAGCAGGGCCGCCATATCCGGGGAGAGAAGTAGTCTTTTCCCAACTAGCAAGAGCAGGGAGTCTGTCCTGAGAAAGGGAGAGCCTGAGGTTACAGTTCTTAAATAGGTCAGCATACACATTTTCCATCCCATTATAAAGGCATGTGAATTAGACTTGAGAACTTTAAATCTTGCTTCAAATTCACGCCCAGATTTAACCATATCAAAGAACCACTGGTGCGTTTCTCTGAAACGCTAAAATCACCCCCTAAAGATCTGTTCTCTACATGCTCATGTCTGTATCCTGGCTTCTTGAACTGAGGAACATGCAAGAGGCGCTTGAAACGCAGCTGCTTTGTAAATAAGTTTTTTAAATTCCCAGCCCCTGACACAGTGGTTCTCAAGCTTGATGCACATCAGAATTTTATTGGATGTTTTAAAAATTCTAATGTCAGGGCTTCACCACGTTTCTCTGATTTTAATTATGTTGTGGTCAAGCCCAGGCATCTGTATGTGTAAGAGCAGCCCTGGTGATTCCAGTGTGAACTAGAGGTTGAGAATTGCTGTATCCTGGTGTATCCCCGCCAAATAAAACCCAATCCAATCAAATAATACAGCCTCATCTGTTTTACACTAGGAGAGAGATTTCAGCAAGATCAAAGTAACAAAGAAACAAAAGGTTAAAAATGCAATCGTGTAGCAACACGATTGAAAAACGAGCAGCTTCAGCGTTTTAGAACCTGTTTGCAAGAGTCTTGATCTCTTAATGAGGTATCTTTTGTCCTAAGTTTGATGCTCAAGAAATAAAGACCTTTCTTCTCCTTCCACGTATGAGAGGAAACTATAACAAAAATAATCTATAAGTAGCGTTGTTTTTAGGCAGATGAAATTATTTGGAGTTAGTTTAGGACGTTTGAAAAGACACATGGAGTCATTGCTTCCTGCTGGTATGATTTCGGTTTCAGTAATATTCTCACGTGATGGTCACATTGTGTAATGCTTTGGTTAAAAATAACTTGATTGCAAAAACTCCAGCGTGATCAAGAAAATTAAAATAGTTTCCTTTGGTTTCACTAAAAAAAGAGACATATTTCCTCTGAAAGGTTATGACTCACACCAAATGGTTAAATAAAAATGCACACATAGCACTGACCTTTCCTGTTTATTGCTTTCTCAATAGAAGCTAATTGAGGAAAACATCTACATTCGGTTTTCCCTTTGTTTTTGTTTTTTTAACATCTTTATTGGAGTATAATTGCTTTACATTGTTGTGTTAGTTGCTGCTCTATAACAAAGTGAATCAGCTATGCGTATACATATATCCCCATATCCCCTCCCTCTTGCATCTCCCTCCCACCCTCCCTGTCCCACCCCTCTAGGTGGTCACAAAGCACCGAGCTGATATCCCTGTGCTCTGCGGCTGCTTCCCACTAGCTATCTATTTTACACTTGGTGGTGTATATATGTCCATGCCACTCTCTCACTTCGTCCCAGCTTACCCTTCCCCCTCCCTGTGTCCTCAAGTCCATTTTCTACGTCTGCATCTTTATTCTTGTCCTGCCCCTAAGTTCTTCAGAACCTTTTTTTTTTTCTTTTTTAGATTCCATACATATGTGTTAGCATATGGTATTTGTTTTTCTCTTTCTGACTTACTTCACTCTGTATGACAGACTCCAGGTCCATCCACCTCACTACAAATTACTCAATTTCGTTTCTTTTTATGACTGAGTAATACTCCATTGTATATAGGTGCCACGTCTTCTTTATCCATTCATCTGTCGATGGACACTTAGGTTGCTTCCATGTCCTGGCTCTTCTTTTCTTATCCACCAGTTTTCTCAGGCTGTGATCTGACGGGTGGGTTTCAGTTCTCCCCTCTCTGGTGATGATGTAAGTTACTCTCCAATGAGTGACAGACAGTGTCATTCTCTAACCTTGAGTTGAAGGCTCATATTCTGGGGATCTAGAGTCACTAGAGCTGTGCATCGTGTGGACCTCAGAGGTCACACGGGCTGACTCTTCTCTGGATCACACAGCTCCTTCCAGAGCACGCCTCTGGAGTGGGCGCCTGGCTCCTTCTGGAATGTCCGCAGGGGCAGAGCTGACGGCCTCGGCAGACAGCCCTGTCTGCTTTGGGATAATATCCCTGTGCTCAGTCAGTTTGGTCACCCCAGCCCCTGTTCTAACCAGCACAGCTGACTTGTCTGATAGGACTGGGAGTCTGCACACACGCACACAACACACACACGTGGGGTGGCGAGTGAAGGACATGGACTTGGGAGACAGAGTCTGCCATGAGTCTGGGTCCTGGTTTCCCTCTCACCCGGCGAGGCCACCTTGAACAGAGGCCGGGTTCTCCCTGGGCCTTGGTTTCCTCCTCAGGGTTGGCGTACGGCTGGTGCCTAAGACGGTGCCTGGCCTGTGCTGCGTGCTCAAAGCTCGTGGGCGTCCACTCCCTGCAGCTGGCAGCCTCGGTCTCAGGTGGAGTCCCCAGACACCACGCCTGGTTGGGGGTTCGTGCACACACCTCCTAAAAGAGCCCCCGAAGAGGAATGGTGAGGGAGAGGCAGTGTGGGTCAGAGGCAGCGCCACGCCAGGTTGGGTTCAGGAGAGGTCAGCTTCAGCCTGATGCCACAGGGAGCTCGCTCCAGAGTTTGTCCCACCTGGAGGAAAGGAAGAGGGCTGTCCTTGGTCACGGACCTCGAGGGGTGCGTGTAACTCCCTGGCACCTTTAGGCCAGGCGGCTTCCAAGTGGCTCCAAGGACACGCCTCTGAGAAGATGCACGTGTGAGCCGTTAGCTGAAGCACCTCCAGCAGCTGGAAGAGGGATCTGCTGGTCAGACTGTACAAGAGATCCCGGGAACTTGGCTGGGACAATAGCAGTGGCCACGACATCCCTCGAAGTAAAGAAGCCCGAGGTGGGAGATGAGGATCCTCAGGCTTGCCCACAAAAGCAGCTGAGGTTTGTCCTGGACAGCCTGACGAAGCAAGTCTTTGGATTCGCCACTGTCCCAGCTCTCCAGCACTGGCAACAGCCAGGCCCAAGGCAGAAGCCAGCTCCCAGGGCTTGACCACTAAGTCTTCGTGGATGAAGGGGAAGCCTCTTCCTGGGAGGCAACTTGCATGTCTTTATTTAATCCAACAGATGTTTATTTAGCACACATCACTGTGTTAGAAACTGAAAATACAGCTGTGGGTGAAACAAACGTGGTCACCATCTATGATGGAGCTTTTGGTATGGCTCGGGGAAAATAGCAAACATGGTCAGATGAATATAGAATTTAAATGGTGGTGTGTTCTAAGGGGAAAAAACAGGAGTCTAAACACAGTAAGAGGGGACCCCGACTCCCATGTTAGCAGTAGTGGGGAGAGTGGCACAAGGAAAGTCCTCTCTGAGGAAATGATTGTTAAGTTGGGACCTGAAGGACATGAATAGGGATTAGCAATCTGTAGGGCCTGGAGTGTCAAGAACTTCCCCAGCCATGGGACCAACACGTGAAAAGGCCCTGTGGCAGGGAAGGTACTGTCGAGTCTGGGGAGGTGAATAAGGCCATGGAGTGTGACGAGGGAAAGGCCAGGCCAGTGGCAGCCACAGAGGACCATTACGTGTTAGAATTTACTCAAAGTGCAAGAAGCAGTCCCTGAGCACGTTATCATGCTCCGATTTTCATTTTTATGCGTTTTCTGGTGCAGGGAAAGAAATGGTTTTATTTGGAATCCAAGAATGAAAGGAACTAATATATACATATTACCTGAGGTGCTCTGTGAAGTAACTTCACAAGTATTTCTCGTGTAATGCTCACGACAAGCCGTTTTTTGTTTTTTTACATGTGGATATCCAATTGTTCTAGCGCCTTGTTGAAAAGACTGTCCCTTCTCCACTTAATTGCCTTTGCATCTTTGTCAAAAATCACTTATCGCTGTGTGTGTCGGTCTATTTCCGGACTCTCTATGCTGGTCTGTTGATCTCTTTGTCTGTTCATACACCAGCTCCACAGTGTCTTGATCACTGCAGCTTTCATGAAATCAGGTAGTGTTCATCTTCCAACTTCTTCTCTAGAGTAATTTTGGTTCTTCTAGGTCCTTTGCAGTCCCGTATGAATTTTAGAATCAGCTTGTCTGATCCTACAAAAAAAGTGTGATGAGATTTTGATTGAGGTTGCATCCAATCTATTGATCAATTTGGGAAGAACTGACATCTTAACAATATTGAATCTTCTGACTCGTGAGTACTGTATACCTCTCCGTTTATTTAGTTTCTCTTTCATTTCTGTCAGCATTATTTTGTTATTATCATGGTACAGATCTTGCACATCTGTCAGATTTATGTCTAAGTATTTTGCATTTTTATGCTTTTGTAAATGGTATTTTTTTCATTTAAAGTTCTAATAGATGGAATATAGAAGTAGAATTGATTCTTTTTCTTGCCTGATTGCATTGTCTAGAACTTATATGTAAAATATAATGTAGAAAAGAAGTAGTGAGAGTGGATATCTTTGTTCTTTTTATGATGATACAAAGTATTTAGTCTTTCAACATTAAGTATTATCTTAGCTTCAGTTTTTCATAGACTTGAGTTAAGTTATCTTCTACACAAAGTTTGCAGGGTGTTTTTATTACAAATTGATGTTGGATTTTGTCAAATACTTCTGTGGCATCCATCATGATAAGAGTATGGTTTTTCCTTTTTAGTTTGTGCATGCAATGAATTACATTGTTTGATTTTCAGAAGTAAAGCCAATCTTGCATTCCTGGGGTAAACTCTACTTGGATGTGATGTATTATACTTTTTACATATTGTTGGATTTGACTTGCTAACATTTTGTTTAAAAATTTTTATGTCCATGTTCATGAGGGATATTGGTCTGCGGGTTTTTTGTGTTTTGGGTTTTTTTTTTCTGGTAGTATCTTTGCTCTACTGTCTTGTCACTTGCATTGACCCCTATGAGAAACCTGCTGTCATCTTTATCTTTGTTCCGCTTTTCTTCTCTGGCTGGTTTTAAGGTATTTCTCTTTGTCATTGGTACTGAACAATTTGATTATGATTTAGCTTAGTACAGTTTTCTTATGTTTATTATGCTTGGGGTTCATTTAGCTTCTTTGGTCTTCAGGTTTATAGTTTTCATCAAATTTATTTAAAATAGCAGCTATTCATTCTTCATATTTTTTTTCTATCTCCATCTTTCTTTCCTGTTTCAGGGACTCCAGTTACCTGTATATTAGACTGGCTGAAGTTGTTCCACAGTTCATCGATGCTCTTTTTATTTTATTATCTTTGTTTCTTTTTCTTCTTAAAAATCCTTTTATCTGTGTATTTCACCTTAAATAGTTTTTTTCTATGTCTCCAAGTTCACCACTCTTTCTTCTGTGATACCTGATTTGCTATTAATTCCATCCTGTGAATTTTTTATCTTAGACATTGTAGTTTTTGTATCCAGAATTTCAGTTTTTTCAGTGTTCAAGTTTTTACTGTCCTTTCTGATATTTCAGTTGGTGCTTTCCCTGTCCTCAGATAATCTCCTCACATGCATGTGAGGTCAAGGGGGACCCTCTACAGATCTCTGGGGTTCTCTTTGTGGACCTCTCTCCCTCCTTGTACTCTGTCCTGTGGATTCTAGCTGCTTGGTCTTCCTGGTCTGTCAGCTTGATTTCCTCAACTCAGGGAGTCCGCTGGGCTCAGCCTGGGTGCCCTGTGCCTACGGTGCAGCCTGGAGTTCTCCAGGTAGTGTGGTGGGGGACTGTAGGGCTCAACCTGTGTGTTTCCTGTCTCTCACAGATCACTGTCCTTCGCTGCCTCATGTCCAGTGTTTTGAGCACTACTGTTCTGTGTTCAACTGTTCAGTAGTTTTGTCAGTTGTTTTGACTGTTTCGGAAGGGAAGGCAAATCTGGCCTCTGTTACTCTGTGTTGGCTGGAAGCAGAAGTCCTTATATTTCTTTGAATGTCTCTCCTCTGTCAGCTCTGTTTTGCAGTTCCCTTGATGGATCTCCTGACTGTTCCCTCAGAATGTTAGAGGTTTGCTTATCACACTCACCTCCTTTTTCTTTTTCCGTGATGTCTGGGGCAGTTTCTCTTTGGAGCTTTCTAATTCAGCAAATTGAGCTTTCCGCAGTATCACTTTGTACTGCCTCCATTTGAGTTTTCAATCCTGAAATCATGTTTTTCATCTAAAACTAATCTTTCCTGGTCTCAGGTTGTTCTCTTTTTATTTATGAAAGATCTCCTCAAATATCGCTGAGATTTGGTATTTCGAAATATTGTTTTCTTTCTTGGAATGTGTTTCATGGAGTGGAGTGGTATTATTCCAACTTTTCAAATCACTTCCTTCCTTTTTAGGTACTGAATCTTTTCATCTACTAAGCTACCCTTCCCCCTCCCTCACCTTTTTATTCATCCTATGTTCTTGTAATTTTTTAAGACTTGAGATGATTTAAGTCATTGTATATTTCTTTGAAACTTAATTTGTCTAGCTTGGGGGTCTGGTTGGCTGGCAGGGGCTATGAGGTTGTGCAGGCAGGGGCCGCTGTGTGCTCTGGTTGTGGCAGCCTCAAGTTGGCAAGGGCATCACCCACTGCTCTCACTAGAATGCTGCCCCTTGGAAGCGGCCTTTCCTCCTCTTCGTGGAGCAGGTTGGCTGCTGTAAGTCAAGGTGATGTGAGAGCTCTGCCCCTGGCCTCTCTGGGTCCAGACTCTGGACCACTTCTCTGCTTTCTGACCCCATAGTCTCTTTCCTGCTTTTAGGGGACCCTTTCCCTTCCTTCCCAGGCAGCCCATTCTTTTGTATTTGTTGAGCCATATTCATTCTCATCCCATCCTTAGATGTGCTGTTTCTTGCAGAAATCCCTCCATGTTTCTGATCCATGTTTCAAGACCCCTTCCACTGTTTTTCTGCATGGGTACACATCGTCCCTGCTGCTTTTGTATTTCTTTGAGCATTTCATTAGCCATTTGCAGGGGAGGCGAAGCACGACCTGAAGTTGCCTTCTTGAGCTACATGTCAACCTGGGCTCTTTCCATGCACCAGGCAGCCTCTCTGCAGCAGAGGACAGAGAGTAGGGTTAATCATCCGCCCTCAGGCTTGCATTTCTGGCATTTTTGTAGCATGATACCCCAAGAGGAATGTATTTCTTTAAATCACACTCCAGCACATTCTAAACAGGATGAAGAATTTGTACTTTGTCTACAGATTACATAGCAGAAGAGGTGCCGGCCGGCCACAGGGGGGACTGCGGGGTGACGATTTTATAATGAATAGCAGAGCCCCGGGCTACAGCACGCGGCACTCCAGTTAGTCCACGTCATGTTTGGAATGTGAGCGTTGGAGAAAGCTGTTAGGCTCTGGGGCTTTTCAGCGAGGTATGAGAGCTGTTGTTTAGGTGGATGAGATGGTGTGGCCTGTCACGCCTGCTGGTGCTGTCTGCCCCGTCCTTGGTACGGATTTGCCCCAAATGTTCTGGTCTTGGGCTTGTCCCTGCACACAAGGCAATTATCCCTTTGATGCTCTGTGCTGATTTCACCACCCTCCTTTTGCAGAGCTGCTGCCTACTCCTTGCCCAGTTAGCAACTCCTTACCACCTTCCCCAGATGGTGGAGTGGGGAGATGGAAAGATTGACACAAAAACCAGACTGCTTGGCTGGGAGGCTCCTTCTGAGCGTCCGCGGGGCCTCTTAGTCACCGTGCTCAGTCCTCTTTGCCAGCCCTAGCCAAGGGTCCCTGTGAGCCCTTTTGCGTATTTCGTTATTTCACAGCCACAGATGAGAGTCCTGACCCAAACCCCAGCCACTAGCTCCCTTGGTCCAGAAAAGCAAAAGGGCTCAGAGGAGGGATGTTTCCCCTCAAACCTATCCCTACCCCCGAAAACAGTTCACTCTGTGGGTCAGCCAGGAGCCTGGTTCTGCTCAGTGATCATGATTGCTCTTGCCAACGGTCACTTCTTCCCAGTATTGATTTAGAAAAAAAGCACAACCTAAAAGTTGACAGTTACGTTTTATTCGGAGACCTTACTGAGGACTATAGCCTGGGAATCAGTCTCTCAGGTTGCTCTGAGGAACCATTCCAAGGAGGTAAGGGAAGAGCCGTGATATACAGTAACTGCCCTACCTACGAGCCTTCAAGTTGCGAGCTTTCAAAGATGCGAACGTGCGTTCGCATGTCCAATCACGTAAGTTAGTTCATGTGTCTGGCATACCTTGTCACGTGTGTGCCTCCTCTACAAGTGGTTGTGCTTTTGTGTACTTTACAGAACTGTACAGAGTACAATATCTTTATTTCAAGCTCAGGTTGTCCAGAAGCAAGCCTCAAAGCCCGTTGGTGTAGCTGGTACTAGTGTACTTTTCAAGGTACTGTACTGTAAGATTAAAAGTCTTTATTTCTTGTGTGTGTTTGTTTTTTATGTATTATTTGTGTGAAAAGCATTATAAACCTATTCCAGTACAGTACTGTAGAGCCAATTGTGTTAGTTGGGGACCTAGGCTGACTGTTGGACTCACAAACAAGTTGGACTTAACGAGTGCGCTCTCGGAATGGAACTCGTTCGTATGTAGGGGACATACCGTACAGGAGTTTTTGCTAAAAACGAAAACAAACAAATAAAACCAGATAGTTGAACATGAAGAAAATTACTGTTAATCACAAAAAAACAGACATCTCAAGGATGTTAGTCCTTTCTGTGTATGGGAAGATGCAATGAGTCTGGGCTCACTGAAAGCATTCCTTTGATTTCATCTTAACCGTCCGGGGCCAGTATCCTGCTTTTCTCCATCCTGAATCCCCTCAGGGCGCACCATAAGGCGGCTGCAGTGGCTGCTGGCTTGGTGGCAGGCAACATTTGTTGTTTGCCTGAAAGGCAGGCAACAATATTGTGTCCATGCCAGCAAGCTTTTTTTGCTGCGGACTGAACACTGTCCCTGGATACTTGGGACAGTGAATCCCAAGCCTGGCGTCTCTCTTTCCCTGAGTGTCAGAGGTAGGCAACATTGGATAGTAATGCTAGCCTTACAGGTTTTTTGCTTCTGAAATTGAAATTATTGTTATTCTTATATAAATCATACGAATTTCCCCAGACAGTTCTGGGACAGTTAGAAGTTTTGCTTTTACAATACGATGTGGCCTGTGCAAAGCACATTCAACGTTGGTTGCCAAAGACATCAGGGGACGGGTGGGTCTGTCGGAAGCGCATTTCCTAAACATCTGGAATCTCTGGCTCTCCTGCCTCTGTGTGAAGGACAGTGGAACAGCCCTGAAGGCTGGACTCTTCTGTTTGCTTCTGTTCACGGCGTTCTGGTCTTCTGGGCCTTGGGGCTGGGCCTCAGCCTCTCTCCCGCTGAGCTCCATCTGGACAGGACTGGACCCCATTTGCAGACCCCTCCCTCCACTGTCCTGCACCCTGCTCAGATCCCTTGGCTTGGGACACCCCTCCCCTCTAGCTCTGCCTCTCTGGACCTCCAGGGCTCCTTCTAATGCCGCCTCTTCCAGGAAGCTTCCCTTGATACCCCTTTGTGCTCTCTGACGTGAAGCACTCTCTTTCTGCTCTGTGCTGCCTTTGCACTTGGTCTAGACTTCTCCTCCAGCCCTCAGTTGAGTTGGTTGAATAGCGGGCAGAGAACGGTGCCTTGTCTCCCCCTAACTGTGAGCCTGCTGGAGCGTGCACTTTGAAGTGTCTATGGAATAGAGCCAGTTCATAGATTCTTGCTCCCTGCGAGCCTTTCAATGTTCATGAGCTTCCATGTGCCCTCTTTCGACAATATTATTTTGACAAAAAACTGCTGCTCTGTGTGGGTAATTTCCATCTCAGGGCAATTGGGCTGCCTTTTGTAGTCCCTTCTTGTCCAAATTCACCACGTGCCAACCACCCTCCTCTCCTGCCAGCCTGAGTCATGAGCACCGGATGTGATATGGAAGAACCCTACCCAGCATACGGTCCAGGTGGGGAGAGTTTAACACAATGTGTAACTCGAGCTGGGTAAGGAAGTGTCCCTCGGTTGCTGCCATTAGACCGTGTGTCTTTTCTTACGAAACCCCTTCCAGAGCCAAGTGCCGGTGTCCCGGTGTATAAATAGTTGTGAACCGGCTAGTGTGACACACAGCCTGCCATTCATTGGATGTCACCCAGCTTTCCCTGCCTGGATAACCAGACAGAACCAGGGGCCCAGGTTACTAGGGGAGGGCCCTTGTTTACTGCCTCTGTGTTGTTGAGGAGATCTCAGGAGCTCGGCTTCCAGTAGCTGCTCAGGTTTCCTACTGCCAAAGGGAGATGCAGTGAGGCTTGAGGTGGGTGGAGGTGCTCTGAGACAGAAGCCCTAGTCCTAAAACTTCAGGGATCCTTTAGAAAATAGGGGGAAAAAAGACTCATGGGACATGCATTGGAGCACATGAAGATTGTAATTCAGCCACCATACAGTCATGACAGCTTAACCTCCGTGGTAGGTGGTGGCGATTCAGGACAGAGCTATTGGACACCAAACGTGTGGGAGACACCTGGCCTGGGGGACACGAAGAGATCCAAGTCATCTGACCAAGTACAGTAAGTCCCCTACACACAAACGAGTTCCATTCCAAGAGTGCTTTCGTAAGTCCAATTTGTTCATAAGTCCAACAGAGTTATCCTAGGTCCCCAACTAACACTATCGGCTCTCTAGTACTGCACTGGAATAGGTTTATAATAGTTTTCACACAAATAACACATAAAAGACAAACACAAAAAAATAAAGAAAACATTTTGACTCTTACAGTGCAGTACCTTGAAAAGTACAGTAGTAAAGTACAACAGCTGGCATCCAGGGGCTGGCATGGAGTGAACAGGCAAGAAGAGTTACTGACTGGAGGAGGGAGAGGAGGTGGCAGATGCTAGAGCTGAAGGATCGTCAGCAACAGGAGACGGAGGGCACGATGCAGTTTCACTCACGCCTGATGTTGATGGAACGCACGTTCGCATCTTTGAAAGTTCACAACTTGAAGGTTCATACGTAAGGGACTTAGTAGCTATGATGTTAGGGAAAATGGTGGGCAGTATATTCAAAGGTTCCCCAAGCTTGCCCCCTGCCCCCGATTATTCACTCAAACATGAATCTAGGTTCTTCTGGGAAGGGATTTTACTGATGTGATTAAAGTCCCAAGTCAGGTGACCTTAAAAAATGAAGATTATCCAGGTAGGTCTGACCCAATCAGGTAGGCTATTTAAAAGCAAATTATGGGGGGCTTCCCTGGTGGCGCAGTGGTTGAGAGTCCGCCTGCCGATGCAGGGGACACGGATTTGTGCCCCGGTCCGGGAGGATCCCACATGCTGCGGAGCGGCTGGGCCCGTGAGCCATGGCCGCTGAGCCTGTGCGTCCGGAGCCTGTGCTCCGCAACGGGGGAGGCCACAACAGTGAGGGGCCCGCGTACCGCAAAAAAAAAAAAAAAAAAAAAAAAAAAAAGCAAATCATTTTATCTGGCTGGTGACAGAAGGGAAAGTTGGAGAGATCCGAAGCACAAGAAGGATACCGTTGCTGGCTTTGAAGGTGGAGGGGGCCGTGAGCAGTGATCTGTGAAGGTCTCCCTGAGAGTGACTCCCCCCACAAAAAAATGCCAGAATGGAAATGGGCACTTCAGTCCAACAGCTGCAAGGAACTGAACCTGCCAAGACCTTGAATGAGTTTGGAGGTGGCGTCTTCCCAAGAGCCTCGAGACAAGAGCCCAGCCCAGCCAACACCTTCAGTTTGGCCTTGTGGGACCCTGAGCAGAAAACCCAGTCAAGTCCACCCAAACTTGGACCTAAAGAACGTGAGCTAACAAATAGGTGTTGTTTTAAGCCTCTGGGTGTGGGGTAATTTGCTACAGGGCAATAGAAAGGAACACAGGTAATAGGGGGCAGAGCATTCCCTGAGCTGTCGGGGGTTCCCAGAGGAATAGGAGAGGACCCCTGCCCTGAGAAGCTCACATCGTGCCATCACCAGTAAATGGTTGCATGTGGATTTGAAATAGTAGAGCAGCGTTGCAGACGAGATAATTATGAATGTATTCTTGATGAGGAAAAGGTGAAAAAGAAAGGCCTTCTTTCTAGAGCAAGAATGTTAGAGGGAAGGGGAAGGAGAAGCGCTTTCTGATACATTTTATCTCGAGACTTCACTTTCATGTTCATCCCCAAGCATTTGCAACAAGTCAAAACCTTGACTGTGACTCAGGCAGTGCTCCTGGGGTCGCATTAATCCCGTGCAGCTCAGACCAGAGCAGCATGAGTTCAGCCAGCTGCTCCGCTCGGGCCCCCAGAGGGTTTCTTTAGAATGGCGCTTTCCCACTCCGCCCGAGCATTAACTCCCCCTTCCCAAAGCTGAGTGAGCTTTTGCTTTTTGTGAACATGTCCCGCTGAACCAGGGACTGCATTGCTAGCACACCCTGTTCTTCTGAGAGGCTCTTGGAGAACTGTCCCCTACCTCTAAAGACAAAATGGAGACCTGTCCAGGAGCAGAGGGGCCCGAGCGAGGGACAGGAGGGCTAGGTGACCTCGAATCTAGCAGTTTCTCAGTCTTCCTAGGGTGAGATCCATCTCTCACTCTGATTCCCTCTGAGATCATCTGTAAAGAGGGACCATATGTATATAGTCTATCATCCGAACCTGGACACTTTGGGAGTGAAAAGAGGCCCTCCTAATAACTATGCTGGGACATGGGGCAAAAGCCAGGACGGGCAGGTGTGGTCATTCTAACCATGCCCACCCTGAGGGGTGCTGCTCCTTCCATAACTCCATCCAAATATAGACATAAATCCATTCCAGTGATGTCCGAGGAATGGCTGAGACAGGCTAGCATAATCTACAGGTCTCTATTAAATCAGAGGGAAAAACTGAAAAGCAGGAAACACACACACAGTTAAGAATTACAAGGAAAAAGTCCTTGCATTTTCCTAGTCTAGGTTTCTGATCCTTACGCAGCTACGGGCTGGCAACGATCCCCTGCAGATGGCTGACCTCTTGCCCCCCTGCCTGCCCATCTGCTTCCGTTTGGTGGCTGCTATCTTAGCATCTGCTGAGGGATATGGCCTCCCAGGTCCCCTGAGCAATCGCTGCTGTGACGAGCACAGACTCCAGTTCAGATCGTGACTCCCCACTCCCCAGTGATGAGACCCATCTTGGCTGAATTATTCAGTATCTCTGGGCTTCAGTTTCCCCATGGGAGCAATACAGCCTACCCAGGGGCTAGCAAGGAGGGGGTGTTGTTGTGAGTTTCTGCCCAGGGTGCCAGGAATAAAGGGCTGCATTGTTTATAGAGAATTAAAAAACAATACCGAAGCCTACTAAAAGGTCATCTGCTTTTTATTATCACATGTACCAGCAGTTCTCGGCAATATCGGTGATAAAATACTTCTCCCCTCTGAGGCTGGTGACTCCCGATGCCCTTTCTCCTTCTCCCCACTCTACCTCGGTAACACCACACTGACCTAATTCCCGGGGTTGTGATGGAGATCAAACAAATAATGCATAGAAAGTGTTTAATAATAGTTTATGATAATCTCTGGTCCTTCCTAAAATCCTCTAAAAGTGAATCCTTTGCCTTTCCTTTTCTGTCAGAGGCCAGAGATTGTTGAATTGGTCTGGGCTATTTGGCTGCAAGTAACAGAAATTAAAATTGAACTACTTTAGGCATTAACGAGGGAACCTATTGGCATCAATGATTTGAACACTGCGAAGGAACTCTTTCACTGGTTTATGTCTTCACTGCTTTCTTAGAGTCAGCTTCATTGTCTTAGATCCAATTCTCCATGAAGCTGGAATCATGGCTGCTGAAAAAGCTGTGCTCAGATTCCTAAAGAAAAAGGGAAGAGGTAGAAATGGTCACATTTTGCCTATGGAGGATTCTGATTGGCCTGGCTGGACCATGTCCTAGTCTTGGGGCCAGTCACTATGGACAGAGGAGGAGTGAGGTCCAGTGATTGGCCCAGCTTGTGTCAGGTTGCCCAGCCCTCACCCATTCACTGTGGGCACAGGGTGGATGAGGTGCTATGATTGGCCTAGCTTGTGTCAGTTACCCAACACTCAGCCAATCACTATGTCCCAGGAGATGGGCTCTTATAAGATGGCAGCTTCTCGTTTGACTTCCGTAATAAAGGAATAGCACAAGGTAACCAACAAGGTCCTACTGTGTAGCACAGGGAACTCTACCCAATATTCTGTGATAACCTACGTGAGAAAAGAATCTAAAAAAGAATGAGTATATGTACATGTATAGCTGAATCACTGCTCTACACCTGAAACTAACACAACAACGTTGTAAATCAACTATACTTCAATAAAATTAAAATATTTTTTTTAAAAAAGGAATAACACAAGAACATTGTGGTGGGGGAGGTTCTGGGTGGATAGAGGAGCAGTTGTCCTTAGCAACTCTACTGCCCATTCAGAGACCCCCGCTTCTGGTTTGAGAAGAAAATAGCTTGGCTACAACTTCAGAATTGGTATATTTGTACCCTCAGTTGTGTCCAAACACCTGCCAGAGATAATGAAAAATAGGAAAATGTACCCACCCTCGGTAGCAGAAGGCCCATTCTCTCCCAGGCTCAGTAGCTGTAGCTCATGCTCTGGAGTTTGTTCTGGAACAGGCCCTGTGCACTCTGCTTAGGTTCCTCTGCTGTGGGGTATCTGTTCCTGTGTGCACAGCTGCTGGAATGGCTGGGCTCAGCCTTTTGAGAATGAGAACACACTGTCACTGGAACAGCAACCAAAGTCTCCTCTAGCCCCTGGGCTCCCGTCTCAGGGGCCACACATTTTTGGAAGGACATCAAATATTGTCCATCATGGAGCCGTCGCTTTGCTTTTGTTGCTAATCATTTTCTCTTGTTTTCCTCCTTTTCAAACCAAGATAAGATGTTTCCAGTTTTCTTAAGGATTCTTTTGATGAAATAATTCTAATTTATATTTGTATTTCTGTTATAGCCTGGGGAGCTGTTTTATGAGCACAAAGCCTTCTTTTGTGATCTTATCCAAGACAAACTTCTGATTCTTCTTTTATCAAAAAGTTACTACTGACCAAAATACTACTTAAAAATCAGCTTACTGAAAACAATTATAGAAGGGCCCTCTGCCCGTAGAAAAAGGTGCTCTGTTGTTGGACTCTTTATAATCATTCTTCTTCTAAAATAGGAGTCAGCAAAATGTTTTTTGTAAAGGGCCAGATAATGAATATTTTTGGCTTTGTGAGCCATATTGTCTCTTTCACAACTACTCATTTCTACTGTCCTAGCATGGAGGTGGCCATGGGCAGTGCATAAGTGAATGGCCATGGCTGTGTTCCAATAAATATTTAAAAACCAGAGAGTGAGCCAGCTTTGGGTCATAGGTCAGAGTTTGCCAACTCCTCTTCTGAAGCATCTTATGCTTTTTCACTCTCTTTTTAAAAGTATAGTTAAAATCCAGGATGTGTCATAATTCTTCTTTCCATTTCATGGAGCAGAAACACTGAATATTGGTCAATGTGTTAACTGCAGGGTTCACTAGGACCTGGCATTAAGAGCCTTAAGAAAATGTTTTCATTTGATGCAGTAATTCCATTTTCAGGAATCTGTCCTAAGCTGATATGGCTAGTTTTTTCTCTGTAGTTATTTACCACAGTATTATTTGCCACGTAAAAATCCTGGGAACAACTTAAGGTCCCGTGGTAAACTGTCTACTCAAAATAATATCACAGAGCCTTTCAAATAATATGTATGATTAAATCCTTTATGAGTCTATGTTGTAATATAAAGTGGAAAAATATATACCATGAAACCTCACTTAATTAAAAGAAAAGAGCAGGCATGCATAGAAAAAGATTGACAGGAAATACACCAAAGTATTAATAGTTTTTTCTCTAGAGAGGAAGATTATCTGAGTTTTTTACTGTGTGTGTGTGTGTGTGTGTGTGTGTGTGCGCGCGTGTGCGTGTGTGTGTGTGTGTTTGATTTTTCTAAAAAGACCACTTTAGTTCTAGAATTTTAAAGAAGTATTTTAAGGAGAGAAGTAGTTCTTCAACCTTTTAGCCTGATACAATGTAGTATGCATTATTCTAGAATCTTCCTTAGAGAAGCCAAGGGGCAGGGGCTGGGTTGACTCTAGGAGAGCCTCTCAGACCTGTGCTCTGTAGTCCAGGACGGTCATCTTAGGGCTCACAGAGTGGCTGCCTGGGGTCTCCCAGTCATTTATACGGTAATTCTCGAAGCAGATTATTGAGCTCTTATGTGTAAGTCTTCGAATCCCCACAGAACCTTCAAAGTAGGCAGGTCTGACCCTGCTTTTCAGTTAAAGGGACTGAGACAGAGAGAAAGGAAGTGACCTGCTCCTCTCCCACAACTGCACCTGCAGGATCTGTGTCTCCCATCCTTCCCAGCCTTTCTCTTTGAAACAGCCTACTTCAGGTTTGGGATGTGTTATTCACTCACTGATGGTTCTGCTTTGTACATCAAATTCAGAAAAAATATCTGCTTCCACAGCTGCTGCTTGCGTTGGAAGATTTCTGGGGCTTCTTCGGAAAAGTGGGCCATTGTGTAACGTGAGACCTGCCTGCTCTGGTGACCGGCTGGGTGCGAGTGCTCAGAGAGAAGCTCGTGGCTTCTGTACTGAAAGCAGGAAGAGCTGATGGGTTGGGAGGCTTCGGCACTGGACTGTCTGAATTCAAAGAACTGGTGAAGTGGGCGGGCCAGAGTGAAAGGACCAGCGGGTGTGAAATTTGTGATCCAGAAGGGGATGTTCGAATGTAAACTCTCCCAGGGAGCAGTTGTAGATGCCTGTGGGTTCCAGCATACGGTGCTGGGCGTGGAGTCTGCCATGGAGTGGGGCGAACATATCAGAATTGAGGAGGGCAGATACTGAGGCAGGGATGTTAGGGGAGTCCTCCACATGGAGGCTGAACCCATCCATGGTGACAGCAGGTCTTGGGGTGAAGAGAAGGACTATGAGTGACGTGCTAACATCTAAAAATGAAAGAGGAGCAGTGACCCGGAGGTTTGAAGACGACAGAGGACGGGGGGAGAGGGGTAGTTAGGGAGTTTGGGATTGCCGTGTACACACTGCTATATTTAAAATGGGTAACCCGTAAGAGCCTACTGTGTAGCACAGGGAACTCTGCTCAATATTATGTAACAACCTAAATGGGAAAAGAATTTGAAAAAGAATAGATACATGTATATGTATAACTGAATCACTTTGCTGTACACCTGAAACTAACACAACATTGTTAATCAACGATACTCCAATAGAAAATAAAACGTTTTTAAAAACTACTGTAAAAAAAAAAAAAAAGAGGGCTTGCAGGTGAACGAGGCTGACATGGTGAGTCTGGAAGGAGCCTGGGGTCATATGAGAGGAGTGCTGGTTTGGAAGGGCTCTGGGGGCTCAGGAAGATGGCAGACCTACCTCTGACCCCGTAGCATATGGGATGTGAGAGAACAAGTCTCTTTTCCAGAAGAAATGCTGCCAGGGGAGCAAGCAGGTCAGGCTGGACTGTTAAGTCGGGGGGGGGGGGCGCGGGGGAAAGGCCCTCAGCTTCTGAAAGGAGCTGAGGATATAGGAGTTTGTTTATTTCACAGTGCGTGTTCCAGAGGGCACCTAGAGGAGATGAGGGAGGAGGGGAACGGGGGGCTTGGATCGTCGTGGTTGAAGAGGACAGAGAGTAGAGAGAGGTGACCAGGGTGGCCGGGAGTTTAGGCACCGGCCAAAGGAAAGCAGGATGGGAATCACGGTGACACCGGCCAGTGACAGGATTACAAAGGAGCGAGTCCTCCTGACCCAGTGGATGAGGTTGGGCGTCAGGGGAGTTTCTGGAAGGGGTCAGCTTTGGCCTGGTTGATTGTGTTTCTAGGGACCCACTGGGAACCAGTCCTAGAAGTCCAGACCCATGGTTCTAAGCAGACCAAGGTTTCTGTGGGTCAGGAAAGGTTAAGAGCGGTAGAAATAGCAGCTGTGTCTCCATGCTTACTTCTCTCCTGGGGACCCCCGTTGTAAGTAAGCTCGGCACCCAGTTGCCATGGGATGGAGCGTGATTCTCAGTCCATTACACTGGGACTCACTGCCCAGAGCCGGGGGTCGGCCCCCTCCCTTCATACATCTCCCCTGCTATTAAATTTGTCACCAATCCAATTTCCATAAGCCTTTCAGGAACACACCTACTGCATAAAGTAGGCATGCTTTCCATTCCCAAGGAGCCTGGAATGGGGGTTCGTTGTGCCTGAGGAAATTGGAGAAGCACACGGAGAAATAAACGCTGAAGCTCTTGCCCCTCAGGGTCAGGACAGCAGACCGTGGAAATGTGTTTTTTCATTTCCTCATGTTCCAGGGCTCATGTGCTTCGCAGCTGTGATTTATTTTCACAGCACACTCTGGAATTTGACAGACTTTCATGCTGGCCTGCTTCACAGCTGAAACCATTTGCCATTTGGTAGATGATGAAGCAAGTGACAATTTCCACTAAAACAGCCCTAAAAACAAGACGTCTGTGAGTGAGACAGACAGGTGTCAAACGCTGGCGGGCCTCCTCCGTGCGGGATGGTGCCAGAGCTCCCAGCAAACAGAGAGCCGGGCGACGGGCTTGAACTGGGGGTGCACCCCCTGCTTAAAGATGCGTGGCTCTGTGGCGGGCATGACAGTGACTACCGGTGTTCGGAGGGCTGCTCACCCCGCACCCTACAGAGCCCTGGTCCACGTGGGGAGCTGGGGAGCGAAGACTGCAGTGTCCCAGCTGCTGCTGCAGGTGCTGGGGAAGGAGAGTCGACGCCCCTTCCGAAACCCTGCGTGCCGCCCCTGCTTCCTCCCCTCTGCTCGAAGCAGTGGGAGTCACTTGGGTGGGGGGTGGGGGGGCTTCTTCAAGGACCTTTCAATTTCAAGTGATAGAAACCCATTCAACTCCTTACTGCAAAGGTGTGGCTCTCTGACCACTTTCTCACTCTGACTTTATTCTGTTCCTAGCACGTATTTCCTCCCGGCGCACTCTCTCTCCTCCTGTCTCCTCCCTTCCCTCCTGTTCTTTGGTTTTTGCTGTCTATTCACACGCTGGAATAGAATGGCTTTGCCTGGTTAGCTTTTTGTGCTTATATTGGTGCTTACCTATTGTAGGTGTTTAATAAATATGTATTAAATGATGGCAAATGACACCTTGGGTAGATTGTGACAATAAATAGGAGTTAGTCAGGCAAAGGGAAGGGAGGCCCCAAGGCAGCTGCAGGGAAGGCCCAGAGCTGAGAGGTGAGAGCAGCCCCTGGGGACCCATGATGAGTCATTGTATGCCAGGGAGGGAGCTGAGCGGTGGTGAGTGACTGGTCAGCAGGAGGGGGTGACAGGTAGAGTGAGGTGAGCAGAGACCAGATCTTGGGGGACCTTTTAATGCCATGCGGCATGTGGCATGCGGGATCTTAGTACCCGATCAGAGATTGAACCCACGCCCCCCGCAGTGGAAGCGCAGAGTCTTAACCGCTGGACTGCCAGGAAAGTCCCTTTGGGGGACCTTTGATACTGGGCTGCAGGACTTGGATTTTATTGGGAATCCATCGTGGGGAGCATGAAGGGTTTTCAAGGAGGAGTGTGACAGGATCATTTGTTTGAAGTCTGCTGGGAAACTCACCCTTATTGCTCTCCTTCTGTGTGCAGGTCACTTGTGTATGTGTTGTATCACAATGATCCTGAAAGTAAGATCCTACTCCTCCATTTTGCAGGAGTAAAACTGTGGACTAGAGAAGCTAAGTGCTGGGGGTCACACAAGGCATAGAACCATTGTCATTTTTGTGTTTTAAGTAAAGACTTCTGGTAGCTGTGCAGAAGCCTGATTGAAGGGGGCAAGGCTGCTGCAGCACTCCATCCAGGGGAACAGCGATGGCAGATCTAAGTAGTAGCAATGCAGATGGACGTGCATAGACCAAGGTGTACAGGAGGGAGAGTTGACAGAACGTTAGTAATTGACCAGATGTTGGAGTGAGTTTTTCATACTCACTATTTAATAAGCAGTTATAGAGCACTTTCTATGAGCCATGCTCACTTTATAGCATTAACCCATTTAATCCTCACAGCAACCACCCGAGCAAAGTGCTATTATTATCCTCGTTTTACAGACGAAGAAGCTGAAGCACAGAGATGTTAGGTAACTTGCCCAGGGTCACACAGTAAGTGAAGGAGGCAGGATTTAAAGCTAGGTCCACGCTCTTAGCTATTAGGTTTCTAGATGGAGCACCTGAGTAGTGGTAGTGCCAACGACCAAGGCAGGGAACTACGGAAAAGGCAGCTCTGGCTGCTTTGGACAGGTGGACGGATTTGGTTTTGGACCTGTGGAGTTTAAGGTGTCTGAGATGCCCAAGAGACAGTTGGACACAGAGGAGCTTCCCAGAGGTCTGGCTGGAGATGACATCTTGGTGTCATCGGCATGTAGGGCGTAGGGGAGCCAGAACATTACTAGAGGGTCCTGGGGAGAGTGAGAGAGAAAAGGACCAACCCTCCCACACCCCAGGAGTGCCAGGCTGGGCTGAGGAGAAAGAGCCGCCACAAGGGCTGAGAACCAGCAAAGGAGAAGCAGGAGAAAGTGGTGTCCCGGGGTAAGAATGTTCCAAGGAGGAGGGACTGGTCAAGGTCAGGGATGAAAGCAAGAGCGACTGAATAGTGTGTATTGAATGTGGCAACAAACAGGGACCCTGTGGTCTAGGCTGGAGCAGCCTTGTGAGCTGTAGAGAAGGCAGAGTGCAGGGAGGAGCCAAGCCATCAGGAGGAGCGGGGCGGGAGACGGTGCACGTGGACAGGATGCTCTGACTGCGGGGGTTAGGGGGAGGATGGGAACTTCAGAAGTTGGGGGACAGGATGGGAACTTACAAGAAGGATTTTTTATTTGTTCCCACCCCACCCTGAGACAGCGAAGATGAAAGATACTTGATGATGTTTGAATACTGGAAGGAGCAGATGGTAGGGAGGGGAGACGTTAGAAATAACTGGGTTGGAGGGCTCTGGCTGATGGAACAAAGCCCATTGTGGGTGGGGCGGCCGCACTGAGATTCAGCATTTCTTCCTCTGAGATGAGAGCACAGCGGGTGATGGGTGCAGATGCGTGTGTGTTTTAACGTAGGGACAGGGAAACAAGGAGGTAACAATCCATTTATACTAGCATGTTACTTAATGCCAATTGTGTTGAAAAGTCCTCTTATGGATGGGTAAAAACAACTCAGTTCAACTAGCAAGCGTATACAGTCGAGCCTCCGTATCCATGCAGATTAGTTCCAGCACCCGCCACAGATACCAAAGTCCACGGATGCTCAGGTCTCTTATATAAAGCAGTGTAGTATTTGCATGTGGATCTTAGTTCCCCGACCAGGGATCGAACCCACATCTCCTGCATTGGAAGCGTGGGGTCCTAACCACTGGACTGCCAGGGAAGTCCCCTTTCTATATACTTTAAATCATCTCTAGATTACTTGTAACACCTATATGTAATAACAATATAAATGCTATGTAAATAGTTAATTCAAGTTTCGCTTTTTGGAAATTTCTGGAATTTTTTCCCCCAATATTTCCCATCCATGGTTGGTTGAATCTGGGAATGCAGAACCCATGAAATACAGAGGGCTGATTGTACACTGAATCAGACACCATAAGTGGTGCTAGGACACAACATTTTAAACTTGATTCCTTTCTTCAAGATACAGAGCTCAAGGTCAAGGAAAATGGACATGTCATTAAATCATTACGATACAATGTGGAAAGTGTTATAAATATCTGTTTCTTCCACCAGACATGGTGGTAGACATGATCTTGCACATATGTGCATCCCCTGAGCCTCACAAGATGCCTGTCTCATGAAAAGCATTTGATAAATACTGAAGGAAGGAATGAAGGAGGAAGGGAGGGAGAGAGGGAGGAAGGGAGAGGAAGGAAGAAAAGGACATGAAGCTCTGCCTGAAGAACTTAGAAAAGATTTCCCCGAGGTTGTGACATGTGAACTGGTGCTGAAGGATGAGTAACAGTTCACCGGGATGACAGTTCATGTGGAACAGAGAGAGAATTTCTGGCAGAAAGGACCATATCTGCAAATGTGTGAGGGCACAAGGCACTTATAGATATGCCTGCCTGGTGAGCGCTTTGATGGGGCCACGGTCCAGAGCTGCTCTCTGTACTGCAGGGAAGCCTCTAACCACATATGGTTACTAAGCACCCGAAACGGGGCCCGTCGGAATTGAGATATGCTCTACATGTAAAATACACACCAATTTCTAAGACTTAGTATGAGAAAATGTGGACTATCCCATTAGTAATGTTTGCAGGGATTACATGTTGAAAGGATAATGTTTTGGATATATTATTAAAAGTAATTTTACCTGCTTCTTTTAACTCTTTAAAAATGCTCCTGCTAGAACATTTAAAATTACATAGATGGCTCTTAGTATGTTTCTCTTGGACAGGGTACCAGGAAGTGTAGGGGAAATGAGGTTGAGTGGCAGGCAGGGCTCAAATCATGGACTCTGTAAGGACCTCCTGTAAGCAATGCAGTTTTTAAAAAATTTTTATTTTATATTGGAGTTTAGTTGATTTACAATGTTGTGTTAGTTTCAGGTGTGCAGCGAAGTGATTCAGTTATACATATACATACATATATATATATATTCTTTTTCAGATTCTTTTCCCGTATAGGTTATTACAAGAGTATTGAGTAGAGTCCCCTGTGCTATACACACTCCTATATATAAAATAGATAATCAACAGGGACCTACCATATAGCAATGCAGTTTTAAGCCAGGACGGGCACAGTCAGATGCGTGTTGTCTAGACAGCTGTCAGCTGTGTGAAAGGTGGACTGAGGAGAGAGGATGCTGGGGGTTGGAAGTGAGTGAGTCTCCCTCGAGGAATGATGAGCCAGACGAGATGGACCGACTGAGTGTGCGGGAGGCGAGGGAGAGGAAGGTAAGATGACATCTAGAATTCTGGTTTTGATTGCCGTTGGATGGAGAAGCTTTTGCGCGTATCTGGGGAGAAGTGGGTGATGCTGCCTTCGAGGTATACAGTCAGCTGCTGGTGGTTTAGATCTTGGTGCTGGGGTTGTAGACGTAGGGTCATTAGGATAGAGGTGATCATGAAAACCTCGGAGCGGATAAAATCGCATAGGGGATGCATAGAACAAGAAGAGAAGATGGCTGAGGTTGGAGCCCCTGGGGGATGAAGGGGCAGACACGAGGAGAGTGGAGAGTGCTTGTCGGAAGCCAAGGAGAGGGGGGATTTTTGAGAATCATTGTGCCGTTGAGTAAAGTTCTGCCAAGCAGTCAGATGAGTCAAAGAGAGAACGCGTTTTGGATTTAGCAATAAGAAAGTTGTTGGTGACCTTGGTGAATGCCGCTTCCATGAAGCAGTGGGGGAGAAAGCCGAATTGGAGGGACTGGTGGTGATGGACTTGAACAATGCAGAGGCAGCAAGTGTGGACCACTCTTTGAAGAAAACAAGGCATTTGATTTGTGTGGATTTCATTGCTTAAAGAATGTTGGGAATTCCAAGAAACAAACGACTTGCGATTTGTGTTGCCCCCTGTGTTTTCATTTGCAGAGCTCTCCCTGCACCTGCACCCCCCACCCCAATCAAAGGCAGAGACTTATGCAAATGTCCTTTTCTCTCTCTCTCTCAGGCCGGATCTTGGACCTGAAGACTGGGACGGTCAAGAAGGAAGGGCAGCAGTCATCCATGAGGATGTGCATGGGCTCCCGGAGGTCCTTCATCTGCAGGATGAGGTCTGTTTGGGGGAACAGTGGGCTGGGCTCTGATGGGGTTGCTCCCTTCTCACCTCCGCTGAGAGTCCTGATGGGCTGTAAGATCACACCTTCGCTCTGGTGATGTCATCTGACTGCAGCATGTAAGCCTCCTCCTTCTTGGTCTGTCTCACCTGTAAATGGAGAAGATGAGTCGACAGTTGGACATATAGTTCAGGAATTCACGGGAGAGTTTGGGGCTGAAGCCATAGAGTCAGGGATTGACGACAGTGAGGTGTACCCAAAGCCCCGAGACCGCATGAGATCACCTGGGAAATGAGTGTTGCTAGAGAAGAGCTCTGAGCTCAGGCCACCCCTGCACCAGGGAGGCGAGGAAGAACCGGCAGAGACTGAGAAGGAGCGGCTGGGCAGGTGGCAGGGAACAAGAGAGGGAGAAGGAAGTTTCCAGGAGGAAGGCGTGGTCCACTGCCAGATGCTGCTGCTGATTCCCAGATACGAGGACTGAGGATCCATCACAGGACCCCAGAGGGAGAAGCAGCGGCAGCTGGAACTGCAGGCAGGTGAGCGAGGCGGGCGTCCTCCTCTCCTCCAGGAAAGAAGTCGGTCCCCGCTGGCCCGGGCACGTGCTCTCCCAGGCTCTTCTTGAGCACTTTTCCCGACAAGGCCACCCAAGTCCACACCAATCCTGATGCAGCTCCAGCGCCTCCTGCCCTCTCCAACCTCCTCCCCGCCCCTGCCAAGCTTCCCGATGCTCCGATCTCAGGGCCGGGCACAGTGGAGCCACTCACTACCGTCACCTTCCTCCAGTGGTTTGCTTCTGGGACGGGGACTTACCACTTGAGCATCTGTTGGCAACTATGAAGTTACAGACAATCGATGTTTAAAATAAGTCTATATTTTCACTAATTCAAAGTCACCTTTTAAAGCAACTCTACTTCTTTTTTTTTTTTTTTTTTTTTTTTTGCGGTACGCGGGCCTCTCACTGTTGTGGCCTCTCCCGTTGCGGAGCACAGGCTCCGGACGCGCAGGCTCAGTGGCCATGGCTCACGGGCCCAGCCGCTCCGCGGCATGTGGGACCCTCCCGGACCGGGGCACGAACCCGTGTCCCCTGCATCGGCAGGCGGACTCTCAACCACTGCGCCACGAGGGAAGCCCAAAAGCAACTCTACTTCTTAAACAAAAACTGTTAATCTACGGGCTAGGCCATCTCAGATCACAGGTTGCCTGTGTTGAGGGGAGACCTGCCTCTCTAACCTCTAGCTGAGTCCTGAGAACCGGCAGAGGACTTGAGTATGGCTGTCCTTTCCTCCCCGTCGGCTCCTCTCCAGGCTGAGCATTTGGAATGCTTCCAGAAGACACGGATGGAATCCCCTTCACCGCCTGCCTCAGGTCATAAGGCGGTGTTGGAGTGACAATACACGAGCATCTCCTTGTGATTTAGCACTGAGTCTGCGCAGACTGCCTCCTCTCTGTTCAGCCTTCAGGGGCAAGCTGGGGGGCTCGACTCACATGCGTTAGTGTCCACCCAGGGACAGAATGCCATCAGTTAATGTAGTCCGACACAGCAAGGGCTTTCCACAGTGCTTTGGCCCATCCTAGCTTGATGGACATTCAGTCTAGCACCAGCAATGTGAATTCTTAATTGCACCATCTAAGCAGTTGCCTTGTGAATGAATTTATTGGAAGCATCAAGTTCACCATTCCTGAGTAGCCTCCAGTGCCATTAGCACTGCCCTGTCGACCAGATTCAGGCGGTCCGCTTCCTGCCCTGGTGCCTCTCAAGACATGCTCTAGGTAGCTTTTCCCAGTGCCAGACCCACACTACCTGGATTTACCTGTAAGGTGTGCAGCACTGCCATCTGCTGAGAGCATGGCCTTCGCCTCCAAATAAAGCAGCTTAGTTTCAGGAAGACACTGGGCATCCCCAGGCAGCAATGTCTTAGATTGACCTGCTGTGAAAATACGCTCGTGCTGGCAGCCATCCCAGGTCTCAGAGTATATACCTGGACTCTTACCTTTGTTGTATTGAATACTGAGACATCCAGGACATTACCTGCTATGTAGCTGGGAAGTGGAAGCGCATGTAAAGAGTGGACGTCCTGAGAGCACAGGTCAGAGGTTGACCACAATGCAGGCTTTGGACATGCAGAGCCTGGATGCTGAGAGAGTTATGGAGAAGGCAGAAAAGGTGCTACCAGAGTGGGCAGTGGGACGCCTCACGTCCCCTGCCTCCCAGAGAAGGACCCCAGAAAGCCCTAATTCCAGACTCATCCCTCCCTGTCCCCACTCTGACCTTTGCCATCCGCAGGCTTGCAGCTGTCTGCTTATTCCTAGTGCCAGAACATTGCAGGGGAGGAGGCAGTTTCCACACTGTGAAGCTAAAGCCTGAGAAGATGCTTCTGTTTGGCAACATCTGTTTTGAGTTGATGCCTCTGCTCGGGCCTGAAGAGACACTGTTGCTGTCATCACCCTCTTCCCTTGTTTCCTGAAAGCCACCAAGTTACACTGAAATGATCTGCAGGACGGAGCATGGCCAGGATCCTCCTAGTGTCTTTCTGGATGTCTGCGGCTCCTGGGCTGGGCCCTGAGGCAATTTCCATGTGCAGTGCAGAATGGCTCTTGCCTTCAGTGGCAATCAGAATTCACAGGCATGCAACCCTGCTTCTGCACTTTGGAAAGAACTTGGCTACAGGGTGCTCGCATTAGATAAGGCCCATATACTTGCCTGCAGCACTATGTGCTTTATAAACTTGCCTAGGTCTTCACTCACTCTAATATATTTATCAAATCTTAGGTGTGGAAATGCTCCTTTGGACCACCTTCCTCTAAACAGAATAACCACCATGAGGAAAAGGTTCAGGTCAGTAAGCCTTTCTGATGTATGTTTGGGGGCTGTGCTGGTAGATAGCTTAAATGCACTAAGCTAAGGAGTAGCCGGACTTGAAGACGGGGCTTAGCCTTGGAGAGCACCAAGAGACCCGCACATCAGGGTTGCAGTGGTTGAGATGAGAAAGGGAGTTGGGTGGATTTGTTTTGCATATTCAGACCATGTAGGAGGAGGGAAAACAGGATGGTGGGAAGTCAAGATTGAAAACCACAAGGACGACAGGAGAACCCAGTAACTTAGATACCAAAAGAGTCATGGACATCCTTGCCTCACCCCCAGATGTCGAAAACAAGCTCACAGAAGTTCTTTCTCTAGGAATGGCCTTGGCCCTGTGAAAGAAGGAGAAGCCCAGTATGCTGTGGTCCACTGCACAGGCTACATCAAGGCTTGGCCTCCAGCAGGTAGGCAGAACCTGCATATTCATTCCCAGGGGATCTCATGTTAGTTCACCTCACCATGGTATCCTGTTAGAAATGCATTCTTTTTTTGTTTTTTTTAACATCTTTATTGGAGTATAATTGCTTTACAGTGTTGTGTTAGTTTCTGCTGTATAACAAAGTGAATCAGCTATATGCATACATATATTCCCACATCCCCTCCCTCTTGCATCTCCCTCCCACCCTCCTTATCCCGCCCCTCTAGGTGGTCACAAAAGACCAAGCTGATCTCCCTGTGCCATGCAGCTGCTTCCCACTAGCTATCTATTTTACATTTGGTAGTGTATATATGTCAATGCTACTCTTTCACTTTGTCCCAGCTTACCCTTCCCCCACCCCGTGTCCTCAAATCCATTCTCTACGTCTGTGTCTTTATTCCCGTCCTGCCCCTAGGTTCATCAGAACCATTTTTTTTTTTAGATTCCATATATGTGTGTTAGCATATGGTATTTGTTTTTCTCTTTCTGATTTACTTCACTCTGTATGACACACTCCAGGTCCATCCACCTAACTACAAATAACTCAATTTCATTTCTTTTTATGGCTGAGTAATATTCCACTGCATATATGTGCCACATCTTCTTTATCCATTCATCTGTCGATGGACACTTAGGTTGCTTCCATGTCCTGGCTATTGTAAATAGTGCTGCAATGAACAATGTGGTACCTGACTCTTTTGGGTTTTTTTTTAAAATGTTTATTTATTTATTTGTTTGTTTTCTTATTAGTCATCCATTTTATACACATCAGTGTATATATGTCAATCCCAATCTCCCAATTCATCACACCACCACCACCACCCCCTGCCGCTTTCCCCGCTTGGTGTCCATACGTTTTTTCTCTACTTCTGTGTCTCAATTTCTGCTCTGCAAACCGGTTCATCGGTTCCATTTTCTAGGTTTCACATATATGCGTTAATATACCATATTTCTTTTTCTCTTTCTGACTTACTTCACTCTGTATGACAGTCTCTAGATGCATCCACGTCTCTACAAATGACCCAATTTTGTTTCTTTTTATGGCTGAGTAATATTCCATTGTATATATGTACCACATCTTCTTTATCCATTCATCTGTCAATGGGCATTTAGGTTGCTTCCATGATCTGACGATTGTAAATAGTGCTGCAATGAACATTGGGGGGCATGTGTGGTTTTGAATTCTGGTTTTCTCAGGGTATATGCCCAGTAGTGATTGCTGGGTTGTATGGTAGTTCTATTTTTAGTTTTTCAAGGAACCTCCATACTGTTCTCCACAGTGGCTGTGTCAGTTTACATTCCCACCAACAGTGCAAGAGGGTTCCCTTTTCTCCACACCCTCTCCAGCATTTATTGTTTGTAGATTTTTTGATGATGCTCATTCTGACCAGTGTGAGGTGATACCTCATTGTAGTTTTGCTTTGCATTTCTCTAATGATTAGTAATGTTGAGCATCTTTTCATGTGTTTGTTGGCAATCTGTATATCTTCTTTGGAGAAATGTCTTCTTAGGTCTTCTGCCCATTTTTGGATTGGGCTGTTTGTTTTTTTGATACTGAGTTGCATAAGCTGCTTGTATATTTTGGAGATTAATCCTTTGTCAGTTGCTTCATTTGCAAATATTTTCTACCATTCTGAGGGTTGTTTTTTCATCTTTTTATGGTTTCCTTTGCTGTGCAAAAGCTTTTAAGTTTCATTAAGCCCCATTTGTTTATTTTTGTTTTTATTTCCATTTCTCTAGGAGATGGCTCAAAAAGGATCTTGCTGTGATGTATGTCATAGAGTGTTCTGCCTTTGTTTTCCTCTAAGAGTTTGATAGTGTCTGGCCTTACATTTAGTTCTTTAATCCATTTTGAGTTTATTTTTGTGTATGGTGTTAGGAAGTGTTCTAATTTCATTCTTTTACATGTAGCTATCCAGTTTTCCCAGCACCATTTATTGAAGAGGCTGTCTTTTCTCCATTGTATACTCTTGCCTCCTTTATCAAAGATAAGGTGACCATATGTGTGTGGGTTTATTTATGGGCTTTCTATCCTGTTCCATTGATCTATATTTCTGTTTTTATGCCAGTACCATACTGTCTTGATTACGGTAGCTTTGTAGTATAGTCTGAAGTCAGGGGGCCTGATTCCTCCAGCTCCGTTTTTCTTTCTCAAGATTGTTTTGGCTATTCAGGGTCTTTTGTGTTTCCATACAAATTGTGCAATTTTTTGTTCTAGTTCTGTGAAAAATGCCAGTGGTAGTTTGATAGGGATTGCATTGAATCTGTAGATTGCTTTGGGTAGTAGAGTCATTTTCACAATGTTGATTCTTCCAATCCAAGAACATAGTATATCTCTCCATCTGCTTGTATCATCTTTAATTTCTTTCATCAGTGTCTTATAGTTTAATGCATACAGGTCTTTTGTCTCCTTAGGTAGGTTTATTCCTAAGTATTTTATTCTTTTTGTTGCAGTGGTAAATTGGAGTGTTTCCTTAATTTCTCTTTCAGAGTTTTCATCATTAGTGTATAGGAATGCAAGAGACTTCTGTGTATTAATTCTGTATCCTGCTACTCTACCAAATTCATTGATTAGCTCTAGTAGATTTTTGGTAGCATCTTTAGGATACTCTATGTATAGTATTGTGTCATCTGCAAACAGTGACAGTTTTACTTCTTTTCCAATTTGGATTCCTTTTATTTCTTTTTCTTCTCTGATTGCTGTGGCTAAAACTTCCAAAACTATGTTGAATAATAGTGGTGAGAGTGGGCAACCTTGTCTTGTTCCTGATCTTAGTCAGTTTTTCACCATTGAGAACGATGTTGGCTGTGAGTTTGTCATATATGGCCTTTATTATGTTGAGGTAGGTTCTCTCCGTGCCTACTTTCTGGAGAGTTTTTAATCGTAAATGGGGGTTGAATTTGTCAAAAGCTTTTTCTGCATCTATAGAGATTATCATATGGTTTTTATTCTTCAATTTGTTAATATGGTGTATCACATTGATTGATTTGCATATATTGAAGAATCCTTGCATTCCTGGGATAAACCCCACTTGATCATGGTGTATGATCCTTTTAATGTGCTGTTGGATTCTGTTTGCTAGTATTTTGCTGAAGATTTTTGCATTTATTTTCATCAGAGATATTGGCCTGTAGTTTTCTTTTTTTGTGACATCTTTGCCTGGTTTTGGTATCAGGGTGATGGTGGCCTTGTAGAATGAGTTTGGGAGTGTTGCTCCCTCTGCTGTTTTGGAGGAGTTTGAGAAGGATAGGTGTTAGCTCTTCTCTAAATGTTTGATAGAATTCACCACTGAAGCTATCTGGTCCTGGGCTTTTGTTTGTTGGAAGATTTTTAATCACAGTTTTAATTTCAGTGCTTGTGGTTGGTCTGTTTATATTTTCTCTTTCTTCCTGGTTCAGTCTCGGAAGGTTGTGCTTTTCTAAGAATTTGTCCATTTCTTCCAGGTTGTCCGTTTTATTGGCATATAGTTGCTTGTAGTAATCTCTCACGATCCTTTGTATTTCTGCAGTGTCAGTTGTTACTTCTCCTTTTTCATTTCTAATTCTGTTGATTTGAGTCTTCTCCCTTTTTGTCTTGGTGAGTCTGGCTAATGGTTTATCAATTTTGTTTATCTTCTCAAAGAACCAGCTTTTAGTTTTATTGATCTTTGCTATTGTTTCTTTCATTCCTTTTTTATTTATTTCTGATCTGATTTTTATGATTTCTTAACTTCTGCTAACTTTGGGGGTTTTTTGTTCTTCTTTCTCTAATTGTTTTAGGTGTAAGGTTAGGTTGTTTATTTGAGATTTTTCTTGTTTCTTGAAGTAGGATTGTATTGCTATAAACTTCCCTCTTAGAACTGCTTTTGCTGCATCCCATAGGTTTTGGGTCGTCATGTTTTTGTTGTCATTTGTTTCTAGGTATTTTTTTATTTCCTTTTTGATTTCTTCAGTGATCTCTTGGTTATTTAGTAGGGTATTGTTTAACCTCCATGTGTTTGTATTTTATACAATTTTTTTCCTGTAATTGATACCTAGTCTCATAGTGTTGTGGTTGGAAAAGATACTTGATACGATTTCAATTTTCTTAAATTTACCAAGGCTTGATTTGTGACCCAAGATATGGTCTATCCTGGAGAATGTTCCATGAGCACTTGAGAAGAAAGTGTATTCTGTTGTTTTTGGATGGAATGTCCCATAAATATCAATTAAGTCCGTCTTTTTAATGTATCATTTAAAGCTTGTGTTTCCTTATTTATTTTCATTTTGGATGATCTGTCCATTGCTGAAAGTGGGGTGTTAAAGTCCCCTACTATAAATGTGTTACTGTTGATTTCCCCTTTTATGGCTGTTAGCATTTGCCTTATGTATTGAGGTGCTCCTACGTTGGGTGCATAAATATTTACAATTGTTATATCTTCTGGTTGGATTGATCCCTTGACCATTATGTAGTGTCCTTCTTTGTCTCTTGTAATAGTCTTTATTTTAAAGGCTATTTTGTCTGATATGAGAATTGCTACTCCAGCTTTCTTTTGATTTCCATTTGCATGGAATATCTTTTTCCATCCCCTCACTTTCAGTCTGTATGTATCCCTAGGTCTGAAGTGGGTCTCTTGTAGACAGCATATGTATGGGTCTTGTTTTCGTATCCATTCAGCCAGTCTATATCTTTTGGTTGGATCATTTCATCCAATTACATTTAAGGTAATTATTGATATGTATGTTCCTATTACCATTTTCTTGATTGTTTTGGGTTTGTTATTATAGGTCTTTTCCTTCTCTTGTGTTTTCTGCCTAGAAAAGTTCCTTTAGCATTTGTTGTAAAGCTGGTTTGGTGGTGCTGAATTCTCTTAACTTTTGCTTATCTGTAAAGGTTTTAATTTCTCCGTCGAATCTGAATGAGATCCTTGCTGGGTAGAGTTATCCTGGTTGTAGGTTTTTCCCTTTCATCATTTTAAATATGTCCTGCCATTCCCTTCTGGCTTGCAGAGTTTCTGCCGAAAGATCAGCTGTTAACCTTATGGGGATTCCCTTGTATGCTATTTGTTGCTTTTCCCTTGCTGCTTTCAATATTTTTTCTTTGTATTTAATTTTTGATAGTTTGATTAATATATGTCTCAGCATGTTTCTCTTTGAATTTATCCTGTATGGTACTGTCTGTGCTTCCTGGACTTGATTGACTATTTCCTTTCCCATGTTGGGAAGTTTTCGACTACAATCTCTTCAAGTATTTTCTCAGACCTTTTCTTTTTCTCTTCTTCTGAGAACCCTATAATTTGAATGTTGGTGCATTCAATGTTGTCCCAGAGGTCTCTGAGACTGTCCTCAATTCTTTTCATTCTTTTTTCTTTATTCTGCTCCCTAGCAGTTATTTCCACCATTTTATCTTCCAGCTCACTTCTCCATTCTTCTGCCTGTTATTCTGTTATTGATTCCTTCTAGAGTATTTTTAATTTCAGTAATTGTGTTGTTCATCACTGTTTGCGCTTTAGTTCTTCTAGATCCTTGTTAAATGTTTCTTATATTTTCTCCATTCTGTTTCCAAGATTTTGGATCATCTTTACTAACATTACTCTGCATTATTTTTCAGGTAATTTGCCTATTTCATCTTCATTTATTTGGTCTTGTAGGTTTTTACCTTGCTCCTTTGTCTGTAACAAATGTTTTTGTCATTTCATTTTTTTTTTTTTAATGGGTGGTTCTGTATTCCTGTCTTACTTGTTTTTTGGCCTGAAATGTCCAGCACTCGAGTTTGCAGTCAGTTGGATAGAGCTGGGTCTTGGTGCTGAGATGAGGACCTCCAGGAGGCCTCACTCCAATTGATATTCCCTGGGTCTGAGGTTCTCTGTTAGTCCAGTGGTTTGGACTCAGAGCTCCCACCACAGGAGCTCGGGCCCAACCTCCAGCCTGGGAACCAAGATCCCGCAAGCCAGTCGCTGGGGTTCCCTCCATCCCCTTAGGTGTCCGTGGTCCCCCATTGGTACCTGGTAGGTGCCCTAGTTGTGAGGAGACGCGAATTACGCGTCCTCCTAGTATGCCATCTTGACTTCACCAGAAATGCATTCTTAAAGAAAGAGACAGGAAAATAGTCTTATTTTCCTTTGTAGTTAGAACATAGTGATCTTTGTAACTGAAAAAAAAAGTCCTGCTACTTGAAACAAAGGTTTCTAAAAAGAGCAATCCTGCAAAGGTGGTGGGAGCCTCACAAATCCTTTCTATGATCTGTCACCCAGAGCACTCTGTAAAGTCAGAGTGACATTTGAAACGATAATTGTATTCAAGTCGTTACAGAAATGCAAATCAAAACCACAATGAAATACCTATTACGCTCACTAGGATGGTTCAAATAGACAGACAATAACACGTGTTGGTAAGGATTTGGAGCAACTAGAACCCTCACACTTTGCAGTGGGGATGTAAAATGGTGCAGCTGCTTTGGAAAACAGTCTGGCAGTTCCTCAAAAGGTTAAACACAGAGTTGCCATATGACTCAGCGATTTCACTCCTAGGTGTATATATATATATATATATATATATATATATATATATGTTCAAGAGAATTGAAAGCATATGTTCACAAAGAAAATTGTACCTGAATGTTCATCGCAGTATTATTCATAGTGACCAAAATGTGGAAACAAATCACACGTGTACATCAGTGGGTAAATAAAAAGTGGTATATCCATATGATGAAATAGTATTCAGCAATAAAAAGCAATGCAGTAGTGATTCATGCTATAATATGGGCAAACCTTGAAAACATCATGCTGAGTGAAAGAAGTTAGACGCAGAAGGCCACTCATGATTCCACTTATGTGAAATATCTGGAATAGGCAAATCCATTGAAACAAAAAGTAGATTTATGGTTTCTGGGTTTCTCCAGGTGGAGAAAAATTGGGAGTGACTGCTAATAGATATAATGTTTCTTTTCAAGGTGACAAAAATGTTCTAAATTTAGATAGTAGTAATAGTTGCGCAACTCTGCAAATCTAAAAACCACTGAATTGTATACTTTAAGATGGCGAATCTTACGGTATGTGAATTATATCTCAATAGATCTGTTGCTAAAAGAATATATACAATGTTAAACCATTTGTGGACACTTTATGGCCCCCAGAGTAGTCTGGCTCAGTGAATGTTCTATGTCAGCTTGAGTACAACGTGTATTTCGCTATTGTTAAATGGAGTATTCTTTAAATGTCAATGAGATCAAGTTGATTGATAATGCTGTTGAGGACAGCTATATCCTTACGGATTATTTACCTGCTTGATAGATCAGTTACTGAAAGAAGGGTGTTTAAGTCTCCAACTATAATAGTGGCTCGGCCTATCTCTCCTTGCAGTTTCCTGTTTTTGCCTCACATATCTTGACGCTTTGCTGTTTGGCTCATACGGGTTATGGGTTTTTATGTCTTCTTAAAGAAATGACCCCTTTGTCATGTAGTGCCCTTCTTTATCCCTGATCATTTTCCTTGCTCTGAATTCTGCTGTGTCTGAAATTAACATAGCTACTCTAGCTTTCTTTGGATTAGTGTTAACAAGGTATATCTTTCTTATCCTTTAACTTTTGAACTTTGACTTTATATTTAAAGCGAGTTTCTTATAGACAACCTATAGTTGGGTCTAGTGTTTTTAATCCATTCTAACAATCTGTCTTTTATTTCGTGTATTTAAACCATTCACATTTAATGTGATTATTGATATAGTTTGATTCATACCTAACATGTTTTTTTAAATTTAGCTCAATGTTTACTTTTTTTATTTTTTTATTTTTTATTGGAGTATAATTGCTTTACAATGTTGTGTTAGTTTCTGCTGTACAATGAAGTGAATCAGCTATATGTATACCTATATCCCCTCCCTCTTGGACCTCCCTCCCACCCGCCCCCCAATCCACCCATCTAGGTTGTCACAGAGCACTGAGCTGAGAGTGAAGTCAGCCAGAAAGAGAAAAACAAATATCGGATGTTAATGCATATATATGGAATCTAGAAAAATACCTAGCATGTTTTTGATTCATTGTATTTGTTCTTTGTTTCTTCTTTTTCTCCCTGCTCTTTCACCTTCCCTAGTTTTCATTGAGCATTTTATTTATTTATTTTTCAATCCAGCTGGTGTTGACTTTATATCTGATTCAAACATTTTATGATCAAACTGTCTAATTCTAAAACATGCCAGTTCAATACCTCATTTGCATGCTATGAGCTCCTTTTTTTAGGGCTTTTTTTTCTTTTCTTTTAAAGAGGCAGCCTTTATTTTAAGGATTTTTACATTGAAGAATTCAAAAACTGGTAGGTTTTTGGAACTTATTGATCTGTATTTAAAAGGAACTGTTGACAGAGATTCACCAGAAATAATCTAAACAAGCAGGAAAGTACAGTTACTACTACTGAAACCTACTAAAATAATTCCAGGACATACGGTTTATCTGACATCATTGAGCATTTTATATGATTTCATTTTCTCTTCTCTCTTGGCATATCAATTATATTTCTTTAAAATTATCTTTATTGTTTGCCCCAAGTTTGAAATATACATTTACAACTAACATAAATCCACTTTTAAATAATATCATACCACTTCATGGGCAGTGCAAGTACCTTATAGCTAAGTGTCCTTCCTTCCTCCTTCCCATGTCTTCATGTTGCCTGCATTCACTTCACTTATCCATAGGCTGTCATTGCCCAATACAGTTGACCCTTGAACAACGTGGATTTGAACTGTGTGGATCCACTTATAAGTGGATTTTTTTCAGCAAATACATATATGTACTGTAAATGTATTTTCTTTTTCCTTATGATTCCTGGTAACATTTTCTTTTCTCTAGCTTACTTTATTGTAAAGATACAATATATAATACATATATCATACAAAATATGTTAATTGACTGTTTATGTTATCAGTAAGGCTCCCAGTCAACAGTAGGCTATTAGTAGTTAAGTTCTGGGGAAGCCAAAAGTTATACATGGATTTTCAACTATGTGGGGTGTCAGCATCCCTAGCCCCCATGTTGTTCAAGGGTCAACTGTACACTGTTACTGTTATTATTTTGAACAAACAAAAGTCTATTAGCTCAGTTGAGAATAATAAAAATAAAATATTTTATTTTACCTTAATTTATTCCTTCTCTGATGCTCTTCCTTTCTTTGTGTAGATCTGAGTTTCTGAACTATATCATTTCCTTCTTCATGAAGAACTTCTTTTAACATTTCTTGCAGGACAGTTCTGCTGGTGATGAATTCTCACCATTTTTGTTTTTCATAGAAAGTCATTATTTCTCCTTCACACTTGAAGGATAATTTCACTGGATATAGAATTTTAGGTTGGTGGTTATTTTCTTTCCACACTTTAAATATTCACTTCATTTTCTTCCTGTTTGCATGGTTTCTGATGAGAAGTCCACATAATTCTTATCCTTGTTTTTCTATATGTAGTGTGGGACTTTTTTTCTGGCTTCTTTCAAGATTTTTCTCTTTGTTTTTGGTTTTCTGAAGTTTGAATATGATAGTGTAGTTTGCTTAGTCTTTTTTGTGGTTTTTTTTTTTCATTATTTGTACTGGTTGGTATTTTCTGAGCTTCTTGGGCCTGTGGTTTGGGGTCTGTCATTAATTTTGGAAAATTCTTAGACATTATATCTTCAAATATTTCCTTTGTTCCATTCTCTTTCTTCTCCTTTTGGTATTCTAATTACATGTATATGTTTTGAAATTGGACTACAGTTTAGGGGTATTCTGTTCTGGGTTTTTTTATTCTTTTTTCTCTTTACATTTCAGTTTTGGAAATTTCAGTTGACACATCTTCAAGCTTACTGATTCTCTCCTTGGCTATGTCCAGTCTACTGATGAGTCTTTCAAAGGCATTCATTTCTGTTACAGTGGTTTTTTTTTTTTTCCTAGCATTTCCCTTCGATTCTTTCTTAGAGTTTCCATCTCTCTGCTTACATGACCCAACTGTTCTTGATGTTGTCTACATCTTCCATTAACACTTTGAATATATTAATCATAGTTATTTTAAATTCTCAGGCTAGTAATTTCAAAATCCATGTTGTATCTGAGTCTGGTTCTGGTGTTTAGTTGTCTCTTCAGGCTGTGAGGTTTTTTTTTTTTTGCTTTTTAGCATACCTTGTAAATCTTTGTTGATATCCAGACATGATGCATTAGGTAATAGGAACTGAGGTAATTAGGCCTTTAGTGTGAGGTTTTTTTTTTTTTTTTTTTGCGGTACGTGGGCCTCTCACTGTTGTGGCCTCTCCCGCTGCAGAGCACAGGCTCCGGACGCGCAGGCCCAGCGGCCATGGCTCACAGGCCCAGCCGCTCCGCGGCACGCGGGATCCTCCAGGACCGGGGCACGAACCCGCGTCCCCTGCACCGGCAGGCAGACTCTCAACCACTGCACCACCAGGGAAGCCCTAGTGTGAGGTTTTGTGTTAATCTTGTGATGAGTTGGCAGTGTTTAATGTTTGAGACATATGTATATAAATATCACAGATATATAGATATATCAGTTTTATTTATATTTATATCTTATTTGTATATGTTTTTCTACTTAGACCGTAATGCACAACATTGTCAAGCCGTTGTTTGCCTAAAGGCTGGACTCGAGGACAGGGACTCAGAAGGCGCCAGTCCCTTTACAAGTGTCCAGAGCCTGGACCTCAGCTTTGTAGATCCACTGTCAAGACAGTGCTGTCAAACTGATCAGATGCAGGTTCTCAGCAAGAGTTCTCCGAAGCTGACATGTTAGTCAGGTGCGATTCTGTGATGCCCTGGGGTTTCCTCGCCACTGGCATGGATGCCCATGTCCATTGTCCAGGGCATCTATGAGGTTTGGCAGTACTTGAGACAACAGATTTGTACTGGAAGGTTGTCCAATGAGAAGCAAATAAGAACAAAGGGATGTGGGCAGCCTGGAGAGAGATTTCCAGCAGGGACTCAGTTCACCGAGCACAGGAGATGGCCTCATATGTGCAATCTGCTGAGCAAGGCTCTCGGGCACCAGACATAGCCCATCCCTCAGGGAGCGTGAAGATGTGTTAGTGGGGGACCAGCACGTGCACAGGTGACTCCAGGAGAGAGTGGGCAGGTAGTCAGCCCTGGGACAGAGGAAAGGTCCCTAACTGTCACGGGGTCAGGAGAGGCTTCCTGGGCTCCTGAGACCCATTACATAGACGCCCCAGTCCTGCCAAATGCAGCGTCTCGGGACAAGCGGGCCATCTCCTTCTTGATGCTTTCCTCATTTGAACTCATCATTCTCATCATACCAGGCAATTCCTCTTCCTTTTTCTGGCGTCAAAGTGCTTTTTTCTACCACTTCATTTGAGCGCCAGACCTACACATCACAGGAAATGGCACCATCGTGGTCAAACTAACCCACAGTATCCTTGTGGATGAGCAGGAGAAAGGAGGCTGATGCCCAAGGTGTAGGCAGGTGACTGCATCTGGAGAGTCTGCCAGGAGGATTTGGGGCATGCTTTTCTGGAGTCGCGTGGAGTTCTGTACCCGAGGGTGCTGGAGGGTACAGGGTCACAGGGGCAGGAGGATTTGTTATGCATTTTCTCCAACGACCGCCCTTGAAACTTTGCCACAGGAAAAACGGTTGAAGGAACCAGAAGTGTTTATCTTGGAGAAAGTGAGACATGACTTTTGTCTTCAAGTATTTAAGGGGCTGTCATATGAAGGAGGAATTAAACTTACTTAGGATAGTTCCAGAAAGCACAAGGCAGATTTTAACTTAATAGGGAGATATGAGCAAAAGCTATGAACAGGGTGTTAAATACATATACAAATATGAATACATACACACACTAAGCATCTGGAAAAAATTCAGCCTCCTGTTAATCAGAACCGCAAGTTAAAATAATTTTACACCATCTCCTCTTACCTATCAAATAGCAAAAAATTAAAAAGACAAAACACACAGTATTGGTAAGGGTTAGAAAAATGGACACTTTTATGTTCTGCTGATGGGAATATAAATCAGTACAAACCTTCTGTAGAATAACTTGCGAGTATATATTAAATGCCTTAAAATGCGCATTCCTTAATATACAGGAATTGTACTTCTAAGAAGTTATTTTAGGGAATTGATCAGAGATGTGTGTGTGTTGTATAGTTAAACATTATTTATAATTGTGAAAACCTTGAATTATTCTAAATTTCAAATTCTAAAATTCTAAATATCTAAATTTAAATAATAAAGAATTGGCTGAAAATAGCATGAAACATCTACATGATAGGCTACTGGACAACCATTAAACAGGCATGCTTTCAAAAGATATTTAAGAATGAAGCAAAGTGCTAAGAAGTGTTAAAAAGAAAGACAGGTCATGCAACATAAACATCATGGTCCCAATTTTATTTTTAAATTATAAATGAATAGTGTATCTATGCATTGAAAAATTGTACATAGAATATTAATCATTGTTATTTCTGTGTAGTAGATTATTGGTTACTTTTTCTTCTCTATTCAGTCTTACATTTTCCAAAATTTTACATGACTTTCATAATCAGAGAAAATGACATTTTTAGGAAATCAAGCTGAATTTTCTAAACAGCATTTCAGACAATTGGATTGAGTGGTTTGCAGTGAATTCAGAAATTGTGTCATTTTGTTTGTTTTTTGGTTTGGTTTTGTTGTTGTATTTAGTTGTTGTGTTTCTATAAAGATAGAGGTTCTAGAAAGTAAAGTTGTATCCACACGTGATGATTATATCATGCCTCCAGGGTCCTGAGCTCCAGGGTCCTGAGTACCTTGTTCCATGGCTGTTAATACTCTGTTGATTGATAACTCCATTCTTTACACATATAACCCACTATCTTGCACTTACATTTAGATCTCTTAAGACCAAATGCATGCTTCATTTTCTCAAGCAGTGCTTAGCACATAGAATGTATTTCACACAGACTGGATGGATGGGTGGATGGATGGATGAAAGGAAGGAAGGAAAGAGTCTTGCCTAGACAAAAGAAATAGTTGACTTAAGGGAATGGGTATTTGAAAGAATTTCTTGCCAGAATTTTCAAAGATATTTATAGAATCCACTTTGCCAGAAATCTTTTGAGAGGGTACAGATAGTCATCTGGCCTAGATGAGGTGACTGAAATGAGGTCATTGGCATGCTTGCCCTATAATAACGTCATGAAACTGGAGCATTGGAGCAGCAACTCACTGGATGCTTGAACGATGCCTCATAAATGTCCACGAGGAACGCTGTCCCTGCTTGTTCATGGGCTTAAGCTCCTTAATTATAAACAATGACTTCGTTAGGAAGTACGAAGATTCCTGAGCACCCAAGTTGTGAACAATATCTACAGGCCATCTTGGAAATCTCTAAAGGTGAGCAGAAGCAGTAGACTTTGTGCAGCCAACAAGGGCCTCATAAGTAATTCTTTGACAACCCACTCGCAGCACGTGTGCTTATTTCTGAACCGGTGAGTCCTGCACTCGAGGTTTTGCCTGGTGCCTGTGACTCCACGGTAAACATAAACATTGCAAAAAATTCTGCTGTGTTCCAGAAGCCCTTTCTATTACACAATGGCCTTCCCAGGGCCTCACATCAGCTTATACTACGTAGGTTTCATTTAAACTGTTTGGGGTATGACTAAAGAAAAAACAGAGTTCCACAGTTGCTTTGTCTAACCCTCCAGTCTCAAGAACAAACGCTGTGTTCAAGATAGTAAAGAAGGCATCACCATAGGTGCAGAAGAAAGCACCCACGATGGCTTGCAGTTTACATTTTGTTTATTTTTATTTATTTATTTTTTTTGCGGTACGCGGGCCTCTCACTGCTGTGGCCTCTCCCGCCGCGGAGCACAGGCTCCGGATGCGCAGGCCCAGCGGCCATGGCTCACGGGCCCAGCCGCTCCGCGGCATGTGGGATCCTCCCGGACCGGGGCACGAACCCACGTCCCCTGCATCGGCAGGCGGACTCTCAACCACTGCGCCACCAGGGAAGCCCGCATTTTACATTTTGTGAGGTATGTTCAGAGTCCAAGGGAAACTTTGAAATTCTGAAGATGTGAATTGTCTCCACCCCCCTGTCACTGCCCTGGCACCTTGCATTTTGAAGACTGGAATCCAGCTTTGAGCCACAAGCCATTTCTGTAACAGAGGCCTCCTTTCCAGTAACCATCATCTGACGTGCTTGGTTCATCACCGAGTCATCCACGGAAAATCTCTGATTAATTGGCAGTGTGTCTGCACAGGAGAGCCAAGGTCTGCCCGGGTGGAGGGAGTGCCTGACCAAGATCTGGTTACCTCCCCTTGGGACCCTCCTGGTCAGCAAGAGGCTCGGTTCTCGGTGGCCTCGTGTGCTTTTTCATCAGTGAGGCTGGCGCTCTACTGCGTTGTGCCGCTAGACTTTCAGTAAGCCTCGGCCGCAGCATGCCAGAGGCCTGAAGTTGTTTTGGGGTTTTAGCTAGAATCTGCAGTGGTCAGGCCTACGGTGTCACTTTACCAGACACCTCAGCCCTGCCACGAGCTCATCGACAGCAGCCCTGCCCTTCTTGAGGTTTGCTTGTTGAACATAGTGTGTTTGGTTTTTTCCTTCATCTGAAAATCTTCAAAAGCTGCTTGTCTGTATTGAAGACATCCACCCACGAGGCAAAGCCTGGATCCCTGCTCTCTCCAACCCTCAGCCAGTTCTGTCCTGCCCAGGTTGCATATGCACATCAGGACTCAGTCTCCTGCTCATGATCTCGTTCTGATGTCCTGGTGAGACATCAGAGCCATGAACTTAGCTTGTGAGATGGACAAAAGCGGTTGGCCACATCTCCCCTCCTCCTCGTTCTTAGGCAGGGCACAAGCCACCCTTCCATTTCCTTCAGTGAATACTTTCTGATCACCTGCCATGGGCCAGGTACTTTACTAGGTCCTGGGGCTCCTAGGGTGAGTCTGACGTAGTAAGCCCTTAAGGAGCTCACAGTGCAGTGGAGGAGACAGGTAGGCTTGCAGGTCATTGCAAAGCCCTGGATCAAGGGTCATAACAGAGGTATTCATAGGGGAAAGCGTGTAGGAGGTAGATTCCATCTGCTGGGAATGTCAAGGTTGGCTTCTCACTCCTACACGCTATGGCCAAGCCTCACTGAAAGTCTAATAGGCAGAGAATAACCTTTGAGCTGAAACATAAACATAAGGGAGAGATGGGAGTTTGCTAGTTGAAGAAGTGCTTTACAGGCACAGAGAGTGGTATGGATAGGGCAGAGGAGGTACACCGATGATCGCAGTTTCCATCTGTGAGAGCCCACTCTGTGCGGGTGCTGTGCAAAGTACTTTATGCACTTCGTGCCTCAGTGTTCACGACAACCCTAATGAGGTCCAGGCCTTGTTATCTCCATTCTGCAGAGGAGATGCCGGAGGATTAGCATAGCGACTTAATCAGCCCAGTTCACACAGTAAGTAGCAGAGGTGGGTCTTGGCTCTAGGCCTTCCTGATACTCTGAGGTGGGAGAGAGATGCTGTCTTGGGAGCTGTGTATAATTCACTGGCTGGTATGGAGGATGGCTGGACAGATGGGTAGAGTCAGATCCTGGGGGCGAGGCCTTCTGTGCTAAGCCTGGGAGTCTGGACCCTTCTCTGCTCTCTATGGAGAGTCACTGAAAGCCACTGAAGGTTTTAAAGATCATTCTAGAAGTTGGAATGAAGTGAGAGGAGGGGAGGGACACACCTGATGGCAGGGGGGCCCAGAGAGGACTAACCCAGGGAGAAATTGTGAGGCCTGAATGAAGGCAGTGGCTGTGCAGATGGAGAGGCACGTGGAGAGTGTACGGACAGGGGGAAAGTGTGAGCTGATGCGGAAAAGCAGGCCGCAGGCTGGGGCCGTGCTCGGCACATGGCTGGTGGGTGGTGAGGCTGGGATTCGGTCCCAAGGAGACCGACTCCAGGGACTTCCCTGGCGGTCCAGTGGTTAGGACTCTGCGTTTCCAGCACAGGGTGTGCGGGTTTGATCCCTGGTCGGGGAACTAGGGTCCTGCATGCCGCACAGCACGGCAAAAAAAACTTCTAAAAATAAATAAAAACAAAACCAAGGAGGCCAACTCCAGAGTCTGTGTGTTTAAGAATTACACAGCCTCCCCCACCCCAGCCAACTAACGTGGAAATAATCTGGGCTTTAGATCCGTAATTTAGATTTTAGATATATGGTCCTTATTATTTTACATTATCTATCTTTCAAGAAATAGGTTTGCCATTTGCAGTAAAGTCTGGGACTATGTTACCAACAATTAATCAGCCTCCCTGGTTTCCTCACTCCCCTCTCCTGGCTTCTTGACCGTGCTCCCTCCATATTTTGTGTCAGTGCCAGGATGAGCCTTGAAATAATTTCTTCAAGATGGGTGAGTGGGTGCTACATTTCACAGTTCCTTGGACGTGTGAGAAGTTCCTCCTGTTGCTCTTTTATGTCTCTATGAAGGCTTCGTGGGCCACGGGATTCTCCGTCAGAACCCGGGGACAATGCTCCGTCATCTTCAGACGTCAGCGCTGTAGAGAGGTCTGAGACCAGCCTGTAGTTCTCTTTTCTCCGTAGGCTGTTATTCTTTTCTCCCACTATGACCCTTGTAGTTTGTTTTGAGTTTACCCTTGGAATTCAAGACTTTCACTTAGATATGTCTAGCGTAGATCTGTTTTCATGAATTTTATTTGGAGTTGGATGGGCCCTTAGAGTTTTCACACTTAAGCCTTTCCTCACCAGGGGGAAATCTGTCTGGATCTTTCCAAGTTGCCGCTGCTTCTCAGCCCACTCTACTCACACCCGGAAGTTCCATATCCGTTTCCTAGATCTGTTCTCCCTACCACTTGAGAGTTTTGCTCATCATATTAATTTCTTAATCCTTCTGTTCTAAATTCTTGGAGAATTTCTCAGCCCCAGTCTTCTATTCATGATTCCCATTGAATATTTTAATAATTTGGCCATTACACTTTTCATCTGAACTCAATCCTTGCTGAATAAAGGCTGTGCCTTTTTCATAAGCATTATGTCCTCTTGAGTCACACTGAGTAGCTGAGTTTAGATTTTTCCTCTCCTTTTTTTTTTTTTTAATAAAAAAGTCTTTTCTTTAGTGGGAACAGTTGCTGTGATTCTTTAACTCAGTCTTCTCTTGTCCACGTGCTTGTGATTTCTTTCCACGTGGCTCCCCTTAGCGAGGTCGCCGTGTGGGCGTCCATCATCGAGTGTTGAGCACGGTTCCATCATTGGTCATGTGGATTCTAGTAAGAGCTCTCAGGCCCTGACAAGGGCAGAAGAGGAACGTTTAGCTTTACTGTTACCTGACGAGGAGTTCAGTTTTCTGTAGCTGAGGGCCAGTGGTGGGGCGAGGTGACCAAAGTCACAAGCAACCCTGATGGGACACACTGGCATTCTGCCGCCGTGCTGTCTCCTGGGAGGCGTGAGGTCAAGATTGGCTCTCCCTGGAGACTTGGCTCGTTCTGTGCCACTGTCGAGCCGAAGCAGCTCTAAGCTTGTAGGTTAGTCCTGCTGGGGGCCCTTCCACACACTCCCTATTCCTTCATGTGCAGGGAATCATAGCTTACTCAGTTCTTCCCTCAATCCCATCTTGCCCAAACAATACCTCAACAGTTTCTCCCAATTGCTGGTCTTTTAAGGTAATCCTCCCTGGTTTCTGGTACTGACATATCCTTCTCCTATCTCAGACTCTGGTCATTTCCACAGTAATTTGGGAGGGACAGGTAGCTACTCAAGTGATCTCAGTTTGCTCTTAGGAGCCAAAAGCACCAGTTGTACTTTGAAGCTCTGCTTTGCAAAGTGGGGGGGATCCAGCTCCTTAGGGTTCCCAGCAGGAACCCTGAAATGCAACATACCTGCAGGCCAGCGATTCCTAAAGTATATTCTGAGATCACAGTCCCCAAAGATACACCATGAAGAAAGGATTCCCTGGTCAATAATCTGAGTACCTTTCTCTCTCCTAGAGAACAGTACTCCAAAGTTGCATATGTCCTGAGAAGGCCTACGGTGATAAAACCTCTTGATCTTTGTTTAAACTATGTTTCCCAAATGTATTTGGCCAGAGAATCATTTTTTTCCCCCTAAAACTTATTAATATTCCTCAGAGAACACTTTGGAAACATACTGTGAACAAGTGGCTGTTTTTTCCCCCTGCATTTGGTGGAATGAAAAAAATACGTCTTAATTCACATGTGAAGATGTGAATCCCAGGACAGACTCCACCCAGTGTTACTGAAAAACAAGCCAACTTTCCGTGAGTGTCTGCACAGAGTTAATGCAACCCATAGTAAGACATGAAGAAGCCTTTCTGGCCGATGTTAAGTTTCATCCCAAACAGCAGTTTCCAGTTACACTAAACTTGAGTGTTGTTTCTGTTACTCAAGATTTATTTAGACCTGGCATTAGTGGAAAGTGTTTCCAAAGAAAAGGTAATTTAACGTCAGGCAGAATGGGCTTGTGAAACCAATTAGGAAATCGTTGAAATCTGTTAAAATGGTAGGATTATCCTGTTCCTATTAAAAACCACTTTGAGAAATGTTGCAGTTCCTGCCAGGAAAGCGTTCCCTCCCGACACAGTTCCTCCCGGCCCTGGCTTCCAGCCTTGGCCGCCCGCCCTTCCTCAAAGCAGCGTGTTCTTTTCTCTGTTATAACAGTAACCACATGCGTTGTGATGATCTGGTTCTGGTTCTCTGTTTCCCGCTCCAGCCATGAACTCCTTGAGAGTAGGAACCGGTCTCATGCGTGCTGAACCCTTAGTGTGTAGCAAACTTGACTGATCGCATGGCCAAACTCTGACCTGGTGTTCGGACCGAGAATGTCAGAGTCAAAGAGAACCTTCAGCGTTACCCTGAGCCGGCCCCTCCTCTCTATAGAGGAAGAATCGAAAACCCTTCAAGGCTCTTGCATCTCAGCTGACCCCAACACTTCTCCCCTCCCCTTGACCACAGCCCAACCCCTGCGTGGGAAGCCTGCAGCCAAGCAGAGCTCAGCTACCGAGAGGCTCGCTCAGAAATGGGATGATTCCTTGTCTTTTGACCAGTGCCAGGGAAGGCATTACCAGCCTCACAGCAAAGACGAGAGCTGGATGTATTAAGCCCTGTGTGGCAGGGACTGTGCTGAATGCTTGATGTGTACTTTCTCATCTGATGCCCAAGGCGGCCCCATAGAGGAGGAACTGTAATTGTTCCTATTTCACAGATCATAGCTACTATTATTCCCATTTCCTGAAACTGACAGAGGCCTCAGGCTTTGTAGTCAGTACATAGAGGAGTCAGGGTTCCTGACTTGAGACTCCTCTGGTCACTCCAGAGCTGGAGCCCTTGATCACCAGCAAGTCGCCCTGTCCCATAGACTTGTCTTCTGTCAGTGTCGATGCCAGACATGATGACCATTTTACCTTTAAAGCGTCTTTCCTGGAACCAGTTTTGCCACTCAATGCACTCACTGTGAGGCCTTCCTAGTGGCACCTCTGCCCCTGACATACAGAGAAAGTCTTGTCACCACCATTTCAAATATAAAGAAACTGCCTACCTTCCCGGATTGAGAGGTAACCTACAGTGTTCAGCTGCTGTGCTCGGAAAAATTCTCTCCTGTGGATGCAAGTGCGTTCTTTGCTCCACGTGCTTAGGCCATAGACCACTTTCTAAAAGACCCTCATGGTGGCCAGTACACTGCAGGGCAGGACAGAAAGAAGAGCTCAGCCAGCCTGTAACAGAAAGTCATATTATGCTTCTATCAAACCTATTTGCCCTTCGTATCACTTATCACTTCCTCACTGTCCAGATTCTTACTCGGGTGAACTGCACCGGAACAGATTCTGAGATGTGTCTTCCAGGGAGTAGTTCCTAGAATCAATTTCACAGGTGGAATGAATGGTCCTGAAATGGGTGACCAGCGGGGAGCCTTTGAGGTTTTTGGAAAAGGGGCTTGAAATACGGTCAAGGTTGTGCTTTGGCAAGGCGAAAGTTGCGATAGAGTAGACCACAGTCAGGGAGAGGCGGGGCTGAAGAGGAAAGCGCGGTAGGAGTACCTGTTGGGAGAAGAGTCTTTGGAGCCCTGGTAACGGGAGGGTTGTGTGTAGGCAGCGTCTGGAGGGGGACCAGGGGCTGTGACCAGGGCCTGTTGGAGGAAGAAGCTGCTTCTCCTGAGGAGGGGGTCACAGTCAGGGAGGTGCCCTGGAAGCAGCCACGTCACAGAGCCTGTGAGAGGTAGACGGCCAAAGGTTCCGGTCTTCAGTTGCAAAGAGTACGGTTCCCAAGGACTGAGTAGAAGGAACTTATCTGGGAGCTGGATAGTTTTGAGAAAGGTGAACAAGGCCAGGTGGAGGCTGGTCTTCATGGGGGGAAGACTGTGGAGAAGAATGCAGCAAGACACTGATGGTGGTGAGAGGTGATAGCAGAATTAGGATGTGAGGGCCACGAGGGGGGCCGGCTATGGTGAGTGATGAATCAGCAAACTTTGAAGTCACGGAGGAACTCCTGGTGCCAGCCGGTCCCCAGCCTGCCCAAGACAGAAGTATGGTGACCAGAGGTTGGAGCCATGGTGGAGCCCCAGAGCGGGCATGGGCGGCAGGTGGACTGCTAGACACAGCCGTACCTTCTAGATGCCTGGTTGGCCCTGGTGAGGGTTTCCAGCTTCTAAAAGGTGGAAATGGGGGAGAAGCCAGTCAATGGAGCATGTCATTTACCTCTGAACTTTTTATAACTGAAAGCTAAAAATAGCAGTGAAGTGCTACAGCTAAACTACGGAGAGGATGAGAGGTTCAGTGTCCTTGGCTTCCTTTGGAACACAGCCCACTGCTTTCCATCGAAATCCCTCCTCTGTCAGGGAAGATAACACATACTCAGGGGCCTCGAAGTGGGCAGGGGGACTGGGGGACCTCATGGCCCACTCCTCTCTGTACCCATGGTGACACCAAGGCGGGGAGAGGGGCGGCTGTCATGCCCCCGAATTCCTTTCTCCTGACGTCTCTGCTGTACCTCAGTGCAAGCTTTATTGTTACAGCCCCTTAGCCCTTTGTTTACAGATTACAATTTACTGGAAATGAAGCTCTATCTTCTGAGTCCAAGTTTATACAGAAAATACTCCTTTACAACTTTCCCTTCAGGCAAAAGAAGATGCACGTTAATTTTCATGAGTTAATGGCAGCTAATTTGGCAAGAAGTGTTGCATCTCTACCAAATGTTTGAGAATTAAACTTCCGCCATCATCACGTGCATTTTCCCTCAATTAGGTAATCGGGGCAGAGCTCTAAAGTCTGAAGTTAAGTACGCCACGCTCATGTTTCTAACCTTGTTGGACAGTGAGGTGCAAACTGGGAAAATTTCCCAGGTATGTGAAGCCCACCTTTTTAAATACCAAACATCATGTGACAGCCTTTTTTTTATCACCTTTTTATTATTATTACTATAAAACAGACCATCTTTGTTAAAGAATTCGAGATCTATAAAATCTTTAAAAATAAAGTAAAATTCACCTGAAAACTCATTTTTAAAAAAATTTAAGGGGTTGTGAAGTAAAAAGTAAGTCTCCCTTTCCACCCTGGTTCTACCCCCAAGAACCAGTTCATAACACCCCAGTGCTTCTTATTCTAGACATTTTTCTATATATTAAAAAAAAAAATGGAGCTCATATGTGTATATTTTATTTCACAGCCTGTTTTTTTTTTTTTTACTTTTCATGGATATCATAAATGTTTCCAAGTTAGTACATAGAGCGCTACTTCATTCTTTTAAATGCCTGTGTAATATTCCATCAGCTGCTCCCCAAATTAGAACATTAAGCTTGTTTTCAGGTACTTCCCTTGCGGTCCAGTGGTTAAGACTTGGTGCTCCCAATGCAGGGGGCAGGGGTTCAGTCCCTGGTCGGGGAACTAAGATCCCACATGCCGCGTGGTGCGGCCAAAAAAAATTAAAAAAAAAAAAGACTGTTTTCAGTTTGGGGCTCTTGCGAAAGATACCACAGTGGATATCCTTGCACACGATTGTTTGCCTGTGGGTGCTGGTGTTTCTACAGGATAGTCTTAGAAGTGGAATAGTGGAATAAAATACATTTTAATAGATATCATCAAATTCCCTTACAAGGCAGGACACATGTCCATGTTTCCACACTCCTACCAGCTCTGAATGTTTTCCTTCTTTTGTAAGTTTTACCAGTCTGATAGTTTTTTTTGGCGGGGGTGCAGATGACATATTTTAAATTGGATGGTCTTCATGAGTGAAGTTGAGCATCGTTCCTGGGTATATCGACTGCTTGTATTTTACTGTGAGTTGCTTGTTCATGGTATATGCACATTTTCCTGCGGAGTGATTTGTGCTTTTCTTATTTACTTGTAGGAGGTCTCTATAATATTATGAATATTAATCCTTTGTCTACTATATGTTGCAAATATTTTCTTCTGGCCTGTCGTTTATCTTCTACTTTTCTTTGCAGTATCTTTCATTGCACAGAACTTTTTTTCTGCTTAAATGAGAGGCCCAGAACATGCTGTCATCTTTTTCCCAGATGATTCAGAGCTGGCATGACAAAGGTCCAGAGCTGGACAGGAACTGAAAGGACAATTCAAAGATGTCCTCAGGACTTGTCAACCCACTGCTGCCTCCCCTGCGGTTGTTGTTGTTTTGTCGGTTGTTTTTTTGGGTTGTTGTTTGTTTCTTTTTATGCTCTGTGAGGATTCGCTGTCCTCAAATTCACCTACTGGTAGATAATTCTTACTTTCCATGTGCCTATTTTTTTTTTTTTTTTTTTTTGCGGTACGCAGGCCCCTCACTGTTGTGGCCTCTCCCGTTGCGGAGCACAGGCTCAGCGGCCATGGCTCACGGGCCCAGCCGCTCCGCGGCATGTGGGATCTTCCCAGACTGGGGCACGAACCCGTGTCCCCTGCATCGGCAGGCGGACTCTCAACCACTGCGCCACCAGGGAAGCCCTCCATGTGCCTATTTTTATACTGTCCCATCCAATCACAAATTGCTGGTTCTCATCCTTCATGGTCTAGACAACCAAACAGCACAACTTGTCAGTATCATGGGCAAAAGGAATAAAATAGGTTGTGAGTTGGGAACTGACAGCTTTTCCTGAGAGTTAAGTGCCCGGGCTGTAGTGAACGGCCTTTGACATGTCTGTTAGGGCTGCGTAGAGACCTTATTCTGGTTTGCTGAGATTGATAAACATATAATTTGTTGAGGGATGAGGTGCTTTTGTAGGCTTTTTTCTTACATGAGAAACATTTATTTGGAGCCTCTGCATGGGACTCAGAGCCTTGACGCTATATGGAACTGTGCCCGACTCGTTAAGACACCATACTTCACCCTCTTCCCCCTGACGCCATCCCTGGAGACATCTTTCCCAGTCTCCACCGGTCCCACCAGACAGACACACCCAATTCTGATGAATCCTTGTCTATAAAACCTTCACCAGTATTCTCCCAGCAACTTCCCAGCGAAGCTATTTGTGTCATGTTGAACTTTTCATTATAGCTTTTTTGCATCTGTCTGTCTTCCCTGCTTATAACAGCGCTCCTGGAAGGCAAGGACCAGATCATATGCATCTCTGTATTATTTAAGCTACTGAGCACAGGGCTTAGAACACAAAGGGGGCCTGGTGAGTGTTTGGTGACTAAATTTCTCTTTGCATCTTCCGCTCGTGTACCTTGCAATACCTACTCAGAAGGAACCCAGGTTTACTAATACCACTATTTTAAATTGTTATTTAATCATTACTATTGAAATAATTTGTAAAATTTTATAATAAAACACTAAGCTAAGAAAACAGAAGCGGCAAATACGTTTTATTTCATGGCCCACTTTGATGAACTGTTTTGGGTCTGCTTCAATAACTAGAGGGAAAATATACCATAACCAATTAGTGACACTTGCCATGAGTACAGGAACGGGTTCTCCCAGTTCATAAGCTAGGTTTGTGTCATATCTAACCTGTTAGAAAGGCCAAGAATAGAGTATTCACAGAGGTGTTTTGGGTTGAAATGGGTCCCCCTACAAAATTCATGTGTTGAAACCCTAAGGTCTTGTACTTCAGAATGTGACCTTATTTGGAAATAGAGTCCTTGCAGATGTAATTAAGTTAAAATGAGATCATACCAGAGTAGTGTGGGCCCCTAATCCAATACAACTTGTGTCCTTATGAAAAGGTAAACCAGTTATGGTATTTGGACAAAGAAACCTATCCTGGCTGACTTTTGGTGGAGGATGGAAATCAAAATTAAACTCTCATTAAAGACTATTTTGTAATTAACCACCGTGGCCCCATTCCATATCAAGACTTAGTGGATGTGGCCAAAACAGTGTTTATAGGAAAGTTGTGGCTTGAAATGCTTGTCTTATTAAGTGTGGGAAAACTAGGTATTTAACTTATGAATTAGCAATTTAACTTATGAAAATAGAACTTATTTAACTTACAAACATGGAAAAAGAATAACAAAATACCATGAGCAAGCTAAAAGGATAGAATTAATGAAAAAATAGAAATGCTAAAAATTAAACTAGAAAACAAAATTTTTATCCTATTGATAAATAGTTATTCATCAAGACTGGTAAAAGAAAACCTCTGACAAGTCTACTCCTAATTTTTTTAAAAAAAAGAAAGAAAAGAAGTGCATGTTAAGGGTGAATAGATTTATCAGAGAAAGTTAAAAAACTTACAAGCATAGTGTGCATAATTTAGATTGATACATGCTAAAATCTTTGGGAAGAAAGCTGATTTCTGGGAAAATCAAATCAAAGAAAGGTTTTTGTTTTCTTTTTTTAATGAGAGGAGATCAAAACTTGGCAAGAAATTGCAAAAGCTGACAAAGAACTGCTCTCGCCAATGGTGCAAGGCCTAGAGGTTTTATGAGCAAATTATTTAGACACTTAAAAAGCATAGGAAGAGATAGCATGTGTACTGCTTCGTTTCTTAAAGTTCGCACAACTTTGATACAAAAACAGACAAGGGCATTTTAAAAAAGAAAACCATGAACCCAATTTCATTTATGAACATACAGGTGCTAAATGCAATGTTAGCAAATCAAATTAACAGTTATACGTATACGTATTAATTACAAGACTACCTTAGTGCTTTAACATTAGGAAATCTGTTAATGTAATTAATCAAAGGAGGAGAGCTAATTAATTTTAGCTATTAATTTTTTAAAATAAAAAGTTTTTGTAAACCAATAATAGAAATATGTTTCCTTAATGCGGACAAAACAAATATCTGAAACCAACAATCAATATCTTGCAGAATGGTGAAATATTAGAAGGGTTCTGATTAAAATGAGGAATATGAGAGGAGTGATCAGTATCACCTCTATTAATCAACATTGTTTTGGAATTTCTACTCCAGACAATAAAATAAGAAAAGGAAATAGGGACTTCCCTGGTGGCGCAGTGGTTAAGAATCCGCCTGCCGGTGAAGGGGACACGGGTTCGAGCCCTGGTCCGGGAAGATCCCACATGCTGTGGAGTGACCTGGCCCGTGCACCACAACTACTGAGCCTGCACTCTAGGTCCCGCGAGCCACAACTACTGAGCCTGCGTGCCACAACTGGAGAAAGCCTGCACACAGCAATGAAGACCCAATGCAGCCAAAAATATATAAATAAATTTATTTTTAAAAAGGAAAGGAAATACAGCATAACTACTTGAAAGGAAGAAAAGAAAGAAAATGATGATAGACTAAACATTACTTGCAAATGATATGATTAGCTGAAGAACCAAATCAAATCTACTGAAAATCTTTTAGAAAATTGAATACAAAGCCATTTAGGAAATACTAAAAAAATCAGTAACACATTAGACAATAGCATATGAAAAAATACCCATCTATAAAAATAGCAACAATTTAAAATACATGCTAATAACATTAACATGAAATATATTGTAGAAGATTTCTTCACTTAAACTACAAAATAATATTGAAGGATATGAATGTAGCTAATATATGAATTATATATGAATATAGCTAAGTGGAGAGTCACGTGTATTCTTTGATATAAAGGTTTAAGTATTACAAAGATTTCAGTTTTTTCTAAACTAATCTATAAATTTAATACAGCTTTAATAATTGCCCCAGTGGGATTTCTTTTAATTGAAAATTAATTCTGAAATTCATATGGTCAAATAAATATAAAAGTTGCTAATAAAATTTTTTTTTTCGGTACGCGGGCTTCTCACTGTTGTGGCCTCTCCCGTTGCGGAGCACAGGCTCCGGACGCGCAGGCTTAGCGGCCATGGCTCACGGGCCTAGCCGCTCCGCGCGCAGTATGTGGGATCTTCCCGGACCGGGGCACGAACCCATGTCCCCTGCATCGTCAGGCGGACCCTCAACCACTGCACCGCCAGGGAAGCCCAAAAGTAGCTAATAAAATTTTGATTAACAGAGTACTGGGGAGTAATTGCCTTACCATATGTGAAAATATTTTTTAAAGCCTAAATAATTAAGATGTGATCAATGAATTTTATAAATCCAATTACTGAACAAATATAAAAGACCTAAAACAGACCCAAGTATCTTTAGAAATGTGGTGTGTGATGAAAGATGCATTTTCAGTTAGAAAGTAAAAAATTAGTACATAGTTTGAGGACAACTGACTGATCATTTGGAAAACCATCAAATACAGCATATCAAAAATAATTTTCAGATTTATTAAAGGTAAATATGAAACTATAAAAGTACTGTATGAAAATATGGGTGAATATTTTACATAATCTTACGATAAAGGTTGTGCTTTTCAAAGAATGACCCCCAAAGACAAAAACCACAGAGTAAAAACTGACAGTTTTGATTATCTATACTTTAATCATACTCTCTGCAGAAATAAACAAAGAAAACACTTTAAAGGAAAAAAATATAGATAGTAACTTATATGAGACCCATATATATTCTTTTTCTTTTTTTTTTTTTTGGCTGCGTTGTGTCTTCGTTGCTGCCCGCGGGCTTTCTCTAGTTGCCGCCAGCGGGGGCTACTCTTCGTTGCGGTGCATGGGCTTTTCATTGCGGTGGTTTCTCTTATTACGGAGCAGGGGCTCTAGGCACGCGGACTTCACTCGTTGTGGCACACGGGCTCAGTAGTTGTGGCTCGTGAGCTCTAGAGCATAGGCTCAGTAGTTGTGGTACACGGGCTTGGTTGCTCTGCAGCAAGGCTCAAACCCGTGTCCCCCGCATTGGCAGGCAGCTTCTTAACCACTGCACCACCAGGGAAGTCCTGTATTCTTAATATATAACAAGAGTTTTAAAATCCATGTGGAAAAAACCCGCAAACAGAACTTTTATATGGCAAAAATCACGTACAGGCTGTCCATAAAAGAACAAATGGAAAACAAATACATGTTCAAAGAAAATCAGAGAGAAGCAAATACAACTAGTAATAAAATGCCATTTATACTCTTTGAGCTGGTAATTTCACCCCAAGGGTTTTTATGCTAAAGAAATCATTGACATGCTCCAAGATTTTGTCTAGAAGGATGCAAGTAATTGTATTTCTTGTATGTGTGAAAAACTGGGGAAAAACTAAATGCATTAAGTATAAGAGAGATTGGGTTAAACAAATCACAGCACATCCATACAAGAAAAATGAAAACACAAAAATGTTTCAACACAGTGAAAGGTTTTCTCAGTAAGCTGGAAAGTTTCCAAAGTAGATTATAAAACAATATAAGAAAAAAAAGACATTTTATTATACACATATACACACAGTAAAGGACATAAGGATATTAACATAATTAAGGTTAACTTTTAGTGTTTGTCCTTTTATGTATCTATAGTTTTCTAAATTTGCTCCAAAAAGACTGGACGGAAATATACCAAGACATCACTTTTGATATTTTTGTGGTAGGTCTTATGAATGGTTTTTTTACTCCCCTTATTTCTACTCCCTTTTTTTTCAAAATCTTGTTTATGTACCAGCTTCACTGAGATATAATCCACATATCCTAAAGTGTACGACTTGAAGTGTACAATTCAATGGTTTGGGGTGTATTCACGTAGTTTGGCAACTATCATTAGAAATCATTTTAGAACATGTTCATTATCCTAGAAAGAAATTCCATACCCATTAGCAGCTATGCCTTGTTTCCCCCCAATTCTGGGCAACCACTAATCTACTGTCTGTATCTGTGGACTTGCCTGTTCTGCACGTTTCATATAAATCGACTCATGGAATATGTGACTTTTTGTGACCGACTGCTTTCACTTAGCATGGTGTTGTTAAGGTTTATCCATGGTGCAGCATGTGTCAGTATTTCCTTTTTGTTGCCAAATAAGATTCCAGTGCCTTGGTTTGCCACATTCTGTTTATCCATTCATCAGTTAACAGGCATTAGGGTTGTTTCCACTTGGGGGCTGTTGGGAATATTGCTGCTGTGAACATTCATGTACATGTGATTGTGTGGACATTATGTTTTCATTTCTCTTGGGTGCATACCTAGGAGTGGAATTTCTGGGTCATATGGTAGCTCAGTGTTTAACCTCATGAGGAAATGACAGACTGTGGTCCAAACCGACTGCACCATTTTACATTCCCACCAGCGGTATATGAGGGTCCCAATTTCTCCACATCCTCACCAGCACTTGTTTTGCATGTTTTTTATTAGAGCCATCCTAAAGGGTATGAAGTGGTATCTCATTATGGTTTCGATTTGCATTTCCCTGATGACTAATGATGTTGAGTATCTTTTCGCATGCTTACTAGCCATTCATATACTTTCTTGAGAGTAATGTTCAGATCCTTTGCCCTTTTGTTAATTGGGGATATTTGTCTTTTTACTGTTGAGTACTGAAAGTCAAAACCCCTTTAAAAGATCCTGTGTAGCTTGAGAGCATTAGCCAAGCAACGCTTGGAAAATAGAGAAAATCCAAAGATCTGCATGATAATCTGGAGATCGCATATCACTGCCCTGTCAGAGGCATTTCATCAGAAAAGCACGTGAGGGCTTGATCCCGAATCCTTTCCACCTGCCAGCGCCAGAGCCTGCCCCTGCCGTCCTGTGGTCATCCGCAGCCACTTCCGGACCCTGGTGGTCTGAGCAACGATGATCACAGCTTTCTCGGCAGTTGGGTCCCTACAGCTGCTCGTGGGATTGTGTCAGAGCCGCCTTTACAAATGTTTGTCTCCACTGTGTTAGATGCCAACCCTTTCATGGGAAAACTGAGTCCAATGTCTTAAGGAGACCCTTCAGACAGGCACATAAATAAATTCCTTTAAGGAAGTTTGGGTTTGCTGAAGATTTTCTGGAAATTTTGCAAACACATACTTGGATCTCATTCACAACTAGATTACTTGCCCACGTGAAGGCCCAAACTATTTATTTAATAAGTCGCAACTTTCCACCTCATTTGTGCAAAGCCAAGGGATTATTTTAACATAATCATAGCTGGTGGATTAAAATGCCTTCTTACAAATGAGTCTGTTTATACACTTAAGGGACTTGTAGCTTGGGCCCCCATCAACTCTCTTCCTCTACACTTCTAGACTGATGCATCTTCTAATTGAGACACCTTATTTTATTTTATTGATAAAACCACCACTATTTTATTTATACTCGCAGCTTCTGTGGGCCAGGGGTTGACACAGGGTGCAGTAAGGATGACCTGTCTCTGCTTCTCAGTGTCGGGGACCCCTTGTCTAAAAGCCAAACAGTGTCACTTCCACTGTATTTTATTGGTCAAAGTAGTCACAAGGGAATCTAACTTCAACTCTTGATAGAAGGTATGTAAAGAGCATTTGTGGCTATTTTTTTAAAATCTGCAAAAATTCTCAGTCAACACTGGTGGAATAAAGAACGAATCAACAAATGGACTGTGATATCTCTAGGCAGATGGTCTCAAGTATCAGCCAATGAGAGCCTCATCCTGCCCGATTCCTCCAAAGGATAGAACAGAAAAACATGGTTTCTTCATGCTGTCCTCTCTGCTTCCTTTTCTGGCCAATGGTATTGCACCCTCATCCTAAGTGTGGCAAAGATGCATCTGTGCCCACTGCCCACAGATGTACCTGCTACCAGCAGTTAGGGAGTGAGGTCAGGGAAGCGAGAAAGAAGCTGACATTCGGGCCTTGGGCTGGGGACTCCACGCATCCTCTCATTCAAGCCTCACAGCATGACGTGAGCTATTTCATACCCATTTCAGACAAGGAAGCAGAGGGCAGAAGAGGCTGGGTCACTCTAACAGACACCACTGGTGCCCTACGGCACTGCAGCCTCAGCTGCATGCAGCAGGCGAGCTCAGACTCACCTCAGGCTGACAGCATCCCATGTCAAGATGTGGTGTCTGGGACTTCCCTGGTGGCCCAGTGGATAAGACTCCCAACGCAGGGAGCCCGGGTTTGATCTCTGGTCAGGGAACTAGATCCCACATGCATGCCACAACTAAGGAGCCCGCCTGCTGCAACTAAGCAGCCCGCCTGCCGCAACTAAGACCCGGCACAACCAAATAAATAAATAAATATATTTTTTTTAAAAAAACCAAAACGATGTGGTGTCCTTCTCCTCTGCACCAGGGACTCCCCTGCAAGGGTCCAGTTGTAGGCAAAGCCCAGGGTGTGGAGGTGCTTCCCTGATCTTGGGTTTTCTTCCTTTTCTCTTTCACTCTCCTCACTGTCTCGCCCCTCCTTTCTTGCACTCACCTCCCATGTAAACTATCTGCACTAAAGTCCTGTCTCAGGCTCTGCTTTTGGGTTGACCCTAAACCAAGATACCGACTTGTCCATTTTCTGGAAAAACTAGGATTTGAAAAACTCTGATCTGAACTTGGTTTAGACCACAGAACCTGAGGAGTGGTGTGAGTCAAGTGGCCCCTCAAGACTTTTTCCACTGTCAGCCAGATTCAGTAGAAGAAGAGCTGGGCATGGGGAGAGGGTGAGGATAAAAGAGTGGATGGGACGGTTGCTTACGGTCACTGTTTCTCCTGCAGCCCTCTCTTGAATAAGACTTTATCAAGATGGGCATGAACAAATCAGTGAAGGAGGACATGAATCAGTGCATTCAGTCTTCTAACACTTTAACTTCCTTCTCAAGGGATTTCTGGAACTGCAGTCAATGACAGTAGTTGCCGTACCACTTATGAGCACTGTAGCACGTAGAGGCCTCTCCCAGGGTGGGTGTAGAGACGTCACACGGACCTCATTTTAATGCAGGCTAAGATGGAGCTTAGCCAGTGTGGCTCCAGGACCCTGACTTCTGTGTCATATACTGTCAGTGGCATATACCATGCTAGAGAACTTTCCATGAAGTGAAACTGAAGAATATGGATACTACCCCCAAAAGGGTTTAAAAACCATCTAAGACACAAATAAGCTTGAACTTAGATCTTTAGTATTTCTTCTAAGCAGCATATGGTTAAGTCTTGCTTTTTTATCCAATCTGATAAACTTGGCCTTTTAATTGGGGCATTTAGACCATTTATATTAAATGTGATTATTGTTATGGTTCATTTATGTATCGTTTTCTATGTTCCTATTTGTCCTTTGTTCCCTTTTTCCTCTTTTCCTGCCTTCTTTTTGAATTTTTTTATGATTTCATTGTATCTCCTTTTTTGAATTATTAGCTGTAACTGTTTTGGTATCTTAATGGTTGCTGTAGCGCTTATAATATACATCTTAACTTATCAGAGTCTATCTTCTTAACTTATCAGAGTCTATCTTCAAGCAATATTATACCACTTCACGTACAGTATAACAATCTCACAGTAGTGTGCATCCATGTTTTCCCCTCCTGGCTTTTACATTACTGATTTATTTCATAGGAAAATAATCTTGGGAATTCCTTGGTGGTTGGGTTCAATCCCTGGTCAGGAAACTAAGATCCTGCATGCCGTGTGGTGTGGCAAAAAAAAGAAAAAAAAACTTACATATTTACTCATGGTTACCGTTTCCAGTGGTTTTCATTCCTTCCTGTAGATTCATATTTTCATGTGGTGTTATTTCTCCTGTGGCATAACGATGTTTTTAACATTCTAATAATGATGGTGTGCTGGTGCTGAACTATTTCAGCTTTTGTATGTCTGAAGAAGTCTTTATTTCACCTTTATTTTTGAAAGATATTTTCACTTGATATAGAATGCTAAGTAGACAGTTTTTTTTTCAATACTTTAAAATATTATCTTCTTACACTGTTTCTGACAAGAAATCAACGGTCATATTTATCTTTGTTCCTTTGTATGTAAACATGTCTCTTTTTTTTTCCCTCTGGATTCTCTGAAGACTTTCTCTTTTTTTTTCTTTTTAATTAATTAATTTTTGGCTGTGTTGGGTCTTCGTTGCTGCGCGTGGGCTTTCTCTAGTTGCAGCGAGCGGGGACTACTCTTCATTGCGGTGTGCGGGCTTCTCATTGCGGTGGCTTCTCTTGTTGCAGAGCACGGGCTCTAGGCGCGCAGGCTTCAGTAGTTATGGCTCGCAGGCTCTAGAGCACAGACTCAGTAGTTGTGGCGCATGGGCTTAGTTGCTCCATGGCATGTGGGATCTTCCCCAACTAGGGCTCAAACCCGTGTCCCCTGCATTGGCAGGCGGATTCCTAACCACTGCACCACCAGGGAAGTCCTGAAGACTTTCTCTTCATCACTGGTTTTGAGACATTTATGATGTGCCCTGGTGTAATTTTCACATTTCTCGTGCTTGGGGTTTATCACCATGCACTTGCAGGAAAAATTAATTTCAAAATTTAATTTAAAAGTGCTGGTTTCACTTTCATGTCCTTGATGAAGAAGTAAAAATATTAATAATATTAATTGTATTAAAGTCTGAAATTGTCAGTATGTATAAAGTGACTTCTGCTGCACACCAAAGCATGCTGGTTGTGTCAAGGAAAAGCGCTCGTGCAGTTGTTTGAGCTGTGAGCTGAACTAGCTGCTTTTTTCACAAACACCGTGGTTTTACTTGAAAGAATGACAACAAACTATGGTTATTCAAACTTGTGTGTTTGGCAGGTAGTTTTCTTAAAAAGTTAAAATGAGCCTGTCACTTCAAGGAAAGCAGTTGATAGTATTTGTTGTCAGTGATAAAATTCAAACTTTTTAGTGAAAGTTTGAATTTTGGAAAAGTTGTAGCCACCACCATCATCATGACCAATACCTAACCATATCTTCTGATGTGATACATGGTGAAATTAACAAGTGTGATTTTTTTTTATATTGTATAATGTAATGTGTCAACATTTAGAAGATCTGTGTAATTTGGTAAACCAGTATTTTCCAAATGACCAATACATGATGTTCAGAATCATGTATGGGTAAAAGATTCAGTCAAAGTGTTAGACCAAAATCTATTTTCACATAACAGAGTGTGAAAATTTCATTGATATAGTCAGCGAATCACATTTCAATTAACCTTTAAGACACTATCACTTGTCAAGGCTCAGGAAACTATCAAAGAAGAATATCAATAATTACCTTAAAAAACTTCTCCCCCCTCCAACTAGCCTCCATGTGAGGCTATATTTTCTTCATATTCCTCAAGTAAAACAACATATTGTAATAGATTTTGTGCACAGCAGATAATAGAATACAGCTATCTACTATGAAGCAAGGCATTAAAGAGATTTTCAAAAATGCCAAACAGTAATTCAGAGATAATTTTTTAGGTATCTTATTGAATAAAGCAGAGAAACCCTTGAGACATTTCCACTAAGATCAGGAACCAGGCAAGAACGCCCACTATCTCTACTACTAGTCAACACTGTAATAGAGATATTAGCCCATGTAATTAAACAAGAGAAATCAGAGGCAAAAACTGTGTAAAGAAGAAGGAAAACTATCTCTGTTTTAAATTATATGATAATATACCTACAAAAGCCCAGTGAATCAATAATAAAATTAACTGAAGCAATAATTCAGTGAAGTAACACAATACAGAGTTAATATACAAAAGTCAATAGTCTTTGTATACATAAACAATACACAGAAGCGTAAGGGTAGAGAAAACCCCATTTATAATAGCAAGAAGGAAGGTGAAATACTTAGGATGGGGGAGTAGGAAGACCCTGAGCTCACCTCCATCCATGGGCACACCAAAATTACAACTATTTACAGAACAATTACCAATGAGAACAACCTGAAGGCTAGGAGAAAAGATTTTCCACAACTAAAGAGATAAAGAAGGAACCACAGGGGCTTCCCTGGTGGCGCAGTGGTTGAGAGTCTGCCTGCTGATGCAGGGGACACGGGTTCGTGCCCCGGTCCGGGAAGATCCCACATGCCGCGGAGCGGCTGGGCCTGTGAGCCATGGCCGCTGAGCCTGCGTGTCTGGAGTCTGTGCTCCGCAACGGGAGAGGCCCACTTACCGCAAAAAAAAAAAAAAAAAAAAAAAAAGAAGGAACCACAGTAAGATGGGTGGGAGGGGCAAACATGCCATATAGTCAAGACCCACATCCCCAGGGAGGTGACCCACGAACAGGAGGATAATCACAATTGCAGAAATTCTCCCCATAGAGTGAGGGGTCCAAGCCCCACATCGGACTCCCTGGACTGAGAGTCCTGCATCAGGAAGACAAGCCCCCAGACATCTGGCACTGAAGGCCAGCAAGGCTTGCGTACATACATGTGATGGTGTTGGGAAAATGGACAGCACATGCAAAAGAATCCAACTGGAGTACTTTCTCACACCACACCACAAAAAGATCAAGATGGATTAAAGACTTAAATGTAAAACCTGAACCCATAAAACTCTGTGAACTAAAATATACTATGCTCTTTGACATCCATCTTAGCAATTTTTTTTTGGATATGTCTCCTTAGGCAAGGGAAACAAAAGCAAAAATAAACAAGTGGGACTACATCAAACTAAAAAGCTTTTGCACAGAGAAGGAAACTAGCATTAAAATGAAAAGGCAGTCTACTGGATGGGAGAAGATATTTGCAAATGATATATCTGATAAGGGGTTAATATCTAAAATATACAAAGAACTCGTACAACTCAACATCAAAAAAGCAAACAACCCAATTAAAAATTGGGCAGAGGGTCTGAATAGACATTTTTCTAAAGAAGACTACAGATGGCCAACAGACACATGAAAAGATGCTCAACCTCACTAATCATCAGGGAAATGCAAATCAAAACCACAGTGAGATAATCACCTCACACCTGTCAGAATAGCTATTCTCAGAAAAACAACAAATAATAAGTGTTGGCAAGGATGTGGAGAAGAGAACCCTCATGCACTGTTAGTGGTCATGTAAATTCGTGCAGCCACTATGGAAACAAAATGGAGGTTCCTCAACAAATTAAATATAGAACTACCATCTGATTCAGCAGTTCCACTTCTGGGCATTTTTCCAAAGAAAACAAAAATACTAATTCAGAAAGATATATGCACCCTTATGTTCATTGCAGCATTATTCACAGTGGCCAAGATGTGGAAGCAACCTAAGTGTCCATTGATAGATGACTGGATAAAAAAGATGTGGTATATATACACAACTAAATATTACTCAGCCATAAAAAAAAAAAATGAAATCTTGCCATTCGTGACAGCCTAGTTGGACCTAGAGCGTATTATATTGATACTAAGTGAAATAAGTCAGGCAGAAAAAGACAAATACCATATGATTTCACTTCTATGTGGAATCCAAAAAACAAGACAAACAAATGAACAAGATAAAACAGAAACAGACTCATAGATACAGAGGATAAACGAATGCCAGAGGTATCAAATAAATAAGTAACAGGGATGTAACGTACAGCATAGGAAATGTAACAACTTTTAAGGTGACAGATGGTAACTAGACTTAGTGTGGTGATCATTTTATAAAAACATCAAGTCACTGTGTTGTACACCTGAAACTAATAGGTCATTTACACTTAAATTTTTTAAAAAATTTAAGTACTTAGGAATTTTCATAAGTATACAAAGTACAAGTATATATGAGGAAATTTTTAATACAGTTCTGGAAGACACAAAAGCAGGCGTACAAATGGAAAACATCCCCTGTTCTTGAGTAGGACAATTCAACTTTATAAAGATGTCAGTTCTCCTGAAGTTGGTTTATAAATTTAATTCAGTCCTAATAAAAATAACAGCAAACTATTTATGGAGTTAAATAAGTTGATACTAAGTTCATGTGAAAAAATAAACGTCTAAGAATAGACAAGAAAACAATGAAAAAGAAAAACTACAAGGGAGGAATAGCCCTGCCAGATACTAAAACATACAATAAATCCTCTGTAATTAAAATCCTGTGGTACTAATGCTTGATGGACAATTGGCCTGTGGAATAGAAGAGAAAGCCCAGTATTAGACCCAAATACATATTAGAATTTATAGTATGATAAAGGTGGCATCTCAAATCACTGCGTTTTTAATAAATGTTAGTGGGACAACCGGATAGCCATTTAGAAAAAGATAAAATTAAATCCAATATATCTCACACCGCTACACAAGAATAGCTCCAAATGGATTAGGGATCTAAATGTAAAAAAGGAAACCATAAAATGTCAGAGGAAAACAGGGCTGACTTTCTCTTTAACCCTGGTGTAGGAAATGGCTTTCTAATTATGACTCAGATACTAGAGGTAATAGATAGATGAATTTGACTACATAAAAATTATAAATTTTTTCAATCATCATAAGGGAAGTCAAAAGACAAAGGCCCACCCGGGAGAACATATTCACAACATATACCACAAAGGCTTAATATGCCTGATGTACGAAGAACTCCTGAAAATTGAGGGGCAAAGGATCAAAATCCCAATAGAAAAATGGGGAGGGGACTTCACTGGTGGCGCAGTGGTTAAGAATCCGCCTGCCGGGCTTCCCTGGTGGCGCAGTGGTTGAGAGTCCGCCTGCCGATGCAGGGGACACAGGTTCGTGCCCCGGTCCGGGAAGATCCCACCTGCCGCGGAGCGGCTGGGCCCGTGAGCCATGGCCGCTGAGCCTGCGCGTCCGGAGCCTGTGCTCTGCAACGGGAGAGGCCACAGCAGTGAGAGGCCCGCGTACCGCAAAAAAAAAAAAAAGAATCTGCCTGCCGATGCAGGGGGCACGGGTTTGAGCCCTGGTCCAGGAAGATCCCACGTGCTGCAGCGCAACTAAGCCCGTGAGCCAGAACTACTGAGCCCATGTGCCACACTGAAGCACGTGCACCTAGAGCCCATGCTCTGCACCAAGAGAAGCCAGCACAATGAGAAACCTGCACACCTCAATGAAGAGTAGCCCCTGCTCGCCACAACTAGAGAAAGCCCAGGCACAGCAACGAAGACCCAACGCAGCAAAAATTAAAATATATAAATTAAAAAAAGAAAACCTTTTAAAAAAAATGGGGAAGATACACAAATAGACAATTCACTAAAAGATAAGATAAAAAAAATGATCCTCAAACATATGAAATGATGTGCAGACTCACTCATAATTAGAGAAATGCAAATTAAGACAGCACTGGAATACCATTTCTAACCTATCCAACTGACCAAAATTAAATCATATGACAGCATATTCTTGGCCAAGACTGGAGAAAAAGGCCTCTCATACCTTGTTGGTGGGAATGCACATTGGTACACTCCTTCTGGAGGGGAATTTGGCAACACCTAACAAAACTACATACATATACACTTACCTTGTAACCTAGAAATCCCACTTCTAGGGTAGGTGTATCTTCTGGGTGTATCTGCACCTCCAATTCTTAAGAAAATGTGTGTGCACAAGATTATTCTTTGCAGCCTTGTTTGTAGTTACAAAGTATTGGAAACACCTAAATGTTCATACATAAGAGGGTGGTAGTATTCAACCTTGGTTACTCTACATAATGCAGCAATACGCAATTCTGAAAAAAGAATAAGGAGGAGCTCTATGAATAATTACGGAGTGACTTTCAGGACATACTGTGAAGTGAAATAAACAAAGCCCGAAAGAGCATCTACAGTGCACTGCCCTTCATAGAAGAGGAGACAGATGCTCATTTGTGCAAAAGAAATACAGCAAAGGATAAAGCGGAAACATAAGGGGCTGGTTACCTCGAGCGGGGCGGGGGGGGGGGGGGAGGCAGAGAGGAGTGTGAAGAGGGTGGTGGGAATGAGGAGGGAGTGACATTTCTCTGGCCCTTACAGCTAGAGTCGTGTTAACACTCCCTTCACAGTCTGTAGTGATGGGCTGTCACTGTGCTTGTGTGATTCCATCACCGTGAACCTTCGATCTGACCTAGTGCGAAAATACTTAACGTTAAGTGTTATGCAGTATAAAAGGGAATTTTCTACTTAACAGCTCTTGTCTAGGAGATATCAGAGCAGAATGCTTGTTTCGCTACAACAGTTCTAACCAACAACAATGAGGATTGTTTTAACCAATTCCTTCCTGTCCAGAGCACTGGTTTTTAGCGCTTAATCAGTTTCTCCTTTCTATCCCTTGAAAACCCTGACTTTACATCAGAAGGGTGAACACTGGTTATGTTCTTTTCCCTGGCAAGTTAGTCATTTTGGTTTTGGTGAGTTTTGTTTTTTGTTTTTGTTTATGATTCTGCCTCTGATGGTCTTTGATTTTTGGCAACAGATAAGTGAAATATTTACATAATTTGAGGTGCCCCTATACACTTCTTATCGAAATTTCTCTTATAACCAAGTGTTTTAGCCAAGTTTTGCAAATGTATAAATGAATAATTTGTTTCATCTTCCTTAAATCCCTCTGCATCATCCACAGATGCAGATGATAATGTACCGTGAAATTATCAAAAGACATCAGGCAGAGAGAGGAGCAGGAAATGAGCGGGGGGTGGTTAATTCATTGGCAGCTTCCCAGACCCTGCAGGGTCAACAGTGGATCTGTATCTTTGACTGTGTAAATAAAATCATGGACGCTTTTACCCTTTTTCGATTCATCTTGGACATGTCGTTGATGACTCTGGCATTTCTCATTTCAGGAATGACCATACCCGAAGAAGATGCCGACGTGGGACAAAGCAGTAAATATTGCCTTGTGGCAATTGGAAGACTCCAGGTAAGAAAAAGCTCACAGCCTTTTTGATCTCCAGGGAAGGCTTATTATTGCAAAGAGCAAGAGCCTGTAGGTTTGGATGCCTTTTTCGAACTCCTGTGTCCTCAGTATTGTTGGGTTCTGTGTCTCACCCTGTGGGAGAAGGATGAGGCTGAATCTGGGAGAAGAAGGGGGGCAGGGACTCTGAGCTGCGGGCAGCAGAAGCAAGCTGTCCTTGCTTCACTGAGGGCCTGAGTCAGTCCGTCTCCACATGTGCGCCAGTTACTGCAAAGTTGAGCTCTGCTTACATCACACCCGGGTTTTTAAAATATTTTTTATTGAAGTATAGCTGATTTACAATATCATGTTGGTTTCAGGAGTACAGCAAAGCGATTCAGATATATAGAGAAAGATAAATAGAAATATAGATAGATAAACAGATACATAGACAGAGACATAGATAGACGCATAGGCACATAGATAGATATTGGGTTGGCCGAAACGTTCGTTCACGTTTTTCGGAAAAACACGAACGAACGTTTTGGCCAACCCATTGCATAGACAGGTATATCTTTTTCAGATTCTTTTCCATTATAGGTTATGACAAGATACTGAATATAGTTCCTCGTGCTACACAGTAGGACCTTGCTGTTTCACACCCCTGTTTAATCCCCTTGAATGTTGCCCCATCATCTGCAAGATAAAGCACTCACTCATCTTACAGCCCCACCTCCTTCCTCCCCCCTCATGCCCTGTTCCCAAACTACAGCACGCCCTTTCCACAAGCCCACCGTGCACTTCCCCACTGTTGCAGGTGTCCATGGGCTGTTCCTTCTGCCTGGTGTTTCCTTGTTTCCCTTCTTCTCCTTTTACAACTCCTTCTCCTCTTGTTTACTTCCTATTTCGTCATCCTTCAAGATCCAGTGAAATGACTCCTTTATCTGCTTAGTCAAAATGAATCACCCCCTCCTCCCTACACGCCTGGCATTACGTTTATATGTCAGTTCTTCACTGTCTGTGTTCGTATAGTTAGTTGAGGGCAGTCCCCTTCCTTGCAAGCTCCTCAAGGGCAAAAAATGTCTTTTTAATCTTTTGAGAATTAGATATGCTGAATAATGTATATAAAGTCCGCTGGCTTCATGCCTGGCACACACAGTAGCCACTCAGTCTTTCTCCTTGTGGCATCGAGGGCCCTCCCCGTACTGATGAAGGGGCCATGACAGATGTAGTTCAGAGGACACTGACCTTTCACATCCCTGGTTTCCTAGGTCTTACCATTTTCAGACAGATGAATAAGCTATTCCATTCACATGTGATAAGCATTGGTTATTCCTTGCAAATGGGGAAGAAAGAACACTTGGGTAAATTCAGTTCACAAATATAGACTTTCCAAATATTTTGACCAGTTCCTTAGACTCATTTCCCATCCTTAGTAATGGGAAGGTGGGGGAAGGGAAGGGTGTTAACATTTCTGAGCACCAGCTGTGTGCCAGGTGTTGTGCCAGGGTTTGACGTGCAGTGTCGCTCTGAATCTCACAACCACCCTATGAGGTTACAACTTCCTAATTCCCAGGGACTGATAAGGAAACGGGCTCAGAAATGTAAAGAAAGTGGTCCACTCTTCCGGTGAGTCCAGGGTGTGGCCAAGGCAGTTTGAAACATTTTAAACTCATTGTACTCATGACCTGGAAGGATCTGTGAAATTAAATCCACATGAGGGAATTCCTTGGTGGCGCAGTGGTTAAGAATCCGCCTGCCAATGCAGGGGACACGGGTTCGAGTCCTGGTCCGGGAAGATCCCACATGCCGCGGAGCAGCTAAGCCCGTGCACCACAACTACTGAGCCTGCGCTCTAGAGCCCGCGAGCCACAAGTGTTGAGCCCACATGCCACAACTACTGAAGCCCGCGCGCCTAGAGCCCGTGCTCCGCAACAAGAGAAGCCACCGTAATAAGCCTGTGCACCGCAACGAAGAGTAGCCCCAGCTCACCGCAACTAGAGAGCCCGTGTGCGGCAACGAAAACCCAACGCAGCCAAAAATAAACAAATTAATAAATTAATTAATTTTTTTAAAAATCCACATGGATTGTTCCCATTCTCTAACTCAGTCTCCATCACCACCTCCCTGTGGATTTCTCCATCCAGGTGACCAGCTCTCCTGTGTGCATGGACATGAGCGGGATGTCGGTGCCAACGGAATTCTTATCCCGGCATAACTCTGACGGGATCATCACATTTGTGGACCCAAGATGCATCAGTGTGATTGGCTACCAACCCCAGGTAGGTGGTTTTGAGCTCATGGCAGTCAGCTAGAGATTTAGTTTTACTTAAAATGCACCTACTTCATTTGTTCGAGATATTGTACATCACAATATAGGGAAACACAGGGTAAAAATCCATCTCCCTACCTGGGTACAGTAATGTCCTTCCAAAGCAAAAAAGAACATTGTATGCCACCGCACTGCTTAAAATTAACTCTCCATTTTTTGTCCTAACCACTTCGTTTAATCTAAATGATTTTTCTCAAACTAGAATTAAGATGCTCTATGAAAAAGAGACTCTCTGATCAATTAAGTTTGATTAACAACAAACGGAAAATCTCCTTAGAAACTTTAAAAGTATATTAGTGTGAAAGATGCTGAAAAGTCTTAAAGATGTTCAATTAATTTTGTCTAACTGCTTGTTTCTCAAATGTATTTGGAACCTCTTTTTACAGGGGGCACATTTTCAAGGCCTTTCTTTAAAAAAAGTCCATGAGAAACACAGAAGTCATAAGAAACACCAAAAGGCAGGAGAGATTGTTCCAAATTAAGATAAACCAAAGAGATAGAATAATAATATTAATGTAAGAGCCTTAATTGGGTCCTCAGCCTGAAGACTTATAAAGGACATTTGGGAGGAAATGTTAATATGTATGGAATAATGGGTGATTTTATCAAATAACTATTGATTTTTTTTAGGCATAATATGGTATATTATGGATTTGTGAGATGTGTCATTTTTATGAGATACATATTTCAGGGGAAGTGTCATGATTTCTGCTAATTATTTTCAAATGATTCAACAAAAAATTTTAAAATATATGTGTATATGAAAGATATTTCATTTCTATATATTTTATGTTTCACTTATATATTTATGTTTACATATATATGAAAGAAAGAGGAAAATGCAAATGTGGCAAAATATTGACAATTGATGAATCAAGCTAAACAACACACAGGTGTTTATTATACCACCCTTTCAACTTTTCTGTAGATTTAAATTTTCAAAATAAAAAGCATTTGAACAAAAAAGAAAGAAAAAAAAGGAACAAAGTTTGGGATATGTTGATATGGGTATTTTAATTATATATATATTTTTATAAATTTATTTTATTTATTTTTGGCTGAATTGGGTCTTTGTTGCTGCACGCGGGCTTTCTCTAGTTGCGGCAAGCGGGAGATACTCTTTGTTGCAGTGTGCGGGCTCATTGCGGTGGCTTCTCTTGTTGCAGAGCACAGGCTCTAGGCACGTGTGCTTCAGTAGTTGTGGCACACAGGCCCAGTAGTTATGGCTCACAGGCTTAGTTGCTCCGTGGCATGTGGGATCTTCCCGGACCAGGGCTCGAACCCGTGTCCCCTGCATTGGCAGGCAGATTCTTAACCACTGTGCCACCAGGGAAGTCCCCCATGTAGATTTAATTTCACAGCTCCTTCCAGGTCATGAGTACAATGCGTCTAAAATGTTTCAAACTGCCTTGGCCACACCCTGGACTCACCGGAAGAGTGGACCAGTTTCTTTACATTTCTGAGCCCCAGTTTCCTTATCAGCCACCAGGGAAGCCCACATATATATTTTAGAACAGACCAAATTGAAATATTGGAACCATTCATATAATTCTACATCTCTAGGTTGATGGCAAACTTCAGATTTTGGATTGGAATGATGGGGAAAATTCATGTTTCCAAAATCACCATAACCTCTGATGGCCCTCTGTTTCCAGCCAGATCCATTTATCCGCTGGCACCTTCCATGGGCATCTAGATGCTTTTTGGCACACAGATAAGACTTCCTTTCCACCATCAGTGTCCGCTCCCACTGAGGCCATTTGCGGATTTGGGTTCTGATCGATGACTTAGTTTAAATCCTTTGCCATTTAAGGCACTTCCAACTGGACCACTTTCCTACAACGCATTTGCCTTTTGACGGTTTATCTTTTTATAGTTGGTTTCATTGCAAAACACTTTTGTTTGGGGTTAATGCTGGGTCCTTTGAATAAAACATAGAGGAGCAAAGGTAGGTAGTAAACAGGCTTTTAGCAAGTACAGTTATTTTATGATAACAGCATTTCTCCAGGCACGAGAGAGCTGCAGTTTCCCCATTTAAACAATTCCAGTTTTCATAGGCAACACATCTGTCCTCGTGCTATCATTTGCGTTCTTTTTGTTTATTAAAATGTTTATTACAGTTTGCCTGTGCAGTTTGCCTCTCCAAGGCAAACAAAAATAAAATTGCATTTTGAAGCCGCTGCTCTAATGCCTTAGCACAATTAGAAGTCGGTGTTGAACATGCCGAGAGGACTGAGGATAGCGTACCAGACGCCAGCTCCATGATTGCTCAAAGAGAAAATTTGCATCCACTTCTTTTCCCCTAATGATGGTGTGAGCTAAAGGGTTGAAGGGGGTGTATGTGAGCGCTCTTGTCTAACGGTGAGATATAAAAAATGAAATGTGGGATTGGAGATGATTAAAGCTTGTCTCTTTATTTAGGATCTTCTAGGAAAGGACATTTTGGAATTCTGCCACTCTGAGGACCAGAGCCATCTGCGGGAGAGCTTTCAGCAGGTACCACCAGTGCTCATTTACAGGTGACGTAGAAGCCGGCTACACACGGATGTAGTCCTTCGATGTGCCAGGCAGGCCAAGCAGGGTCCCACCGAAGGCATCAGTCAGGGCCCCTGCCGTGAAGGGGCTCACAGTCCAGCGGGGACGGCAGACCATCAGGAAGGAATTTCTGTTCGTGGGAGAAGAGCAGAGGAGGGAGAGGTTGACAGTGTGGGGAAGAGGCCGGAACAGTCTCCGAGGGGAGGCAACAATTGGGATGGGTCTTAAAAGATGAGCAGAGAAGAAACGACATTCTAGACTGAGGGGCCAGCACCTGAGATGCAAAAGAGCATGGCTTTTGGGGCGAGTTATGAGTAGTTCCTCACGGCTGGAGTGACCCTGGCCGGCTTGTGGGGAGGAGGTGGGCAGTGATCAAAGATGAGGCCGGTGAGGCCAAGTTCTGAAGGGCCTCATGTGCCATTGCGAGGTGCTTAAATCCTCTCCTGAGTCGTTTAAGTGCAGATTCCCTTGAGGATTTGAAGTGGAGCAGTGTTTTTGAAAAACAATTTTGGCAGCCCAGGTATGCAGAAGAGACAAGGGTACGAAATAACTGGAACAAAAGACAAATTGGGAGCCTGCTTCAGTCGCCCAGGTGAGAGGCGGTGAGACCTGAAATGGGGTAGGAGCAGCAGAGGAGGCGGTTGTGGGGTTAGTGATGCTTTGGATAGAGACAGTGAAGGAGAGAGAAGGATTGAGGATGACCGTGAGGGTCTGAGAGGAAGGCCACACTACTGACTGCATCCCGAGCAGCATTATGACCAGCTGCTGTTTATTGAGCACCTACTATGTGCCAGGCGCTATGGAAATCCCTTTCGCACACACTGCTTTCCTGAATCTTCACGACAGTCACGGGAGATGGGCATTATTATCTTCACGCTACAGGTGAGTCAAGTGAAGCTCAGTGAAGGAAGAGCACCTTAGGGCAGGCTTCTCACTGAGGACCTGCCACCTCCTGAGCCCGGGTCCACCTGGGAGGAGAGAGAGAGAGCCAGTTTCACAAAGGGCTCCGGCGACTCGCTTCAGCCCCCGCAAAGAAAAGGACGGGTAATGTTACAGCAGAGGGGCCTTTAAATGACTTTTTAAGAGGGAATAATAGTTCGTCATTCATCTGAGAGAATAAGTCCTTGACATTCTGCTTTACAAGTGTTTCAGAATGAGGGCCTCTGACAGCTGAGCTCTCCTATTAAAGGCCTGGGTATGTCTGCACAAATAGATCTAGTGCTCCAATTACACGCCTCCTGCGCACGCAGATCGCGTAACCCCTCCTGCGCGCTCCGCTCTGTTCTTCCCAAACATCACCAGCTCCTGGTTTTCTTTCCACCTGTCAGACTGCTTTGTTGTCCCTCTTCTGCCTGCGTCTCCAAGCCATGATGCCCTAGGGCTCCGTTACTGACCTTCTCTCCTTCTCTCTAATATCCCCCAGGCGATTTTTTTTCATTAAAAAAAATGTTACTGGAGTATAGTTGATTTATAATGTTGTGTTAGTTTCAGGTGTACAGCAAAGTGATTCAGTTATACGTATACATGTATCCATTCTTTTTCAGATTCTTTTTCAGATAGGTTATTACAGAATACTGAGTAGAGTTCCCTGTGCTATATAGTAGGTTCTTTTTTTTTTCTGGTGCTCGGGCCTCTCACTGCTGTGGCCTCCCCCGCCGCAGAGCACAGGCTCTGGACGCGCAGGCCCAGCGGCCACAGCTCACAGGCCTAGCCACTCTGCGGCGTGTGGGATCCCCCCAGACTGGGGCATAAACCCGCGTCCCCTGCATCGGCGGGCGGACTCTCAACCACTGCGCCACCAGGGAAGCCCTACAGTAGGTTCTTGTTGGTTATCTATTTTATATACAGTAGTGTGCGTATGTTAATCCCAAGCTCTTAATTTATCCCTCCCCCCCCCAGTGTTTCCCCTTTAGTCACCATAAGTTTGTTTTCAAAATCTGTGAGTCTGTTTCTGTTTTGTACATAGGACAAATACCGGTATGATATCACTCATAGGCAGAATCTAATTTTTTTTAATGATATAAATGAACATATTTACAAAACAGAAACAGACTCTCCCAGGCGATTTTATCCACTGGATGACTTCAGTCCAGACCATCGCCTGCGGATATATAGGCACCTACCCCACCCTTGCACTCGAATGCCCATTAACCTTCAAATATAGAATGCTCGATTCTCTTCTCACAGCCCACAGTCTCCCTTGCACCACTGTCTTTCTGGTTGCAAAGGCCAGAAACCAAGAAACAGTCTTCACTCCTCCCTCGGTCTCCCTCCACACATCCAGGCCATCGAGTGCCCCTGTTACACCTCAAGAGACACCCGTAACCCGCCCCGTTCTCCCTCTCTTCGCTCCTACTGACCTTGCCTAGGCCACCCGTCCATATCTCTCATTTTGACTTTTGCAGCAGCTCCCTGGCTGGTCTGCCTGCTTTTACTCTCGTCCCAGGCCAAACCATTCTGAAAACGTAAATTAGATTTTGCCACATCTTTACCTAAAAAGTGCCGACGGCTCTCCCGTGCACCTAGAAGCAGGTCCAAGCCCCTTACTCACCACGGATGCAGGAACCTCGCCCTGCGTGTCTCATCCGCATGTGTTCACACATGGGCCACCCTGGCCTTCTTTTGGTTCCTTGAACACATTATGCTTTCTCCCACCTCAGGGCCTTTGCACGTGTTTCCTCTGACCCTCACTCTTCACGTGACTGACACCTCTTAGCTTTTAGGTTTTAACTCCTGTCACCTCAGAGACCCCATCAGTGACTACCCTAGCTGAGAAAGATCCCCTAATCTCCTTCTCAGTCCCTCGTTTTTCCTCCACAGCAACTATTCCAGTTTTCAATTGTTTTCTTTGTCCATTGATTTCCTTTTTTTTTTTTTTCTGTCTCCTCTACTAAAACATAAGCTCCCTGTGGGCACGCTCCACATCTGTGCTTTTCACCATCGTCTCCACCGCTGGCTATGGTGTTTGCACGTGACTGCTCTTCATAAAGTAGGCTAAATGGACCATCACCCACAGCAGGTGACTTTCAGTTTGGAAAAAATGGGAAATCAGAATGGTTAAACATTCAGTAAACACTGCTATAGTATATCTCTTATGCCACCTTTGCTACATATGTGGAAATTATTATAAACTGTATGGTCTAGCATCGTCCTCTTTGGACTGGGTTGGCTTCATTTTCATATGGAAATGAAGCTCTAACAGTGATGGGAGACCCCCCACCCCAGTCACTGTTGGTAACCAGCCAGACCCTTTGTCATACATTATCCTGTATGATCCTCAATCCTTCACAGTATATTATCACCCCCACGTTTTTGCAGTGGAAACCAGGACTCAGAGAGGTTCAGTCACCTGCCCCGAGTCACACAGCAAAGCAATAACAGATCTAGGGCTGGAGCCTGCCTCCTTCCAAAGCATCCCCATCACCAAAGCCCCACACCGGCCTCACCATCTGACAGCACCCCTGAGATTTTAAAAGAAAAAGAAGGAATTTAACATCGATCCCACGCTGGTATCTGGCTTAAGTAACCCTCACTCTGAGAGCAGCCACCTCATTCCTCAGGCAGGAGGCAAAGCCAAAGCAACCACGCCCTAGAGCCGGCAGCCAGGGCAGGTCACAGGGCTCAGCGGGCAGCAGGCAGCAGCCACAGGGACATCCTGGGGAGCGCCAGGCCTGGGCCCCTCGCTTGTGTTCTTTGGGTTCTAGCCACCAGTGGTCGGGGTGAGGGACAAATGTTGATAAAGGGAAGCGGCTTGTTTTTGCAAAAGCACGGAGGAGGCTGTGTCAGTTCGGAGTCAGCCCTTGAGCTCTGGATTTAAACAAAAGTATTTGAACGGCCCTGACGTGCGACCTTAGAGTGGGATCGAGTTTGTGAGGAATACTGAGGTTGGCTTGTGAGCTTGGCTGGGAATCCTGAGCTCGCTCTGGTGTCTGCTCTTGGATTCCCTCTCTGGATCCCAGCTGACCTAGAAGTCAGATGAAAGAGTAGAACCCAGTGAGATTTAAGACAGGTTCCTTCTTCTCTCTGCTCAGATGCCTTCAGTGGTGACGGTGGTAGCAGCGGTGGTGGTGATGAGTAAGGCTGTTCTCAGGAAGAGCTGAGCTAGGCTGGGTTTATGCCTGGCCTTTGTGATCTAGGACACTAGCATCGCACCTGAATGAGGCGCAGTTGAACGTACCAGCCTGGCCTCCAGGCCTGGACTGTGATACCCACACTGCCTTAACGTGCCTAGTCTCATCCCCCATTGCACCTCAGGTCTCCCCGCCCCCAAACATCTGCTCACGCTGCGCCTTCTGCCAGGAGAGGCCTCCCCAGAAGGCGCAGCGTGTTCACTTGCCAACGTTTTACCCAAACCCGTCTCCCTCCAGGAACCCTTTCTGGATCCTGAGAAAGGCTGTCTCCTCGACTTGCTGGTAACCTGATCTTGATCTCAGGTGGCCTCGGCCTGCAGCAGCTTGAAGCAGGGCTTCCGGTTCCCGGCCAGAGATTGAGGTCAGGTCACGGCAGTGAGAGCACCAAATCCTAGCCACTAGACCAGTGGCCAGTGACAAGGCCCTGGCCCTTCAACTTTGCAGAAAAGAATCCCACAAAGACAGAAAGCAGTGAAACAAGTAAAATGTTCATTAGGAAAAAGAATATGTGTGGATAGACACACGGGCGGGCTTAGAGAGAGAATCACTTATAGGGGGCATTTCTTCCCGTTTCCTTTGTCCAGTCACCTTGCTTTGCCCGGTTCTGAGTCCATATTTGATTTATCTCAGGGTCCTCCCATGTGTGCGCGCATCTCTTAGCCAAGGTGGATTCTAGTGAAGAGGCCTACGGGTAGGTTGACATCACCTACTACGGGGTGGCTCCCCTTTCCTTTTTGACCTCCAAGGAGCCTTTCTGCACATGTGTAGTCGGGAAGGTCTCCTTGACTTCGAGGATGAGGAATATGTGGTCTTTTATCTCTTATCTGGGTGGGGCCCAGCTCGTCTCTCGCTCCTGCAATTTTGGAGTGTCTGCCCACAGCGGGGCAAACTCCAGCCGCTGAGCCTGGGACCCATGTATCTCCTGCCTCAATCTTATGTTTCTGTAGTGGTATTTGCTCTCTCTGAGTTACAGTTACCCATGCACCTGCCCTGCCTGTGCTAGGTGAGAAGCTCTTTGGGGACAAGTGTTCTGTCTCAGCTATAGTGATTCAAGAAAAGACAAGGGGCACAGGGGTCAGGTAGACCTGGGATCCCATCCTGTCTCTGCCCTTCCTTAGTCATAAGGCTTTGGCAGGATAGTTAACTCCTTTGAGGCTTAGTTTCCAGTTATACAAAACACTGCTGTGAGGACTGCGTGAGGTGACACGCACAAGATGCTTGCCCGTCGGCCCCGAGGCGGGTGCAGGGCTGCACCCCCTCCCCCGGCTCTTTAACCACAACTCCAAGGGCGGAGCTTGCACACGCCGTGCCTTGGGAGTGTTTGTCACGTGGAGTTTAAAAATTTCACACCATCTCAGGCATCCTGCTTAGAGGAAACATGAAAAGGTTCCATCCGCGAGCTTCAGAGCGTGGAAGACGTGGTCTCACGACGGGGGCGCTGCCTGTGTCCTGTGTGCTTTGTGCAGACTCAGAGGAGGACCCCTCAGAACATCGACCTGAGGGGCGCATGGCCTTGACCTCTGGCCAGCTTCCTGTGGGGGCTGCAGGCCGGCTGGCAGGCACCCCCGAGCGCCCGGCCTGGCCTCGCCACACGGCTAGGCTTCCTCACGTGAGGTGTCAGGAAGAGTCTCCCCTCCTTGCGCTTTTGGTCTGGTTTCTTTATCACGTGGACTTTCCCACCAGGGAGCCCAGCACCCTCAGGTTTCATCTCATCCTTCTCCCCAGGGGTGGTGCAGAGAGAGGATGGCCGCCCCGGCTGCATCAGCCCAGGGCACAGGGTCAAAGACGCATCAGGTCGGCTCAGGAAATGTGCTGGAGGGGCCTGCTCTGTGCCGGGCCCTGGGCTGAGGGTGGGGGAGACTCGGTGACCGAAGGGTCCCTGCCCCCAGACTGGTTACGGACGTCCAACCTGGAATACAGCACAAGTGCCTCCCCGACCCCTAGGACCAGGTCCCCATTCTCATCTCTGGTCACACTATGGTCTGCAGTCGGGCCGGCCTGTTGCCCAGCGTCCCGAAGGCCAGGAGGGGGCGCTCCTGTTTGCCTTGCTTTGTCCTGGGTGCGTGAGCACAGCCAGGCCCAGACGCACCAGCCATCTGTGTCCTTCCTCCTCGTGTTCCTGCTTCAGCCGAGAACTGCCCCTGAGAACGGCTGCTTTCTGCACCTGCGCCCGCCCGCCTCCGCCTCTCCGGGTTTCTGTGTGTTATAGATCGTGTGTGTCTGCACAGAGCAGGACAGCCAGCCGTGTGTCCGCTGAAACGCGCTTGTGGTTGGGAAGCAAGATCTTGGTTCCTGTCCCAGCTTTTCCACCAAAGTTGTCCGATCTTGGGCAACTTATTTTATTTCTGTGACACTCAGCGTTATCCTCTGTAAATAGTAAAGCCCACCTCACCTAGTTCTTGTGAGGGTTTACATTTGGAAGTATTCTGGAAACCATACTGCAACATAAAAGAAGTCGTAGAGGGACTTCCCCGGCAGTCCAGTGATTAAGACTCCACGCTTCCACTGCAGGGAGCACGGGTTCGATCCCTGGTCAGGGAACTAAGATCCTTCGTGCCACACAGCACAGCCAAAAAAAAAAAGGGGGGGGGGTAATAATAGATACATGCATACAAAGAGATAATGCATAGAAATTAGTTGTTTTATTTTATCTCCTCCCAGAGAGTATATTTAATCCAATCTACAATGTTAAACAGCGTTTAAGAATTTCTTAATGAGAGGTATGAATACAATGTCACGACATAGCTGAGTATGAGAGCCTTACTTCACGGGAGCACTGTCACCAAACCCAGAGCGCCCTAGCAGCCAAGGCAAAAAGGGAAACCCTCCAGCTTACAGAGTTCTCATGATCTCATTTGTAAACGCTGAAACGTTCTGATATCAAATGGGCATTGACTAGTTGGTTTCTCACACGGTGGCGACAGAACAACCTAAATGCAGTGCCCGGCCTCACGGGGGAAGTGGACAGAGGGCTCCCGTCAGGTGACCGCTCTCTCCCACCCCCACCCTCCCTCCGTGCCTGTCTTTGGCTACGATGCTCCTGTCCTGAGCTCCCGCTGGCTGCCTCCCCCTCCTCTGTCTGGCACCATCCTTCCTCCTGCTGACTTCCTTCTCCAAATGTTTGCTCAGGTGGTGAAGCTGAAAGGCCAAGTGCTGTCGGTCATGTATCGATTCCGCACCAAGAACCGGGAGTGGGTGTTAATCCGCACCAGCAGCTTCACCTTCCAGAACCCCTATTCTGATGAGATCGAGTACATCATCTGCACCAACACCAATGTCAAGTACGTACCTTCCCCTCCCGGGACCCCCTTCTCAACTCCCTCCTGAGGTGTGAGACCCCAGCGCTGAGCGATGACCCCCATGGCCCTCCCGCTCCGTCAGCACAGTCGGTTCGAGGTGCTCTGGTTTCCCATGCTGTTTTCTCTGCCGAGCGCAGCAGGGCAGAGCTGGGGGCTTCCTCGTGCCTCCGCCGTGTACCTGCTGCCTGACCTGGTTTCGTGGTCCTGCTGAAGCCGGGGGCAGAGGAGTGAGGCTGAGCCTCTTGGCAGCGCTAGGGTGTCGGGGCAGGCGGCGTGGGGGTGGACGCGCCCGGGACACGTGGTTTCTCTTCTGCCTGATCACTGGCGCCGTCCTCCCAAGATCTTTGCTGGCGTCACCACCGCTGTGTCCCACGCATGTTAACACACAGACCCGAGCTCCGGTCTTGGCCCCCTGACTTCCCAGCCATGTGATCTTGACTGCTGTGTCCCCTCATTCCTCACGTGTGCAAGGGGTGATAACACCTCCCTCTCAGGTTCCCGTGAGGATTAGATGAGGTCTGGCTCCTAGATACAGGCGGGTCATGCCTCCTCTCCGGACTTCCTCTCGAGGAAATAGAAGTCCAGAGAACCAACAGGAACAAAGGCAAAATGATGTTGAGGTGTATGGCAGGAATGGCAGCCTTCAGGGGCATGCGATGAGCTGACTGGTGAAACTGTCACCGTGGCTCCCCGTACCGGTCAGTGCACTGCCGTCCTCCACTTTCCCAGGTCCGACACTGAGTCCGTGGAGTCTGTTCCCACCCTGGCCACCTCCCATCCTCATCTGCTAACAGCCCCCCCGGGCACTGATGCCTCCGGGCACTCACTGTGACCTCCTGGCCTCCCTCAGGGCTCTCCGTTGCCATATCCCAGCTCCCTGGGTTTGGGGGTTCCCATCTGCGTCCCACAAAGCAGCCTCCTTTCCAGGCAGCACCCTCAGTGTCTCGGCTTTGGCCCAGCTCCTGGGCCACAAGGCACAGAGCTTGACAGGTGGGTCCACACAAGATCCCTCAGAGGACAGGTGACCTGGGTTTCAATCCCAGCTCCCACCTGGGCAAGTCACCTGCTCTTCTGAAGCCTCAGTTGCTCATCTGTAAAATGGGGAGAATAACAGAACACCCCCCCCCAGCCTCGGATCCTGCGCATAGACGGTGTGTGTGAATCGCCCTGGCGGAGTAGCAGCCCTGGGCGGTGGGGTCTGCAGCAGTCAGCACCGATGCTCTGGAGGTGGAGTAGCAGCCCTGGGCGGTGGGGTCTGCAGCAGTCAGCACCAATGCTCTGGAGGTGGCGGCAACCCCTCTGCCACCTGCCGCGGCTGCTCGGGTTTCTTGGCTTGTTCTCTACGGGCTGCCCTAGATCCGCTAAGTGCGCGCTTCCTTCGAACCCTGCGCACATCGTGTTGCCTTCCAGCGAACAGAGAAGCCAGGGCCCTCCGCGTTCATGTGCGGGTCTGTCTCCATCCCCTCCACTCCTGCTCTGCTGGCTTCTCCCTCCAGGGCCAAGCCCTCCATTTGCTTTCTAGCTCCCAGTGCATCCTCTGTGTCCCGTGGCCCCTGGGTTCTCGTCCAGTCCCGCCACAGCCTCCCTCCCAGGCCCTCACCTAGCCACGTGGCTTCCTGATCTTGGAAAAACCCTGTCTTGCCAATCCTCCTTGCTTTCCTCCCAGCTGGCCCTGCCACCTGTCTGTACTGGAGCCCCCTCACCATGCATCTCTTCTTGACCCCCGAGAGCCTGGCTGTGGCACCCAGCTCCGCTAACTTGCTTTCCCAGCAGCCACCAGGGACCCCATCAATAACTCGTTCTCAGTGGTCATTCTTCCCAGACTGTCTGGCCAACTCCTCTTTTTGTCTTTTCCTTTTTTTATTTTAATATAAATTAATTTATATATTTATTTATTTTGGGCTGCGTTGGGTCTTTGTTGCTACGCGTGGGCTTTCTCTAGTTGCGGCGAGCAGGGGCTGCTCTTTATTGCGGTGCACGGGCTTCTCATTGTCGTGGCTTTCCTTGTTGCAGAGCGCAGGCTCTAGGCTCATGGGCTTCAGTAGTTGTGGCTCGCAGGCTCTAGAGTGCAGGCTCAGTAGTTGTGGCGCATGGGCTCCGTAGTTGTGGCTCGTGGGCTCTAGAGCGCAGGTTCAGTAGTTGTGGTGCATGGGCTCAGTAGTTGTGGCTCGCGGGCTCTAGAGCACAGGCTCAGGAGTTGTGGTGCATGGGCTCAGTAGTTGTGGCTCGATGGCTCTAGAGCGCAGGCTCAGGAGTTGTGGCGCATGGGCTCAGTAGTTGTGGCTCGCGGGCTGTAGAGTGCAGGCTCTGGAGTTGTGGTGCATGGGCTCAGTAGTTGTGGCTCACGGGCTCTAGAGCGCAGGCTCAGTAGTTGTGGCGCATGGGCTTCGTTGCTCTGTGGCATGTGGGATCTTCCCGCACCAGGGCTCGAACCCAACTCCCCTGAATTGGCAGGCAGATTCTTAACCACTGCACCACCAGGGAAGTCCCGACTCCTCTTTCTTTACATCTTATCCCTCGGCTTACTTGATGCTGATTCTTCTTACACCTCCATATTCTAGTCAGGACTTTGCTGGTGGTGAGAATAACAGGGGGAAATATAGCTGTAGATCCAGGTATGCAAAAAGATAATGCCATTATGTTTTAATAAGTGACTTTGTCTAGTCACTGCTTGGTAAACTCAGTCAAATGGAGGGAATTTTGCTTCTCCCACTTCCCCCGACCTGGGCAGGAGAGAGAGCCGAGCGGCACCCGCTAGTGCCAGGCCTATGTCCCGCCCTGGCCTTGGGGAAAATGGTGAATCTCAAGAAACAGGAGGAAGAGTCAGACGGGCAGGGCTTAGGATCCCATGGCTCCTTCTTCATTCCACAGAGGGGATGACACAGGCCTGACCTCCAGGAGCTCCTAGGATGAAGGTAACAGGTGTGCTCATTGGCCTGGAGCCAGGGACGGGCAGTGGGAGCCCCGGGGGACGAGGCTGAAGCGAGCGAGAGAGCAACAGACCTGCTCGGCATCTGTTCAAGCCACAGCTCACCTGCAGGCTCCCCCTGCCTGTCCCGGCCCCTCTCCAGCCCCGCCAGCTGCCTGTGCCCGAAGCCGTGGAAACGGGCAGGCCGGCCACGCATTCTGAGCCGTGGGCACTCTCCTAGAACGTTCACTCTCTTTTTTTTTTTTTGTGGTACGCGGGCCTCTCACTGCTGTGGCCTCTCCCGTTGCAGAGCACAGGCTCTGGACGCGCAGGCTCAGCGGCCATGACTCACGGGCCCAGCCGCTCCGCGGCATGTGGGATCTTCCCGGACCGGGGCACGAACCCGTGTCCCCTGCATCGGCAGGCGGGCTCTCAACCGCTGCGCCACCAGGGAAGCCCCCACCCTCTTGATGCCCACCTGTTGACTGGCTCTTAGCGCAAGGTGCCTCCTGCTATGATCCTGTCCATCTTCTCTTCCATTCATCCCTGCCTGCCTCCCTGCCCCACGCCCGCCGCGTGTGTAGTGCCTGAGGTCTGTGGCTTGCTGCGAGAGAACCTCTGAGGGTGTGGCAGGAACAGCCCACCCGTCACTGAACCTGCTCAAGTGCGGGCCTCCCTCTGCAGTGGAGAGCACGGTCCCAGGCTGGGGGCCGGGCAGAGTCCTCTAGACCTAGGGCAGAAGAACAGACTGAAGCTCCCTTTTCGGGGGTTTTGGTAGTTTTACCCTTTTCACCATTCATCCACTTCTAACATGAATACGGGCTTCAGCCGTCACGGTCGCGTGCCTCGTTGCGACTCAGTTCAGCGCAGTGGGTAGTCGCTGAGCACTGTGCCAGGCGTCCAGTAAACGCAGGACGCCTCTGTTCTGGTCTCTGCACCACCACCATCCCGCCCCCTCGGAAGACTCCCATCACGTGGAGAGCGTGAGAAGTAGGCAGCAGGAGGGAGGGACAGGTAAAAACGCCATCACGAGGGCACAGGGGAGACAGAGAATTCACGCTTCCACACAGGGCCTCCGAGAAAGCATCCCCAGCAGGTAGCGCTACAGCGGAGCCTGGAAGGAAAGAGAAGCCCTTCCTCCTAAAAGCCGTCACAGGCAGAGGTTTTGATTACTTCCTGGAAGTCAGACATCGTTGACAAAACAGAACATTCTGTCCCCGGGGGTGTCCCTACATCTCTTCTCAGGACGATTGCTCCTGGCAGCTCACTGAGGTTAGATGGGGTGACGATGTCCCTCAGCACATGGCCTCACACCAGAGGCCTGAACTGTTGTCTGCTGGACCAAAAGGTCTTCAGTGGGTAAAGATGGTAGGAAATGTTTACTGTGAACAGTAGAGGGCAGTGACAACTGTCACGAGAACTGTCCGCCCTGCTTCACATTTGCGGCTAAACGTCGCCAGCAGTAGGCAGACTCGTTATGCAGAGGTCCTTACGTGCTCTGTGCTCAGGGCGGGGTGGGGGGGGGGGGGCGGGGGGGGCGTGGTTGCAAACCCAGTTGCATTCAGGCAGGAGCATCGGAAAGAAACTCCCCAGGGAAATGTAGTGTTAATGGTCAGCATTTGAAGCTGCCGAAAAGAAGACCTCTTTGTCACCCTTGCCTATTTTCCTGGTACGTTGATGGAGGAAAATGGAGCGAAGTCCAGAAAACACAGACTCCCATTTCATACACTGGTGACACAACTTTGAGACGTGCCCACGTCTTAGGGTCTAGTGATCGACACCGTTTCAGGTAGACAAGCCGTGGGCGTCTCGGAGCAGGAGTCATTCGCGCGACCCAGGTGCTGTGCTTTCCTCAGCGGGGACGGAAGGCAGCCCTTTGCCTCTGCTGGGTCTGAGCCCTGTTTGTGCGACAGCCCCTTGCAAAGTCACTGTGGGTCTTCATAACCACAGCTGCGTGTTGTGCCCGTGTGTGTGTGTCCTTGAAACTCCACCGCGCCCGTAGTCACAGTGGGCGTCTCAGGGCCCGCCGTCCAACCCCACGTCTTCAGGGACGGCTGTCTCGGGCCCAGCCCACCTGGCCGGTAGTTGGCAGGATGTGGGAGCAGGGAGTAAAAGGAAGCAAAGAAGACCTACAAGGAAGGTGTTATTCCTGGTCTCTGCAGAACTTAGAGAAGGGGAAGGGGCCAAAACACCCAGCCACCAAGCCCCATCCTGGGACTTGTCTTGGGTCCTGCCCTCTCATCCGCCTGCAACAGACAACCTGGCAGAGAACCGGCCCCCAGGTTCCGTCTGGGGTCCTCTCTGGCCCTCCTTCTCCTCCTCTGCCCCTTCTCCGATGACCCCATCCAGGCCTTTGCCATCTCCTGGGTGAGCATCCGTCCTCCTTCCTGACCGGTTCCTCCTGCCTTCCATCCGGCCCCAGACGCCATCTCTCTAAAGCCACACTCACACTGCGCCCTGTCCCTGATCAGAACAGTTCCAAAGCCCTTGACAGGCACCCGGAGTCCTTCACAATGGGCACGCAGACGGCGCTCGGTCAATGGTGGGTATTATTCGCCTCGCTCTGGCCAGCTGAGCTTGCCCAGCCCCTAGATGGCTCCAAGCTGGATTCCGGTTCCACCCAGGGGTGCGACCACACGCTGCCCCCGGAGGCCCCCCTAATGGCTGGTTGCTCACTTACTCAGGCTGAGTAAAAGCCTCCATTCTGGGAGCGTCAGAGATAAACTGACAGCATCTGCCCAACATCCTGCGCCTTCCCGTGCAGGGAGGCCACACGGACAGGAAGCCTGGGCTTGATGGTTTCTAATCATCAGCTCTAGTCCCCCAGCTAATGGACAGGGGGCAGGGGGCAGCAGTCGGGGGCAGTGGGAGCCCGGTTCCCTCAGGTCCCTCCCGTGCACTGTCAGCCAGCTTGCAGCCGAGCTGCCGTTTGTCTCCCTCTCTGGAATTTGCAAGCACACCAAGGTTTATTTTTATTCCGTTGCCGTGAAATGTCGGAGAAATCTCCTTTGGCTTCTTCTCAGGATGGGGCGGCCTGCAGGTCAGCATTTCTTCCCCATGCACTCGGCTACGGAAGCGGAAACCAAAGGCCGGGACAGAGAATCTGATGTCCGGACCACAGGGGGAGTGAGGTTAGCATCCTTGGGATTTGCCAGCCAAGCCCGAGACTTTATTTTCCTTCTACGGTGAAAGTTGCTTTCTGTGGTCTCAAAGCCCCCAGAGCAACAGAGCTGAGAACAAACTCCCATCGTAACACCTCAGGCCCTGACCACACTTCTGTGCAAATTAGAAGCCCATCTTCCCTGCATCGCAGACCAGCCCCAGAGTACACAGCAGGGTGAGTGGAGAGGTCTGGGTTTCTGCCCTGTTCACCCCACGGACAGGCCCCAGGCACAGCAGCACAACTGCCCACTCACCAAGATTCTGTGCTTGGACTGGACACCAAGGCTGAGCCACAAGGTAGGAGTGGTCATTATTTCTTGGAAAAATGCTTGTGGGTTGAAGGTTGGGCCCTGGGAAACTTGTGAAAGGAAGAAAGGGTGGTCCACGGATTCCCACCATGAAGGGGAGTTCACTGCTCCAAAAATCCCAAAGCACAGGTCTTTTTTTCTCTCCCACCTGGTGGCTCAAGGTGCTGTCTTGTGGGGCCCACAGCTCTGGAATGGGAGGCGTGACATGATGGTTCCTGTTACACCTGTGGGACAGAGTGCGGGGTCTGCAACCAGACAGACTTGGCTTTGAGTCCTGTGTGCACCACGCAGAGCTGTGTCACTGAGCCTCAGTTTCTTTATCTGTAAAATGGGACTTCTGCAGAGATGTGAAAACAGTAGCGAAGTACTGGCTCTGGGTACTACACTCAGATTTTAGAGGCCTTGCAAATGAAAGATGAGGGTGCCTTCAAGATGTAAATCAAAATAAAAGAAAACAAAACTGTCAAGCAAGAATAAGAAAATATAGAAAGCTGTGATTTTTCTATTGATGATTATATCGATTCTTTAAAATGTTTTTGAAATATCCCTTTTTTTGAAAATTATTTTTAGTGCTCCTGTTTCCTGGTGTTACAAGCATAGGCTTAGGCTGCCTGGTGGGCAGTCTCAGGATGCTGGTTTTATTGTTAACCTTTTCCCTGGGCTCTCACACCAAGGTGGGAAGACATACTGTGTGCTCAGACAGAACCTCATTCTTCCCGTGTCGTGGCCTTAACTCAGCATACCGCAATTGCTTGCCACCTTGTCTGTTTTCCTCTGGAGGTCGTCAGCTGCCCAAGGGCAGAGACCACGTAGGTTCTGAATCATCATTCTCTCTCCAGTGCCTGGCACAGGGCTTGGCGTAGATATTTCAGCACACTTCACTGAAGACGTGGCTCCCCCGGGCTTAGTTCCAAATAAACTATTCACTGGGTCCTCCAACTGGGGTCCTTTTCTAGGATGTCTTCCCTTACAGGGGACACACACGCCAGGGGCACCAAGTGAAAGGCACGGCTGGAGGAGTGAATAGTGTTCGGACCGTACATCTCTGAACGCTGAGAAAAAGAGTTGAGAAGCACAATTCAAGTTATTCTGTGTTTCTCCAGGGCAGAATTGGAACTCAAACTGGGAGTTGTAGGAAGGTAGATTTGGGCTGTTTTGGGGACAGACTTTTTATATCGTTTCTGTCTACAAATGGAGTAGCAAGCTCCCCAGGACAGTGGCGGTCGGGCAGAGACTGGCCAGTGGCCCATCTGAGATGATGTATCAGTACTAGGGACTGCTCTAGCTGGGGAGCTGGGGACCAGATCCCCTCTGTTCATTCCGTTCCTAGTTGCTGAGAATAGTCAGGAAAAGGAGTGCTTCCGCACTTGGTGTTAGAGAGTCTCTTCGTTCTCAGTCTTCACCACCTACCAGCCTGGCGGTTGTGTTGACGTTCGTGTTTGCCCTTTGAGACCTTGTTTCCACACTCTGCCCTGTTATGTGCCCGGGAAGGGCCAACGTTGAACTCTATGGACAGGAACGAGAGGGCTTCCAGTTGTCCGGCCAGTGGAGGGACAGGCTGCAGACAGTGCGGTGAGAGGAGGCCGGCCACCTCCCAAGGCGAGCGGAGGCTGCATCCGTCATCAGGCAGCTGCTCCCTGCCGGCTCCCCCTGCCCCTTCAGCCCGGGGGGAAGTTGGGCTTCCCCCCACTGCTGCTAGCCCAGGGGTTCTTCAGTATCCAAGCCGAGTCTCCCTTACCACCGTCCCACACCTGCCAAGTAACCCCTTCCCTACACCCTCTTTGATCACCCCTTCCAAGAGCGCCATCCAGTCTCTGCAGCCCGGTAGCCTCTCTGGGCCTCAGTTTCCCCACTTGTAAAGGGAGTTTCTAAAATATCTACCTCGAGGGTTAGCTCGCGGTGAGGCTCACGTGAGTTGCGTGAGCGCAGAGCCGTAGCAGAGGACTGGGGCGGATGCACAGTGGACGCTGGCGTCTTTGCCCTCCCCCTGGCCCAACTACACCGCTCCTCGGAGGGGGGCCCTCCAGATCCTGCTGATTGAGGTTGCAGTTATCCCACTGCGAGCTCGCGGTGGCCCCTCTGCAGGGACCTGCTCCCCTGACTGAGCCGATCCACACCAGCCCACCCCTCCATTCCTCCCCGTGGAGTGTCTAGTGAGCTCTCCGTGCACCTCACACCCCGAGTGAAGGCGGGGGAAATCTGTGAGCTGTCCCTCCAGGGGTCCTGCTACCTCCCTGTCCAGGGCGTGGCCAGGGATGAGAAAAGCTTGATGTCCAGAGATGTACAAAGGGACCCCCTAAGATCATTCTTGCCTTAAAATAGTGAAATAGTGAAAACGAAACTCTGTCCAATTAATGCAAGCACTTAAGATATTTTTTTCCATGTTCCAAATCTTGTTCACCCACATAGGACATAACGTTTATAGCCATAATCATAGCGTCCGTAACATTTCGTGCTGAACTTTTCCACACACTCTTATCACACCTTCTGGTGTTTCCAGGTGGTCTTCACAGTGGCCACTGCTGGTGACCGTGGAGGATTTCCTCAGCAAATTAATATACGTAGTTTACCAAGCCACTCCCCTATTATAGCCAGCTTTACGTGGATAGCTCTTGTTTCCTGCCCCTGAATCATTTCCTTAGCAGAAACCCCAGCAGCAGGGGGACCACCTGGAAGGGAAGGGCGTGACCCTGGCCGTACCTCCTAATGTGGTCGCCGCACTGCTTTCCAAGAAGACTGCGTCCACACACGCTTCTCCTACAGAGTGTGAGCTGAGTGGTTTCAACACCCAGCCACCACACTAAGCATGTTTTTACTAACTTAGTAGGTGAAAAATTATACTTCGAGGTTATTTTAATTTGCACTTTTTTGTTTATTTTAGTGGTGAAAATATTTCCCTAATTACTTGCTTGTTATACGTATATACATGTTATATGTATACATATTGCATATTACGTATTTGTTTATGCTTGAATGGTCTGTTCATGTCCTTTAAATTGATGCACGGGCAAGGGTGGGGGACTGATTTTTGTCAGTAATTTGCCAGTAAGTTTTTGTCTGACATCCTTGTTGGTGTTTAAGGGTCATCCTGCCCCTTTTTTAGGCTCTGAGCTGCAGGACTCACTGTGCCTTGAAAGTAACCCAGTTTCCATACTTTAAGACGTCAAGCAACCATTCCCTCTAAGCAGTCTTTTGGTTTCCCAAGTCAAGCAGCCCAGTACCGTGCAGAGAGCAGAGCAAGCCGGGTCAGACGCGTGAGGTCAGATCCTGGCTCTGTCGTGTCACAGCCACTTGCTGGTCAGCCAACTGGGACAACCGCTTGGCCTCTTTTGGCTTCCATCTCTTCATTTTAATGTGGGGTAAAGTAACCACTGTGAAAATTTAGCGTGAGACTTGGATGGGATGATGTCACCTCCTACCAGCTTACAGGGAAACAAGCATTGGCTGAAGCCAACAGCATCGTTGGGCTTTTCTGAATTTTGCCTTAAATGTTTTTCTCTTTTAATGTTGGTGTCTTTTACCCTGCATAAAATGAAGTCATAAATCAAAACTTATTTCCTAAATATTGGCGGCCTACACTTGAAAGACAAGGCTTGGGGTCTTGATTTGGGACATAAAAATAATGAAATCAGTCATAACTGAGAACAGCTTAGAGATCCATCGGGCGTTGCCGTCTGTGCCCTTGGGGAGCGGGGACAGTTGTGGCTCCGCCCCGTCAGCACCACTTCTGTTCTTCGTGACTGCTGACTCCTTGTTTCCCAGGCAGCTTCAGCAGCAGCAGGCGGAATTGGAGGTGCACCAGAGAGACGGGTTGTCATCCTACGACTTACCGCAGGTGAATTTCTGGAAAGCGCGTTCCCAGTTGGAACTGTCTCCAACCAAAGGACTGCGGACTAAATCCCATCCTTAGCTTGAGCCCCTCCGCTCAAGAGGTGCTGTCTCTCCCTCTACCCACCCTGCAAAAAGTATTTTGGTCCCCGGAGTGGGGCGGGGGGTCGGCTGTGACTCTTCCATGCAGAGCCGAGCCGAGCCATGAAGAGTGTAAAACAGGAAGCGCTAGGAGACGCGGTCAGCCAGCACAGTAAGTGCCCTACATACGAACCTTCAAGCTGCGAGCTTTCAAAGACGTGCATTCGCACGTCCAGTCACGGAAGTTAGCTCACGTGTCTGGCGTACATTGTCACATGCGTGCGTCCTCTACAAGTGACTGTGCTTTTGTGTACTTCACAGTACTGTAGAGAGTACAGTAGTACAGTATCTTTATTTCAAGCCCAGGATGTCCGGAAGCAAGCGTAAAAGCAGCAGTGATGTAGCTGGTACTACTGTACTTTTCAAGGTACTGTACTGTAAGATTAAAAAGGTCTTCTTTATGTTTTGTTTTTTATGTAGTATTTGTGTGAAAAGTAGGATAAACCTATTACAGTACAGTACTATAGAGCCGATTGTGTTAGTTGGGGACCTAGGCTAACTTTGTTGGACTTACAAACAAATTGGACTTAAGAACGTGCTCTCGGAACAGAACTCGTTCGTATGTAGGGGACTTACTGGTACTGAGATGCAGAGGCTGTGTGGGAACTAACCCTAACCCTAAGCCTAACCCTAACCCTAACCCGAGCCCTAAGCCAGCACGGCTTTGAACTGTGTCAGCCCTGCAGCCTCCTCGCTGCTTCTCCCGCCTTTAGTCTGAGCCGCTCTGTTCTCAGCACACTTGTCCGGTCACAGCCTGTGTCTCCCACTTCACTGCCCTGTCCCCTTTCCTTCTCCCATCTCCCCAGGCCCCACTGCGGGAGAAACCGCAGCTTGTGTTGGTATTTGGCCTCTCTCTCCAATTAAACTTTATGTTCACTTTTCCCGATATTTAGACTAGGTTGATTATTTTTATTTATCTCTCTCCAAGTGATCAGTGGGACTCCAGTGACCTTTCTGTGACCTCTCGTTCACACCCCCGCCCGTCCGTTCTTGGCTTTCCTGTACAGAAAAGCTCCTGCCCTACACAACACCGAAGGCTGAAACGCCAGCAATTCTGAGGGAGGGGGATCTGGTGGAGGCAAACAGGTGACCTCTGGGAGCGTTTGCTCTGCACCTCACACGCAGGATGCTCTTGTGTTTTCATGTGCAAACAGGTTCCTGTCTCCAACCTACCAGCCGGGGTTCACGAGGCCGGGAAGTCTGTGGAAAAGGCAGACTCAATCTTTTCCCAGGAAAGAGATCCGCGGTTTGCCGAGATGTTTGCAGGAATCAGTGCATGTAAGTTTCCAAAGGATGCTGAGGTCGTGAGATTGTGGGGTTTATAGTTGCTGTCCAGCCATTTGGAGGCAGCCACCCTTGAGGGTGAATTTACAGCGACTTCTATAGGGTAGAAAAGTAGCACCAAATCCAGGGGTTCCAGTGGATCCTCTCTACTCCTGGCCTCGCCTCTCATTTACCCGTTACCTGGGGCAACCAACCTGGAGCCTCTGACATCTCATCTTCAAAATTTGAGGAATTGGAATAAATGAGCTCTATTAATCATGGTAGAATTTAGTTTTATGAAGACAAAGACATGTCCCTATAAAAAACAAATATATCTTGGGACTTACCTGGTGGTGCAGTGGTTAAGAATCCGCCTGCCAATACAGGGGGCACGGTTTTGAGCCCCAGTCCGGGAAGATCCCACATGCTGTGGAGCAACTAAGCCCGTGCGCCACAACTACTGAGCCTGCGCTCTAGAGCCCGTGAGCCACAGCTATTGAGCCCACGTGCCACAACCACTGAAGCCTGCGCACCTAGAGCCCGTGCTCTGCAACAGGAGAAGCCACCGCAGTGAGCGCACTGCAACCAAGAGTAGCCCCCGCTTGCCACAACTAGAGAAAGCCCGCGTGCAGCAACGAAGACCCAACGCAGCCAAAAATAAATAAATTTATTTAAAAAAAAGAATCTCAACTTAATCTCTCATGCAGAGAGGACCGCATTTTAAAATAAAAATATGCAGTAAAGAGGAAAGTAAAAATTATCCAGTATCCTACCACCCAGATTTAATCTTTTTTAACTTTTTAAAAGTCGTCCTTTTTGTCTTTTTCTGCACATGTGAAATCTTTTTATATACAAAATCGAGCTCCTGCTGTTCGGTAGCTTACTTTTTCACATGACAATTTATTATGAACGTCTTTCTAGATTATTAAATGGTCTGAATCGTATTTACCGCCTGCGTGGTGTTCCATTGTATGGGTGTTCCACGGCGCATCCTTCATGGTGGTCACTGGGGTTCTCACCTGTGTTAGCTCTGCAGTTAGAGAAAATGGCGCCATTCTTGGGACTTCGCTGGAGGTCCAGTGGTTACGACTCTGTGCCTGCACTGCAGGGGACTCGGGTTCAATCCCTGGTCGGGGAGCTAAGATCCCACATGCTGCGAGGGGCGGCCAAAACTAAATAAATAAACAATAAAAAGGTATAAGAAATTTTTTTAAAAAAAGAAAATGGTGCTGTTCAAAGTTCAGGTGTCACGTGGAAGCCACGTGGGCAGCTGCCTCACTCGCCCACTCAGACTGCCGCTAAGATCAGCAACATATAAAACTTGGAAATGTCTTTGTCAGTTCCAAAATTCAGGGAAAAGCTTCCATTTTCATGTGATCTGTGACATACAGTGTAATCGGGATCAGCTGAAGGGAGAAACCGGCCGACTCACGCCATGGAAGCGTGGGGAACGCGGTAATGGGAAGGGACCCCCATGAGCGTCCTCCTAGGGCTAAGGAACTGGGGTCAGCACGGGCCACGGGGAGGAACAGAGAGGCCCCGGGCAGCTGGGAGAGAGCAGATCTCAGGCCTCCTGCTGCCAGCACCTGTAGTGGAAGACCCCAGCCCTCGTGCCCACGTGGCTGTGAGCCAGATGCTAGGAAAGTAGGGAGCGTGCTGGAGCTGCCTGAGCTGAGAACAGCAACAGAGAACAGACCTGTTAGCACGACGGGGAGGCTCCCCTCTGGTGCTTCCCACCGGCCATCCAGATATGCCGCCCGCCCACAGCGGTATTTCCTCGACTTTTATAGAGAAATGTAATTTCGTCCAGCAAGAGGAAACAATAGCAGAAGTTCCTCTTCCTCTCAGATAAGCCTGAACTATTTGGTCAGATACCCACAGCATTTCTGGGAAACCCATTTGAAATTTTCATATTATACAAACATAGACCTTTTCCCATAAAGATGACAAAATAGAAAAAAAATTAACAGAAAAGGAAAAAGAAGGGAAGGAAAATATGTCATCCAAGAGTATTCCCACCAACCAAGCTGCTTTCCTGTATGAAAAAGCAACAGAAAGACCTTCTCGGACATTCACCATCTACTTATACTTCCTGGAAAAAAATTACTTGCAGAAGACTGTGCTTTTTGTGAAATGAATCAAAATATGGAACACAAGAATGGAAGTGATAGGTTGGAAAAGAAGTAGCGATGAAAAAGTGAAACTAGTGACACCTGGAATTAATATAACATTGTTAGAAGATAAAAAAGATATTTAAAAATAAAAACCAGAGTCAATTCAGCAAAGATACGTACTTTGGATCAGGGGACTAGAAACAGACATTTCTCATCAGTCTATACTATTTTATCTCTGACATATAACTTCAAGTATGTTTAAACATAACCGCTAATGGATGGGAAAAAAAAAAAAGATGGAAGGAAAGAGGTCTCGCCTCCAAACCACTTCCAAGAAAAGACAAGGAAATTTTTAGCAACTTGCAAAACACTCAGGAGAAAAATAAAGAGAGAGAGCAAGAAAATATGAATAGCACGAGTAATGAAATAAGTTGATGCTCAAGGGCTTCTGACGGATAATTCTTGAATAGTATGGTGCCAAAATGTGATATAACCAAAACAAGATGAAATGAAAGTATGGAACCGGAAAGAGCGGGTGGTGATGATGCTCTCCAAAACCAAGGAGGAAAGCAGAGAAAGAAGCCTATTGTATACAGGTAAAAGATGGAACCTAGGGCTTCCCTGGTGACGCAGTGGTTGACAGTCCGCCTGCCGATGCAGGGGACACGGGTTTGTGCCCCGGTCCGGGAAGATCCCACATGCCGCGGAGCGGCTGGGCCCGTGAGTCATGGCCGCTGAGCCTGCGCATCCGGAGCCTGTTGCTCCGCAACGGGAGAGGCCACAACAGTGAGAGGCCCGCGTACCGCAAAAAAAAAAAAAAAAAAAAAAAGATGGAACCTAAAATGAAGATATAAATGTCATGAACAATGAAATATGAAATCCAAAAATAGTTTGAAACACAAGAGATCCTGACAAAGCCAGATGACAGCAGAAGATTTCAATATGCCTTTCTTCATCTCTAGCAAATCATGGAGATCAAAATAATAAAGATATGGAATATTGAATAATTTTATGTGTATATATATTAAGTGATAGATAGATAGATGTAATTTTGTACCCCACAGATGTCCTGGAGCATTTAGAAAAACAATGTTTCTTATTTAACCAACCACCAAAAAACCTTAAATACATGAGAAAAAGTGGCTTGTTTATAGTCAAGAGAAGTCCAGAAGTCTTCCTAACTCATGCAGCTTTTAGCCTCATCTCTTTCTTTCCAAGATTCAAGGCCTTATGATCGGGTTAGCAATACACACCTGAGTCTGATCTCTTTCCATCCTGTAAGGATTTCCCAGTGAGCACCCCGTCACTGCAGCAAAAGAAAAGGGACCAGGAAAACTGCTCAGTGCCTCCGGTTTCTCAAAACGTCACAGAGGTTTGTTGACTCGTGTGGGCGATTTGTCACGTGGCCCCTGAAGCCAGCTCTCTGGGCCCCAAGCCTGTGAGCCCGAGCGTCCATCACTTCTCACGCTCACTCATTGGAGGATCCACCCGCTCTGCCCATCCCCCCACCAGCAACCAGAGACAGGTGCAGACGTGGGGTCTGTCCAGGCGCAAAATAATTGCCTTTATATCCTTTATTCCAAGATCTTGTTGCAAGCAGGGATGTTAGGGTCTATAGGAATAAGATGCGTAGGGATTTTGAGGTTCTAGGGAAATTGGGAGGGTGCTTCGGAGAGCCCTGGACCCCTCAATTACCAGAGGGAGTGAGAAGGCTCCCGTTCCCACTCCTATTTCTCAAACTACCGCCCTCTTCCTCGTGTTAAGATCTCACAGCCCAGCTGGGATTTGAGCCCGTTTCTTCAGCCTCTCTCTGTGGGAGAGACTGCTGAGCTGAGCTTCCTACCTAGCGCTCCACGGTGGCAGAGAAGCATCCACTATTACGCATCTTGGATGGGCCTGAGCGTTCTCACTTGTATGAGGAGCTTGGCCTCTCAAAGAAACCCTCGTGGAAGGGGAAGGAACGCAGGTCGGGGCTGCTTCAGGTTAGCTGGAGCACCTGATGGGTTAGGGCAGCGGGGTCAGTCAGGGTTCTGGGCCAGTGGGAGGAGTGCTGGACTTGGATTCAAGCCCTGAGTCCTCCTTCACTGGCTCGTGAGCTTGGACAAGCTGAGCCTCAGTTTCCACACTAGCAAGTGATAGCAAACATTTAAATGCTGTTGGCTCTGATACTGGCCCCTGTTCTAAGCCCTTAACTTATGCTAATGCATTGACTTCCCACCACAGCCCTATGAGGAAGCTGCTATTATTATCACCATCTTTCACTCGGGGAAACGGAGACAGGAGGAGGTTAAATAACATGTCCAAGGCCACACCCCAGATAAATAGGGCAGAGCTGGATGTTAGAGCCTGTCCTCTTAATCATGGCTCTGCACCTTCTCACGCATAAAATGAGAGGTATTGGGAATTCCTTAGCGGTCCAGTGGTTAGGTCTTCGCCTCCCAGTGCAGGGGGTGCAGGTTCGATCCCTGGTCGAGGAGCTAAGATCCCACATGGCAGACTTCCCTTGTGGTCCAGTGGTTAAGAATCCGCCTGCCAGTTCAGGGGACACTGGTTCGATCCCTGGGCCGGGAAGATCCCACATGCTGTGGAACAACTGAGCCTGCGCTCTAGAGCCTGTGCTCTGCAACAAGAGAAGCCACCGCAATGACAAGCCCGCGCACCGCAACGAAGAGTAGCCCCCCCTTGCCGCAACTAGAGAAAGCCCATGTACAGCAATGAAGACCCAGTGCAGCCCCCCCCAAAAAAAGCACAAACATATAATAATAATAAAAAGATCCCACATGCCTTGTGGCCAAGAAACCAAAACATAACACAGAAGCGATATTGTAACAAATTCAATAAGGACTTTTTTAAGAAAATGGTCCACATCAAAAAAATCTTAAAAAAAAAAAAAATGAGAGGCATCATACCCACCCCAGGTGAGAAGAACTCCGTAAAATACTGTGTGAGGAAGAACCCTCTTTAGTTCTTTTCATCTTCCCGACTCTCAGAAAGAGCCTGCGTTACAGCTTGTGGCCCAGCTGAGGCTTCAGGGAACAGCCGGGGGCCCGCAAGAGCAGCTGCAGAGATCAGGGCGGGGCGGGCCGCATGGGGATGGGCTGGGCCACCCAGGGCCTGTGCCCTCCTGCTTGTGCCCGCCACCCCTGCATCTGTGCTCGGGGCTCCCTGCCCTGGGCAGGAACTCCTCCAATGTGACCCTTGCTCTGCTTTTCCCAGCGGAGAAGAAGATGATGAGCTCGGCTTCTGCAGCAGGAACTCAGCAGATCTACTCCCAAGGCAGCCCGTTTCCCCCGGGACACTCAGGAAAGGCCTTCAGGTACCTGGTGGGGGCGGGCAGCGGGGCAAGAGGGGAGGAAGAGGCCCCCCTACCCAGTGAAGCCCTGGGTCTCAGAGCTTGGCTCTGCGTGCAACAAATACTGCAAACCTCACTTCGTGCTTACGCCTCCACATGCCCGGGCCAGGCTCAGGAGTCCGGTGGCTCCGGTTCTGCCCTGTGAGCCCTAGGTGAGTCACCGTAAGTGATGGTGTCAGGTAACTCTATCAGATGTGAAAGGTGCCAGCCACTGCGTTGTGTAGCGGTGCCTGCCGGGGAGAAGGGAGTGGGGTGGCCTCTAGCCAGGACCCAGATGGGGCAGAGCTGGGGACACCTGACAAGGCAGCAGGTTCTGAGGCCATGGCCAACTCCAAGGGGGAGAGGACAACTTGGCCCGTCATGCCTGGGGTCTCAGCCTAAAGGGCCACTCATGGGAGGTACCAGCAGGATGTCTTGGTTCTTAGCATCAGGGACCTCTTGTAGGTCACAGAGGAAGCTGTGACAACACCACCATGACAGCACCACCAGAGGGAAGGCCTGGCTCCACTGCCTGCTGGGGAAACAGGAGCACAGGCTGGGGAGAGTGGCTAGAGGAGAGACCCGCAGCGTTCAGGGAGGGTGTGGGGGTACTCAGCTGAGCATCAGATGCCCACAGACTCACTGGACGAAGCATCTCAAATGCGTGCCCAGGAGGATGGGGCTCCTCAGCCCAGCCTCTGGCTGACTTGGCCGGAGCTGAGTTTTCAGATAAGATGCAGGCAGGGAGCAGGACTGGGCAGGTGGGACCAGCCACCCCAGGGAGAGGTCCGGGCCGGGGCTGCCCTCTCTAAGGGGATGAGGCTCGTGCTTCCACGCTGGTCCGTGGACAGACCTCCTGGGGAAGCAGCAGGCAGCTCGGCAGCTGTGCCCTGGAACAGCAGCCTCTGAGATCTTGGAGTGACTCTGACCAGCCGTGCAGCTGGGCCTCGCTGGATTGCAACCTGTTCTGAGTCTCTGAACAGGCAGCGACTCTCTGGTCTGGGGACAGGAGGACAAGACGACAACCCGCAGTGAGCTGCTCCTGAGCCGTCATCACTGCCGGTCACCCCGCTCTGCTGAGCGCTGGCCGAGGCTCCAGACTTCTGCCCTGCTGCTGTGTCACTCGTGCACTCAGCACACAGTGACCACTTGTAGTTCCGTGCCAGGCTGTGTGCCAGCCTAGGCCCGTGTTCACCGAGTCCTCATAACACTTGCTGCTCCCCTGCAACCCCCTGCCGTCTGCACAGAGGGCAGCAGGGACGGAGCAGAGGCCAGAGGTGAGGAGGGACAGCCCGAGGCAGCGTGGCAGGGGGCGGGAGGGCCGCCCAGAAGCAAAAGTCAGGTGGCCACCTGCTGCCAGGGCGGGCACCCAGCCACCGGGGATCAGGAGAGATGGGGAGGCCTCGAGTCTGGGAGAAACGGAACGAGACCTCGGAGGCCTCGAATACCACGCCCGGGAGTTCGGACTCCATCACTGATGACTTGTGGGAGAAGAGGCACTTGAGGAAGCGGAGTCCTGGAGAAAGTTCAGGGTGGCAGGGGTGTGGGGGGCGCAGTGGAGGAGTGAGACGGTCCAGCTGGAGGTGCTGTGCCTGTGTGGACTGTCATCACAGAAACAAAAGAGCGGGACGGGGTGGAGGGCAGTTACCAGAAGGGAAGGCAGGCTGGTGTCTGGACGGCTGTGTAAGGAAGGAATCCGGGGGGGACGCCAGCCCCCATGTGGAGCCTGGCACTGGGGAGGCACTCACTAGATACTGGTCTATAGAATGAATGGATGGATTAATTAAAGAGGGCTTCCCTGGTGGCGCAGTGGTTAGGAATCCGCCTGCCAGTGCAGGCGACATGAGTTCGAGCCCTGGGCTGGGAAGATCCCACATGCCGTGGAGCAACTGAGCCCGTGCGTCACAACTACTGAGCCCACGATCTAGAGCCTGTGCTCTGCAACAAGAGAAGTCACTGCAATGAGAAGCCCTCATGCAGCAACAAAGACCCAACGCAACCAAAAATAAAAAATAAATCAATCAAATAAATTTATAAATAATAATAATAATTAAAGAACGCCTGTGGGATGGGCAGTTTCCTGTAAATCTGCAGGGCCTGAGCTGGTTTGAGTGGGAAGGGCTATGGGATGAATGACCCTGGGCCCCCAGCAGAACGGCACAGCTGTGGCGGCACATCCCTAAGTACGTCCCCAGCCCAAGTCCTGCTGTGGTCCCGTGGGCCCTGTGCGTACGTTAGCCGGGGCACCTTTCCCTGGACCCACAGGGCTACTGCCAGCTCTCCAATCAGTGCTGGGAGGGCACCGAGGGCCACCCTGCCCCAGAGAACAGTGATCAGAAAAGGCCCTCTGAGCTCACACATTCATCAGGAGGGAGAATGGGAAAGGAATCCTGTGTTAAGTGAGGAAGTGCTCTCAGGAGGATGGGAATGAAGTGCCCCTTGATCGTGGTTAGTGCAGGAATGTCTTGTCATCTTTGAGTTCTCCTTATTTTAAGAGGGACCGGATAGCATGGAAAACATATTGTAATACAATTGGTGAGACGGTACCCGGTCTTCTTTACTGGTCTATAACCTTCCATTCTTTACAACCTGGCTGAAAACCCACCTCCACCCAGGCCTTCCGTGATTAGCCCCCTTCCTCCCACGTGATTCGCTCATGGGCACCCAGCACTCTGCCTGTGCGGAGCTGGCCCTGGGGAGGCAGGAGGAAGAGCCTGAAATGAAACGCAAGTCTTCCCCGGTCTCCTTTATCTGTAATGAGCTTGTTGTATAACTGGCGGAACTGGGAAAATCTCACAGAAGCCGTGCCTAGCAGTGCAGCCAGCGCAGGCCTAGGAGCAGAGACAGCGGTCAGGGACTGAGCCTGCGGGAGGACAGGCAGGGAGCACGGGTGGCACACACAGCAGGTGTCTACTAAGGACTCGTTGGATTCAACTGAAGATTCACTGAAGGGTCAAAAGAGGTAAACAGCAGTTTGCACTGGGATGGGGGCGGGCAGGTCCAGGCCCCACCCAGCAGGCTTCCACTGACAGGCTCTTTTCTCTGAAAGCCTGTGGCCTATTTCCTGAATCCTTAAGCTTTATAGGTGCCCCAAAGGAAGAAATTAACCAGAGCACAGAGAGCAAGTTAACACCAAGACTCATTTTTATTCCAAGAAGCTGCTCTCTTCTGGAAATCATCCGTTGAAAGCAAGAGACACAGAGGGGTGGGATTGGGGCTTCGTAGAGGAGAGTGAGGGGGAGACCCTGTGGGGAAAAAGAGGCAGCAGTGGTGGGTTGAGGGAGCCCCGGGGGAGAGAAGGAAGACCGGGGGCTCCCCCTGAGGGCCTTCGATCCAGTGGTGCACAGCTCCGGTGGGAGAGAGCGGTGCGCTCCGGGAGAGGTGGCCCAGGACAGGGCGCGTGGAGCTGGGGCGTCTCCCCGGGACGAATGCGTTTGCTTCCCTTGCAGTTCTTCGGTGGTGCACGTGCCTGGCGTGAACGACATCCAGTCCTCTTCCTCGACGAGCCAGAACATGTCCCAGATCTCCCGGCAGCTAAACCAGAGCCAGGTGGCGTGGGCGGGTAGCCGGCCACCCTTTCCCGGACAGGTATGGGTGTCGGTGAGGGCACTGCCCCCCGGTGCCCAGAGGGTGCAGAGCACCTGGGCTGTGCTTTGCATCCCAGCTCTGAGAAGGGGCGGCATTCTGAGCTGCAGCTGACCACCCCAAATGCAGCCGGGCTCCCAGGAGCACTGGCCACCCTAAGGGTACTTTGAGAACTGGGTCCCCAGCAATGGTACCGAGTCCGCTTTCAGCAGCCTTTTCTCCCGGCAGTCTCGGGGAAGTCCTGGGGAACCTGAGGGAGGGGTGGGCGCACAGAGGTCCTCAGTCAGGAGCAAGCCCCTCACCACTCGGGACCTGCATTTCCCTGGCCCAGGAGTGCGTGAGAACATCAGCGCTGGGACACACGCAGCTCCGTGTGGTCGCTGTGAGGACGGCTGTCCTCTGGGCCAAGGGAGTCCTTGCCAAGGTCCCATAAGCAGAAGGCAGAGGGCCTAGATCCTTGTAGCCCTGGGCATGAATGTCAACCAGACCTGCCCCAAAGATCCAGGGCCCCAGTGCTGTGGTTCCTGGGCCGGCACACAGTGGCCTGATTCCAGGCCTTGTGCCCAGCAGGCCCAGGAGGGCCTTTGGAGCCACTATCGGCCCAGGGCGGGACTGCCGCTGTGGGTGGCAGTGACCAGCCCAGGCCGTGGACCGGGGACACCTGCTGCTGATGCTCTCCATCTCTGTGCTTCATCCCGATTGCAGCCGATCCCCTCCCAGTCCAGCAAGACTCAGTCTTCTCCCTTTGGGATTGGAACGAGCCACACCTACCCGGCCGACCCCTCCTCCTACAGTCCTCTCTCCAGTCCAGCCACCTCCTCGCCCAGCGGGAACGCCTACTCCAGTCTTGCCAACAGGACTCCAGGGTTCGGTAGGTGGGGAAGGAGGGAAAGAATGCCTGGGAGTGTCAGCAAAGATGCTTTCTGAACATTCTGAGTTTGGGGGTCTGAGCCCCAGGCTCCCAGAATCCTGGTACCAGGTCTGGAGAGTTCCAAGCGCCTCTTCTCTCTGGCTATCTGGAGGCCAGTCGTGTCCCTAAGAGACTGGCTGCCTAGACCTCGGCTTTGTGGAGGCTCTGGGACTCTACTCCCTTGCGCTGATGTCATCTGAATGCTATTTTAACCCTTTATGGCCCTTGGCAAGGACTTTTAGGTCGCCCAAGTCAAAAACCCTATAGTCTTATTTCAAAAAACTAGAGAAGTATAGGTTATAGGGATGACCAATTGTGTAAGTAATAAACACCGTAAAGTTCACTTTTTAATATTAAAAGAGGGATCCTATCCCACGCAAGAACATCTCGCCTAGCTTTGTTTGCACAACCTCAGGCCATAAAGGGTTAAGTAACCACTTCCTGCGGTGCCCTTCCCAGGAGCCCTTACCGCTGCTCACCCTGCAGGTATTTAATGGACCCCCTCAGCGTGTCTGCCAGGGTCCGGGTTCCATGTCACATGGCAGGGGCTCAGAAGGGACCGTGGGGCTGGCAAGAAGCCTGAGCTGGTGCCCATCTCCCCGCAGTGCTGTCCCCAGAGAGAGACAGCCAACAGCATGCTCGGGGAGGGAGCACGAAGCAGCGCCCAAACATCTGAATCTCCATTTGAGTTGCAGGCTTCCCCTTAAGCCGTGTCAGCCTTAGGAAAGAGCAGCGCCTTGTTCCTAGCAGCTGCTCGCACGCCCTCTCCGTCCCCACCACTAATAGCAGCACTTCGGCCCCCTCATCCCGAGGTCTCGAGGTCTCGAGGTCTCGGGGCCCAGCACTTCCCGACTCCTTATCTGTGGCTCCCCCTTGGACTCAGCTGTCCCCTCAGCGTGAATCCCATTTCCTTGTAGCAGGTTCTCACGTTCAGCCTTTAAATATTCTTGCTAGATTAGTGGGTGCATTTAGAAGCACAGAGCCCTATTTCAGGAAGGAGAAGCCCTGAGGCAATTGCTTTCAAGTCAGCCAGGCCCTCAACCTAGATCCCCCCTGAGGGTGGAAGCCTCTGGTTCCCAGGAGCAGTCCCGCCTCCCTGCGGTCTCTGCATCCGGCTCCCTCACCGGGATACGGTGAGACCGCCCACCCTCCCCCAGCCCCAGTCTCATCCTGAAGGCGGGCGGCCGTGGCACACTTGGCATGCAGGCACCTAGTCCTTCCTGGAAGCACAGGGCCCACCTGGCACTGACCTACTCACCAGGCCCTCCTGAGTGCCAGGCCCTCCTGAGTGCCAGGCCCTGGGCTGAGCCCTGGAAACACAGGGAAGGAGACTCGGTTCCGACCAGCAGTGCAGACACGGAGGCAGGGGAGACTGATGGGAACAGAGAGACGGCAGGCCAGTGCTGGAGGTGCAGCGGCCGAGGCCTACTGAAGGCAGGAGGGTGAGGAGAGGCTCAGAGGAGACCTGGCACTCACCCCGTAGAAGCACCTCAGTGTGGCTCTAGCAAGAAAGGAGGGGAAGCCACCTGCTGCCCCAACGACTAGGGCCTTTAGCTCTGTGAATCTGTCTGGTCTCCACTTAGCAAATGCTAGGCCCTGAAGTGCAAATGGAGATGGAAGACAGAAAGGACAAAGCGTGGGGCTGAGGCCACCGTACAACCTGAAGACCAAGAACAGGATCACACAAACGGGGTCCAGGCTCGGCAACCATTTTTACAGCTGCCGTCCAGCTATCTCACACTCGGATGATAACAATAATAGTTATGACAGTAGCTAACTCTTACCAGATGCTTACTACGTGCCCAGCACTTTACACATTTGAGTTCACTTAAAGCTCATGGTAGCCCTATGAGGGAGAAACTATGATTATTCCCATTGCACAGATACGCAAACTGAGGCACAGTGAGGTCAGATAACTTACCCAAGGCCTCACGGCTGGTCAGTGGTAGCATCATGCCTGTGGAGCCAGGTAGTGCCATCTGAGTCTGTGCTCCCATCACTACCCTATCCTGGCCGTTCTCTCTAAGCCATCGTTCAGGGTATCTTAGAATTAACGCGGGAATTGGATGTGTCCTGATTTATACTAATGAGAAAGGGGCTGGAACCCTTTCAATGAGTGCATGGAAGAGACTAAAATAGAGAAAATAAGGACTGCGGAGTTTCTTGGGGCCTTACCGTCAATACCTTGTTTGTTAACCTCACAGAAGCAGTTCGAGTGGGAAAGGACACAGTTGGCGTGTGTTTGGAAGCCAGCTCAGGTGGAGCGATGAGGTGGGGACAGGAAGCTGAGGAGGCGGGAGGCTCAGGCTGGAGGTAGGGAGGAGGACCTTCAGCGGGGTGGGCGCCAGAGTCATCTGTGATGCAAGGCTCCTGGAGGACAGCTCCCAGTGCAGGCGGGGGAGGCCCAGGCAGAGGGGTCAGAGTTCACAGCAGGGTGGAGGACCATGGTGTGGATGTGGCCTGGAGAGCGCACGGACCACGGGATCTGTGGAGTGTGGGTAAAACAAGCAGCTTCTGCCCCAGAGGGCTTCAAGGGCAGGGGGACCTGACCCCTGGTGGGACTCCAGCTGGGTCACACTTCTCCAGGCCCTTTGGCATCCGGAACCTCCTGTAGGTCCCTGGGTGGAACGGACCCTCTTCACTGCCACGTCTTGTACAGACTGATCCTTGTGTCTGGAGTCCTGGTGGAGGAGAGGGGGCAAGCTTCCGTTATGGTCAGAGAAGAGAGGGGGCGTGATTAGGGAAAGGGTCTGAGGGGTGTGTTATTAACAACGACGGCTGCTCCAGAGCACGGAGGGGAGGGCTGCAGGGAAGAGCAGATGGGAGTGGGGGAGTGGGGAGGGAGCAGAGCAATCTCGGTAAAAGGTCAGTTTCATTAATTATTAAATAAATATGAAACCATTAAAACAGCTGGTGGTGCTTACATTTGCAATGGACATACCCTGGCCCCGTAGGTGCAGATCTGAGTGGCTTCCCCGGCCTCCGCCAGGGCGTGGGTGAGACAGCTGTACCTCGGGGCCTGTTGGTTGGGCCTGAGGGTTACAAGCAAGGCAGCCTAGAGAAGACCACACCCCATGAAGCCTTACCTTGTTGAAGGTGTATCCACCACAGGACACACAAGCTACTGGGGGTAAACAAACTTGCCAGAGGCTGTGGGCTGCAGCAGGTCTGCAGAAGCAGCCTGGCAGTGTTGTGCTCCTACACTGGCTAGAGGGCGCAGGTGGACCAGAGCCAGTGGACCCCCGCACCAGGTGGCTGAGGTTTCATGGAGAGCGCCGGCAGGGTGGAGCTGGCCTGCAGCCCTCTGGGTGACTGAGGATGCTTGCTGAAGAGTGGGTGCCCCTGGGCCTCCTGCACGCTGCTGGTAGACACACGCCGGGCAGAAAAGCCACCCGAACCAGAAGACAAGCCACTTCCTCTGCTGTGCCCGGCCTGTCTCTCCAGCTCCCTCTATTGACAAAGCCTACCATTGCACCAGCTAGCAAAGGAGAAATGTTTACAGGGTCCAGTTCCCATTTCACAAAGCAGGGCAAAGGAGGGTGGATTTAGGGTTTGGAGGCATTCAAATGATAACTGCCAAAGATTTATATGATGCGAATCCCTGAACTGGTTAGTCCTCTGTTTCAACTACCCGCGGGCGTCTGCTTGTTGATATCACCATGTTTCTAGGAGAAATGCAGGGAGCCAGGCAGACGGGTTGCACGATGAAAGTGGTTCAGAGGTGCTGCGGCAGGCCAGGCTTTCATTCCCTGACTTGGCTCGAGGGCTGCATATGTGCCTTTTCAGGGCTGGGACTTACTTACATTGCTGTCTTACCCCGTGCTTCCTGATGTAGTAAGTTGGCACAGGCGTGTCCATTGCTTCTCATGTGTCCCCCATGTGCCTTTCAGTTTAGGAAGAGGTAGCTAAAATACCTCATTCCCGCATAGCACAAGTCACAGCTGGCCTAGCAGATTTACCTTGGAGAGGAAGATTGAAAGAATACGTCATTCCAGCAATGTCCGAAGATTCTTTCAGGGAGAAATAGGATGAATAATTAGCGATAGGGAAGCAGGGTAGGATACGCACTGAGAGGGGATTGCAATAACCCGAAATGTTTGCAGACGCCCTGTTCCTCTTGCTCCCCACCTCCTGCCCCCAAAACTCAGCCCTGGGAATTCTTCAATTTCTATAATTTGAGGGAATTATAGACCATCCCACCCTTACTAGTTAGTGATGAAAAGACAAGATCTTAACCAGATAAAGCAGAAACTAACACACCATTGTAAAACAATTATGCTCCAGTAAAGATGTAAAAAAAAAAAAAAGATCTTAACCAGAAATCGTGCGAAGCGTGTGATCCTTGTTGTGAGGTGCAGCTCTTGGCTCAGACCCACAGGGAGGCCTTTACCTGGGAGGCGCTCGTAAGAGGATAAGCTGCCCCTTTGGTGCTCTTTGCTGTCTTTATCCAGCAGGGCTTCTGAGCTGCAGCAAAATCACCCCTGCTTGAGAGCCACTGAGCTAAACCCAACCGCTTAGGACCTCTGAGCTGGACTTCAAGTGAACCTTGACTCTTAGAGCAATTTCCAAATCAGATGAATCTCACCCAAAATGTTAGTTAGCAAAAGTGAGATTATAACATTGAGTGCCAATGAATTTTTCTTTTAAGGAAGTTGTCATCCCCTTCCCTCTACAACCTAGAAATCTACAAGCTCCTGAAGATTCTGACTTTGGGTTTAAAAGCCCACCCAGTTGGCCCAGATTGTAGCAGCCTAAAAATATATTCTATTTGGACCCCTGGGCTGGCAGGTGGCCCAGGCATCCAGCCAGGACTGTAGCAGCCTAGGCCTTGCGCAGGAAGCCCACAGAACACAAGAAACAGAGCGTGGCTAGAACCTAGCTCGTGGTTTGCAGCCATATACATGGCTTTGGGAGCAATAAGGGAACACAGGGATGTTGGTTAACACTGGGGCTTTTTCCAGAAAGGAACTTGTGGGTACATCTTGAGGGCGGGCCATGAACATGCCCTGTTCACCAGGTGTCTGCAGGCAGGTCAGTCAGGGCCAGGGTTTAGGCTAAGACCCCACATGGCTCTGTCATCCGGGAGAGGTCATGTCGTAGTTATGACTCATTATTTAATCCGAGAGGTCACTAATGCAGCTCAGGAAAACTTTCAGTAGCAGAGGCTGGAGGGAGGGCTTTCCCCTTTAACTCTCCTACCACATGGCCGGGGAACTCATCCTGCAGATCGTCTTTGGATGTAACTTTCTCCAGGAAGATGCAGACTGAGTTAGGTCTCGCTCCTTTGTCCCTCCACACTGCCCTTGCTTCCCTTATAAGCACTCTTAACAATTCCAGTTGCCTACGTACTCATCTTTCTGTCTCAGTGGATTGGGCCATTGCAATCCATTGTATCCCCAACACCCTGCTCAGTGTCAGGTACATAGTCAGGGTTCAGTATGAAAGCTGTATTTATCAAATGAATGCACGTGGGCTTCAGTGTCAGAAAGATTAGGTTCAAACCCTGCCTCTGGCATTTATAAGCTAAATGAGTTGGGGATATTTCTTGACATCTTTGAGCCCCGGTTTCCTCATCTGAAAAACGTGGAAGATGGGCCCATCTCTTAGAGTCAGAGTGAAGAAGAAATGAAATGAAATAGTGTCTAGAAAGTACCCAGCACGATGCCTAGCACATAGTCAGTACTCCAAAAATACTAAGTCCTTTCCCTCCCTCCTTAGCTAGTCTATGCTGTTTCTAAAGCAATCCAGTTACTTGATTTTTTCTGTTGCACACATTTAAGAAGAGCACTTCCCTCCCCAGAAGTTTAAGAATTTTTATTCTGCAATCTTGTCCCTGTAATTAGTAGAATCACCCCCAGATACAAATGGAGAGCTAATCTTCCTCTAATCTTCCTGCCCCCTCCACCCTACCCTGTCTCTGGCTGTCACCGAGGAAGACTGATGAGAGAATGTGTTTTTGTTTCATTATAAGTCAGCGATGTCCGGGAAGCCTCAAAGGGGAATAGAAGTAAAAGTGTACAGAATGTTCATGTTTCTGCCTCCTCCCCTCTTTCCCTTCCTTTTTTCCATTCCTTTATTCCTGCCTTCAGCAGATACTTATTGAAGCCTCCTTTATTCCAGGCAGGATACTCAGTAAGGCCTGGGACAGACGTAGATAAGATCTCTGGCCTTAAGTTACTCACCATCTGGGGATGAGTCAGTGTAGCATGATGGGCACCATCCCGAGAGACAATGCAAGTGCTGCAGATGAGCGAAGAAGACAGAATGACTGAGGGAGTCAGTCGTGCAGGGTCACGTTCAGTCGGGACTTTGAGCGTGAGTAGATTCCTGCAGGCACAGGGCAGGGGAAGGATGCCCACGACGGAGAGACCACAGGTGCAGCAGCACAGCGACGGAGCGGTGCGCAGTGTTTGGGGCGGGGGGTAAGTCTACAACGGCATGTGACTAGGGTGAGAGGGGCTGGGGGCACAAAGAAGGGGGAGGTGGGGTTTGAAAAACAGGGACCATATGCCGAAGGCTCGAGTGTGCCCCCTCTGAGGAATGTGGACGGTGGGGGACTGTGTTGTTTTGTTTTGTTTTCTTTTGGCCGCGCCACGTGGCTTGTGGGATCTTAGTTTCCCGACCAGGGATTGAACCCGGGGCCACAGCAGTGAAAGCACCAGGTCCTGACCACTGGGCCGCCAGGGAACTCCCATGGGGTGGGGGGGGGGGTGCGGCGAGGGGAGACTGTGTTAGTTTCTAAGCAGCGGATGCCGTTGTAGGAAGACCACCCTGGTAGCTGCGTGGGTCTGGGGGAGATTGGGTGCTGGCCCGGCTCGGAGCACTGGTGGCGGCTGTGAGAATGGATGGAGTGAAGGAGACTGGGCGGAGGGGTGTTTGGGGATGCAGCACAACCCAGCGAGTGACTGGACGTGAGGGCTGGGTGAGAGCAAAGAGTTGACAGGCGTGGTGTCCCCGTCTGGACTGTCCGAGGAGGTGGGACGATTGTTTTAGGCGTGAGGGGTCCAAGGTGTCCGTCATACTGTTTAGACACGTCTCCTAAGGTGGATAGATGGACCCGAAGCTTAGGAGAGAAGCTGCGCTGTAAACACCACCAGAGATGTGAGATGTGAGTCTGCCACTCCCAGGTCCTCCCTTCACGCCCCTCAGCACAGCCAAACATCAGTCCACAAGTCCTGGCACCTCTCTCCCCAGAATACCTCAGATCCATCCGCTTCTCTCCACCTCACGTCTGGTGCTACTGTCACCTCCTGCAAGGATTACTCCCGCAGCCTCATGCTACCTGGGCTTCTTCCCCCTCACCTTGTCCCCTCGTCCACTGACAGGGTGACCTTCCCAAACGTGAAGGTCTGTGTGCGACACACCTCAGCCTAAGAGCCTTCAGCAGTTCTCTGCTGCCCTCATGGTGTGGGACCTGACCCTGGTGTGCCCTCCAGCTGGGTCACACTCTTCCGGGCCCTTTGGCGTCCGGAACCTCCTGTAGGTCCCTGGGTGGAACGGACCCTCTTCACTGCCACGTCTTGTACGGACTGATCCTTGTGTCTGGAATGCTTTTTAACCCCACCTCCAAGCCTTACGCCTGGTTAACTACTAACTATTCCCCTTCTGCTCTCAAGTGAAGTCTCTGAAAAGCATTTTCTACTTGCCATAACTAGGTTAGGTCTCCCTCCTAAGAGGTTTCTTATTACAGCTCTGCTCAACCTTCTTATAGCACAGCTTACAACTGGATGGACATAGCTGCTTACTCCTCTCCCCCAACCATGCTGTAAAGCTCCTAGGAACTGTCTTGTTTCCCAGTGTATGTACAGTACTCGCCTGGAGGCTGGATCAGAGTGGGAGCTCGGGAAATACCTGCCCATGAATCAACGAATCAGTTCATGGGGATAGAAGAGGTTGCCCCCTTCCTGTCTGCTGATCAAAGGGAAGGCCTAACTCAGACCTCTGCATTCAGCCCATGTTCAGGGGCGGAGACATATGTAAGAGCCAGGGGGCGCCTGGCAAGGAGTGGCGTAGGAGGTGGTGGAACCAAACTCAGGTGTAGTTGGAGAGGTCAGCCAAACAATTCCAAGAAGGTGGTGGTCATAAGTGTCGATACCCAAGAGAGCTTAACAATGAGAATTGAATTTGAATTTCTGTTGGGTTGGGCTCGGCTATACAGACTTCACTGCAGAGTGATTGCAGAGCGTGGAGGAGGGAGGGAAAGGTGAGAAGACGCTGTGTGTATGGCCAGCAAAGGGAAGGAGAGGTAGACATGGGGCTTGAGGAGCCTGTACTCGTCTGCTAGGGCCGCCATCACAAAATACCGCAGGCTGGGTGACTTAAACAGCAGAAACTTACTTTCTCACCGTTCTGTAGGCCGGAAGTCTGAGATCAAGGTGTCAGCAGGGTGGGTTTCTTCTGAGGCCTCTCTCTTTGTCTTGTAGATGGCCACCTTCTCCCTGGGTCTTCACATGGTCTTCCCTCTGTGCCTGTGTCCGGATTTCTTCTTCTTATAAGAACACCAGTCATATTGGATCAGGGTCCACCCATATGAGCTCATCTCACCTTAATTGTCTCTTTTTTTTTAATATTTATTTATTTATTTTCCTGCGTCAAGTCTTAGTTGCGGCATGCGGGATCTCAGTTCCGGCATGCAAGCTTCTCTCTAGCTGTGGCGCACAGGCTCAGTAGTTGCGCTGTGGCGCACGGGCTCTCTAGTTGTGGCACGTGGGCTTAGTTGCCCCGTGGCATGTGGGATCTTAGTTCCCCAACTAGGGATCGAAGCCAGGTTCCCTGCATTGGAAGGTGGATTCTTAACCACCGGACCACCAGGGAAGTCCCCCTAACTGCCTCTTTAAAGGCCCCTTCTCTGAATACAGTCACAGTCTGAGATACTGACGGCTGGACCTTCCACATATGAATTTGGGAGACACACTCAGGCCACGTAGGAAAGAAGAGTGGAGAGAATGAATTCATGATGGGCAGGACTCCAGCATAGATCACTGTGGCAGGAAGGTCCTGGAGGAAGCCGGAGGACTCCTGAGAGGCAGTCATCTCTGAATATGTGAGGACAGACCTCATGCTGTGCCCCAGCCTTGCTTTCAGCAGAGGTGGCTGTGTCCATCCATCCTCCCTCCAAGCAACAGGTGGCCCAGCTTGTGCTTAGCCTCCTGGGCCTCCAGGATGGGGACCGAGTGTCTGGCCAGTGGGGCTTCCCTCACTGTGCCAGCTGGGGCCGCTGTGCCTTTAATCTTGCCGTACCAGGCCTGTTCTAGATTGTCCCATTCCGAAACTGGGCCAGGGGACGTGATTCTATGAAAGAGCTCCTCCTGGCCCAGGGAGTCTCATGAGAGAGTCTCAGGTAAAGGCATTTCAGCAAAGCCAGACGCATTTTTTTTTTAACAACAGAATCCTACATACACGACAGATTTAAATCCCTCTTGTGCTGAAATAGGGAATTGTATCCTTCCCTGATTTTCTAAACCCCTTTACCAACTGTGATCGTGCAGAGCTTGGAAGGCACCAGTGGTGAAGCTTTCAAGGGAGTGTATGTCTTATTAAAGCCGTTTATATCTCAGGCAGTAGGTGAGATGTATGTGTGTGAGAGGGAGGGATTGATTCTTCCCCCTGCGCACTGTCTAGCCATCCCCCAGATTAACCCAGTGTTCGCTCATCAGGTGGTACGTAGGGTCGCCTGGGATCGGTGGGACTGTTGAAAGAGCAAGGGAGCCACGATGGGGCCTGTCCTGCCACCCAGAGCTTGACAGTGAGCCCATTGCCTCCAAAATGTTATTGAATGGTTTGGAACGAGAAGTTCCTGTGGGTTTTTTTTATACACCTTAGGATAAACTACCCCCTCGGGTTGAATCTTTAAATGTTTTAGACAAAATTCTGCTCATTTTTCTTCGTTTCTGTTTTTCCATGGGGTACTTTTTGTAAAGTGTAGACAGAAGCAAGGTTGCTCTCACTTACAAATTATAATTTGCTGATTCCCACAAAGAGACCTGTCTTCTCGTCTAAGCTGTACCCAGATGCCTTTCCTCCCAAACCAGTGGTGCTGAGAGACCCTCAGCTAAAGAGATGGGCAGAAAGGGCCATGGCTCTGGACCCCCGTGGAAGGACCTTGTGGAGCGCCCCACGTGGCTTCAACCAAGTTGCCCAAAAGGCAGCGAGGCTGCCGGAGGTCAGGGCTTGCTGAGTGAGGCTCTTCCTCTGTCGGGGCCAGGTTCCTTTAAGGAGCGGCCTGTGAGCTCAGGGGCATCTAGAGTGGCAGGGACCGCCTCTCCCTTCTCGTACATGTCAAGGAGAGGGCTGCTCTCAGCCACAGACAGGCCCCACGGAAGCAAGCCTCCAACAGTGATCACAGAGGGCCGAGGGCTCTGAGGCTTCCGGCCTGGGTCACCTGGCAGGTGCACGCAGGGAGAGCCACCCTGTCCAGCCGGTCCCTGCGCCATTCGCCAGAGAGCCCCCTTTCCTGTTTCACCCATCCAGCTCTCGGGTGCACAGCCAACCTCTTATCTATCAGCCAGCGTGAGAGAGAGGGGCACAGCGAACACAGTCAGCCAGCTCTGGATGGAACGCGCCTTTCAGAAATGTGGGACCCTCTGGGCTGCAGTGGTTCTTAGGTCTCCCAGAGCCACGGGATGGCTTTTAAAGGAAGTGTCCTGTGCGTCGGATCTTTCAGCTGAAAGTGGACAAGGTAGCGGGCAGTTCCAAGGGCGGCCCTCGGAAGTCTGGTCGCAGTGGCAAAGCCAGCACCACGGACAGCAGAGCGGTGAGCAGCCGTCCCACCAGCCGCCGGGTCAGACTGAAGTGTTCCAGGTAAATCAGCGAGCACCGCCTTCTCGTAGGTACCGGCGCCTCTCTCTGCTTCCTGTCCCCCTCGGTCTCTGCCTCCCTGCCACAGCACGACTGCCGATAGAGACTGTGAGTGCCGGCCCCTCCCAGGGAAGGTAGTAGCCCTGACTTGGGGGGGTCCAGTAGGAGGCTTGGCTCTTCTCGTGAGGCTGCCTGGGCGCCTTGCCACTCTGAGTTTCTTGAGCCATTCCTGGTCCATCCCTCGCGCCTGGGGCAGCCCTGACCTAAGTGTGCAGCAGCAGTGGACGCTGCCGGCAGCCCCATGGTGCAGGACGCAGCCCCTTCGGGGTGTTCGGAGTTCCACTTCTCAGCCAGAAAAGTTCTCACTGGGGAAAGGCTCCTGTTGGGGGCATGAACCGGCTTATGCTCCATCCACCCCACCAGGTCTTCATGAGGGAGCCCCAGGTGCCTTCTGTCATGTCCCAGAGCCTGCCCCGCAGAGCGAGGATGGGGGAGGAAGCACCTGGGGGTAGGGCTCTGAGACCCGCAGACTAAGATCCCCCTTCTCAAGGGAGAGCTTTCCCTTTACCCCACCCTCATCCCAAGCACCTTTCCCACCAGGTCGAGCAGCATCTTCAGAGACAAAAGTCTAGAACCCAGATGTCACTCCAGGTCCGCAAAGGGGCAGGATCCTTTTACATATGCAGAGAGGTACCCTGACCTATAATGATTAGCCCCTCCTTCCTCCATCCATAAGGCTCAGCCCCAGCCCATTCTTATGCCTCACAACTGCCATGTAAGGCAGAATTCCCTAACCTCGTTCTTCATGGTCACGATGCTAAAAAGAATTCTTGGTCAAATAAGTTTGTGAAACATGATTAAACAGACTTAGTCGGTTTCTTGACTGCAGGACTTATCAGAGCCTTTATTATACTAACGAGGACTGAGGATTTTTAGGAGGTAGGCAAAGTATATCTTGTTTCCCAAACTCATTTGTCCACAGAATTCTTTCCTCCCAGAGTATCTCATGGGCCAAGAATTGGACACAACACACTTTGGGACATTTGCCATAAGGGATGGAAATATAGCTCCTCGGATTTTCTGGTTGGGTAGTCTGAGGCCCAGAGAACTTGAAGGACTTGTTAAAGGTGAAGTCTAACCTTGCAGGGATTTGGCCTTGCCCTAGATATATACAGTGAAGACAGGCCACTCAGCTGTTCACACACGTAGCCCTCCTTTTGCCCCTCCCCATGTTGCAGTGCTGCTGCATTTTGATCGTCAGTTGTATGTACCTTGCTTGGCACCAAGCTGGGTTCTCCCCACCAGTGGGCCTCTTGTCCACCCTGTGTCCTGGCTCAGTTTTAAATAGAGAAAGGTCGTGTCCTGACGTTGTGTTTGTGTGCTGGAATGACAGCTCCCAGGAGACAACAGCTTCCCAGGATCTCAGACATTTGAGGACCGTCTCAGAGCATCCCTCAGGTGGCCGGTGGCGTGTTCCTGGGCCGCCCCCTTAGAGAGATGACCGTGAGGGTGGCTGGCAGGCTGGGCTCCTGGGACGTGCCGGTGTCCAGAAGGATGAGCCGACTCCCCTGCCCTTTCTTTTCTTCTCTCCTGCAGGACATGCTGCCCATGCCAGGAGATCCAACCCAGGGGACCGGCAACTATAACATTGAAGACTTTGCTGACCTGGGCATGTTCCCGCCGTTTTCTGAGTAGCTGCAGACAGAGCGAGGCTTCCACCGGGCAGTGCCCCCCATGCTGTGACATCTACGCCCACGTGAACGGGGCCCCCCCCCGCGCCCTGCTTGCCCTGCCGCGGGACCCCCCAGCAGAAGACATCTCGCCCCCCGTGTTCCCCTCACTGCCGTGGTGTTGCTCAGCTTCTAACCCACAGCTGCAGCTGCTCGGCCACCGACGAGGAGCCCAGTAGACGTTGGGGGCTGGTAGTATTTATTGTATTTTACGTGTCTGTGCTTGGGAGGCGAGCCCATTGGGTTCTTAAAACCTGGTTGTGAATAATCTCATATTAGACAATTTTCATCTATAAAAAGTTCAGTTACAGCTCAGAGAGCCCGAGCGGCACCCTCAGGCCTGCCCAGGAAGCTGGAATCTGGTTTCTTCGGGCCTTTAACTCCTGTGTCCGGGTGGGGCTTAGGGGGTGTTGGGGAAAGAGGTGAACAGGATGCACAGGCTTTGTTCTCGGAGCTGGAGAGGAGGAGCCTGGGGACGCCGGGGGGGACGCCGGCTCCTCTGGGCCCTGTCTCAGCCACGTCTGTCTGTGCGTCTGTCGTGCCGTGAGACGTGTGTACGTGGTGCAGTGTGATGTGAATCCTTGTCCTGACGGATGTGTTGTGCCCCGTGTCTGTCGTGTGCGGCCACAGTGAGGGTCTAGAATCCAGGGTGTGTGGCGAGAGTGACATCCGGATGTGCAGCCCCGTCCAAGCTGAGCAGGACCCCCTGTGGCCGGAGGAAGCAGGGCCCAGGGCCTGGGCACCGGGCGGACAGGCTGACCTGAGCAGACGGGCACTTGACAGCGTCACCAGGAGTCCTGGCCGGGAGCTGCTCACTTTGACGGGTCAGTTCTTTGGTCCAAGCCCCCCACGTGCAGATTCAGAGCCCACGAGAGTGCCCACCCTTTCCTCTCTGTGTCTGAAGAGCGGCCTCTCCTGGTTCCGCCAGGTTTCTCATCCTTGCCCTGTTGGTGAGAGCCGGGCTTTGTCCCCGCCCGATGGCTGCAGGGAGCACCCCTTGAGCTCACAGAGACCCTGGCCCCCATGGGGGTGTAAGGGGGAGGGCAGGGCGCCCAGGCCTCCCGGTCCTTCTGTGCCACAGGGTGCCTTCCTGGGACCAAGCTCTGGAGATGACTGAGGGGTGGGTGAACCCTGTGCGTGGAGGTGGGAGCTCTGAGACGTTCCCCACCAGGTTGCCCGAGCGTCCTCTCTTCAGCCGGCTGGGAACAGTGGCATCTCGGGGGGCGGAGGCAGGGGGTGGGGGGGGATTGCGGGGCTCCGGCTCCAGTTTTGGTTCCAGTTCTGATTCTGCCGCATACTCGCCAGGGCTTTGAATTCCTCAGGTGGTCTCAAGAAAGAGTAAGAGCTGACTTCTAGAAGCTTCTACCTGGCTGACCTCTGAGCCCCCGGTCCCTGGCTTGCTGTGTTTCCCTCAGATTTGAGGAGGTCAATTGAAGAATCCATCCCTCCATTTTTACTTACCTCTGCCCCTCGCGTGCCCTTGACGCTAAGGAAAGAAACTCTCATGTTCTCTTCCTTTCCTGTCCTGCATCAGCATCCCATCAGCTCACCGACTCCTAAAGGGGAGAAACGCTGCCGGTGCGTGGCTGCCTCGGGGCAGCTGGAGGAGCCCATCCACGGGGAAAGCCTTCCCTTCCGGCTGACCCCTGTCAGGCACCTGGCTGGGAAACAGCTGGGCCAGGCAGAATGGAGTTGCTTCTAGGCTGCCTGAGTGGGGAGTGAGCCTGGCCTCTAGCAAGGAGCCAGGGGAGAGCGTTTGCTCTCATCCTCTAAAGTTCTGCATTAAAAGCCCAGCCCTGGCTGGCATCCAGAGGGGGTGTGTGCCGAGTCTTGCCTGGAGAGCTCCAGCTATTATAGTCCACCATTGTTCAGGAGAATGCCTTTGTCCGGTAGCTTTGTGTGATCCCGGTTCCTAGGCTCTAAATTAACACTGACGTTACAGTTTCTAGAGTGGCTCTTAATCCTTTTGTATGTAGTGGTGATAGGACGTGGGGTTTAGACGCACATGATAGCCTTTCACCCTTAGGAGCCTTTTGGCTTCTGGGAAAATGGCACGTGGCTGAAACTCCACACACCCTGTCAGTACTAGACCCACAAAGGGCTCCCAGGCGTGCCCTGCCCCTGGGGCCACCTCTGCCCACCCCTACCCCCAGCCCTGATCTTGCCACAGGCGGTGGGCTTAATTATTTCCCAGAAAGGCACAAGAATAGCTTTTGGATCAAAGAATGGTTTCTCAGTGAAATGAAAGTGGACTTCCTGTGGCGTTTCGTCTCTGGGTTTGGAAGGTTGGCGGGGGATGGGGGTATGTTTGTCTTTCCTTCTGGTTTCAGAGGGCACTTGGGGATTTTCTGAGGGGTACACACTGGTCGGCACGCCGACTAGGCCCAGCCCACCTGGGCTGTGCTGGGTGCTGAGGGGATGCAAAAGGACAGAGGAGGGGGCTTCCCTGGTGGCGCAGTGGTTGAGAGTCCGCCTGCCGATGCAGGGGATGCGGGTTCGTGCCCTGGTCCGGGAAGATCCCACATGCTGGGCCCGTGAACCATGGCCGCTGAGCCTGCGCGTCCGGAGCCTGTGCTCCGCAGCGGGAGAGGCCGCAGCAGTGAGAGGCCCGCGTACAGCAAAAAACAAAACAAAAAAAAAAGGACAGCCTTGCCCCCAGGGACCTTTCATCTACTTCACCCACTTACACAGCATCTAGGGTGAGGACCACTCAGTTCTAGAAGGCAAGGATTCATGGGCGACTGAAAGCCAGACATAAAGGGGGAGCATCGTGACTAAATAGGCCCCACGTCCCCCTTCCAGCTTTGTCCCCAGAGCCCGCGAGGGGAGTCTGACTGCAGTCTGACCCACAGCTCGAGTTCTCTATTTTCTCTATTCCCCATTCCACTCTTTGGTTGTGATTCTTAGAAGCCACTAAGGAACAGAGAAGACCCAGAGGATCCCACATCTGAGGGATTCTCTCCCCAGGGAATTTTAAGACAAACTGGGGTGAGAATTAAAGCCCTAGAGGGTCTAATTACCCCAGTTTGCAGAAGAACCTCCCTCACCAGTCCCGCCCAGCCAGGAGGCCAGGATGCCCACGGCCCCTGCGTCGGCGTGGCCTTTGGCCCTGATCCCTCTCCTACTGGAGACGGAGGCAAAGCTGGGTTGGGAAGGTGAGCAACACCTAGGACTTTGGCTCTGGGACTCTCTTCCTCACACACACCTCATCTCACAGCTACTAGGCCTTCGGCTGGCTTTCCTTAGGCTGAGCAAACAGAAGGCTTTCCACCCAAAAGGGCCAGATGGTGGCTGCCTGAACTATTGGTGAGGACGCAGACGCAGCCACGCTGAGGCTCGGCCTGGACTTGGTTAGGGAACTGCGACAGTGGCTCCGGAGGTTCTAGAACACCCTGCCTCTGTGTTGCTCCCCACTAGCTTTGTCTTTAGTTTTGGTTTCAGGGAGCAATAGAGCATCACAAACAGCCACATTCTTCTCTGCTTCCCGGTTTATCAAATTCAACCCTTCTGTTGTTTCCTGAATACCTGTTGCAACGAGTAGGATTCTGATAGCTGATGGAACTGACATCGGGGAGCGTGGATCTCCTGTCCCAATAAGGAGACCGTGTTCCCCAGACGAGCCACCCTGGACACTATCAGTGCTGCGGCCGGGCTTGGCCGAGAGACGAGGCAGGTCCCGGGGAAATGAGTGTGTTCCCTTCCAGACACATCAGTACCTGGGCCAGCAGATGAGCAGTGAACCTCTCCCCCCTGGGCCCACCTGCCCCCTAACAGTTACGACCTGTCATATTAGCAAGACCAAGCCAGTCACCTAACAGCCCTAGCCAGTAACAAGTCAGGATGGAAATGCTCCTTGTTCTACTAGAAAGTATGGGTTTGGTCATGAGGTCGCCGTGCCCTGACTTGTGCCCTGACAAGTTGGGACAACCCAACTTGTCCGTTGCAACCCTTCCCCCTGTGCCAGATTCTCTTCTTGCATATGAAGGGAACTGGCTGTCCTCCTTTTCCCCGGCTGCCAGGCGTCTGGGGCAACTTGAAGCGGCATCACACAACGATGCAGGCACAATTTCACATGTAGGTGTGCCTGGGTCTTGGGGCCAGAGCCTATGGGCCAGTGACTGTGGAGGTGGGAAAAGGGGGGGGTTTCACAGGACCAGGCCAGCTTGCTACCAGTAACAATCTCATTTTCCTTCAAAAGCGAGAGAGTTCACAGATGAGCTTCAGTGGACAATTTAAGCACTTAATCGTTTCTCTTTTAACCTTTCTTCTTATGAATGTGAACTGTGCTGTGAATAAATCATCAGTTGTATTGCTTGAATGTTCTCTATGACTAACAGTTATTAAGTCAGTTGTGTATATGTGTAACTAATGTAACTGCCTTTTAAAATTTCATTACAATAAAAATGGCTTTGCTCTGAACGCTGAATAGCCCAGGCCAACTTTGTAATTGAACAATTCGTAGAACCTACTCTTGGAGTTTGGGAGATTATCTCGTATTACGCTTCCTAAGGGCTGTGTTGTGTTGTAGCCAGGAAAGGGTGTAGTGACTCTGTCAGGGGGTCTAGCTATGTAAAATTAAAAAAAGAAACTAATAATTCTTGGCTTTTATGTTAGACAAGGCCCTCTAGAAGGCTCTTTGCAAATGCAATTTTTATTATCATTATAAACCTCTGCTCTGTGGATTTTATTCCTGGTTTATAGATTAAGAAACTGGGACTCAGAGAAGTTAAGTGACTTATCTAAGAACACACAGGAAGGAAATGACAGAACCAAGATTTGATCTTAGGTCTCATTACAAAACCCTGTATATACTGTCCTCTTCAAACCTCTACAGTAATTATTTCTTTTTAAAATTCTTCCATAATTAAATTAGTATTTTAATATGCTCAAACTTCTAGTAAATGCTTACAGAATCTAACCTTCTCTGTTGAAAGAGGACCATTTGGATTCTAGCAAAATGGCAGACTAAAATCACTTGGAAACTGTTTTCCATCAAACGTTTAGCATTGTTATTTTTTACAGCGTTATTGAGCTACTACTGACATAAAAGAAACTACACATATTTAATTGCACACGGGAGGTGGGAATTCCCTGGCCGTCCAGTGGTTAGGACTCGGTGCTTTCACTGCCATAGGCCCAGGTTCAATCCCTGGTCGGGGAACTAAGATCTAGCAAGCAACACGGCACAGACAAACCAAACCAAACAAAAGCAAGTACTACAGGGAATGTAAGTGCGGAACAGAAAGTGAAGGTGACGAAATCCATCCGATTCCAAGTTTTGAGAAGTGGTGCACACACCCCATCAACAAGTGATTGTGGTTATTTAAGAAGAAAATATTTTTAAAAATAAAATAAATGTACACAGGAGAAAATTTTGCGTCCTTGAGTTAGGCATAGATCTCTTGGGTACTAGACCAAACGCATGACCTGTAAAAGGAGAAAATGACAAATTGGACTTTAAAAATTCAAAGGTCACAAACGTGTATTTAAATGACAAAACTCATGAAATTGTTCACTTAAGATGGGTTCTTTAAATTATGTTTTGCATAAATTATGTCTAAATTAAGTGGCTGTAAAAATCATAGCAGGAGAGTTTTTTGTGGAATTTGACAAAGTGATCCCCAATTTCCTATGGAAGAAGAAGACAAAAAAGAATAGCCAATACATTTTAATATGATATTTTAGAAAAAAGAAGAGAACGAACGAGGAAGAAGAAGAGAAGGAGAAAGATGGAACATTCAAACTACGAGGCTCCTGGAAACGTCATAATTAAAAGTGTGGATTGGCATAGAGATAGAAAACTAGACCCACAGAACACCGCAAAGAACGTGGAAGTACACACATTCAGAAAAGAGAATATTTGGTACACGTGCCACTGAAGCGAGCCGGAGACTGTTATTTGCAAGTCAGCACTACAAATCATGGCGACCAGACAGACTTCCAATAAATGGTGCTGGGGAAAAGCACATAGGAAAAGAAGTAATTATATGCTTATCTTACACAATATACAAAAGATAAATTCCACACAGATGAAAACATCTGAGTGTTAAAAGCAATATATGTAAAATATTTAGAAAAAAATCTAGGAAAATATATTTATGAAATCAAGTCAGGGAAGGTTTTTTTTTTTTTTTTTGCTGTACGCGGGCCTCTCCCTGTTGTGGCCTCTCCCGTTGCGGAGCACAGGCTCCGGACGCGCAGGCTCAGCGGCCATGGCTCACGGGCCCAGCCGCTCCGCGGCATGTGGGATCTTCCCGGACCGGGGCACGAACCCGTGTCCCCTGCATCGGCAGGCGGACTCTCAACCACTGCGCCACCAGGGAAGCCCGGGAAGGAGTTTTTAAACCAGGCACAGAGACCACAAACCAGGAAAAAAACCTGTTACGTTTAAGCTCACTAAAAAATAATCAGCTTAAAGAAATGGAAAAGACAACCAATAAACTGGTAGAAACATTTGCAATTCATATACCCAACAAAGTGGTATTCACTTTGTTGAGAGAGAATATTCACAATATAAGGATTCATAAAAAACAATAAGAGGGGCTTCCCTGGTGCTCCAGTGGGTAAGACTCTGCGCTCCCAATGCAGGGGGCGTGGGTTCAATCCCTGGTTAGGGAACTAAGATCCCACGTGCTGCAACTAAGAGCCCGCGCGCCACAACTAAAAGATCCCACATGCCGCAACTAAGATTTATTTGGTGCAGCCAAATAAATAAATATATTTTTTAATCAATAAGAAAAATATCAATACAACTCAGTAGATGAATAGCCAAAGAGTTTGAATTGCCAATTCACAGAAACTCGAACGGCATTAGATACACGAGAAAAGACTGAACCTCACTAGTAATTAAGGGAAACGCAAAGTTAAAGCAAGATAACGTCTGTCACTCAGATTTACTAGGCAATTGTTATGAGGATATGGGGAAACAGGGACTCTTCCCTTGCTGGTGGGAAACAGGACAGATGCTCTGACGCAATATCCCGACACATCAAAAATGTACGAGCCCTGTGACTCAGTGAACACAAGTGTCTGTCCTGGGAAACCTCCCATGTGTGCACGAGAGGGCAGATAAAAGAAAATTCACTGCACTGCTTGTAATAGTGAAAAAGTGGGAACCGGCCTAATCATCCTTTTAGCAGAGAAACGAATAAACTGATTTAGTCACACAACATTTGTGTGCAGCACTTAAAACGATCTTGTAGCAGCGTGCACACATCCTAAAAACATACTATTGAATTTAAAAGACTGTGCATATTCGTATAACTGAAGGCAGTTACGTATTTTTTTGTGCATAAATAGATATGCAGTAAAAGTTTTTTAAAAGAAGAATCTCATGGATGGATAGGCACAACTGAGGAAGGACATAAATGAGCCCTAGACTGAGCAGCTGGAGTTTGTCCTCTAAGATGAAGATAACAGGAGGATAATAGGAGAGGCTGAGCCCTGCCCAGATAAAAGATAGAGACCACATATTTCTCATTGTCAAAGTCAAGGAGACCTTCCCGACTACACAAGCACAGAAAGCCTCCTTGGAGGTCAAAAAGGGAGTGATGCCAACCTACCCACAGGCCTCTTTGCTGGAATCCATCTTGGCTAAGAGATGCGTGCACACACAGGGGTGGACCCTGAGATAAATCAAATATGGACTCAGAACCAGGCAAAGCAAGAAGATTGGCCAAAGGAAGCCCGGAAGAAATGCCCCATATAAGTGATTCAAACTACCACGAGGGCACGACTCTCTCTCCGAGTCCTGCCGTGTGTCTATCCACATGTACTCTTTTTCCTCCTAATAAACACTTTGTTTCACTGCTTTCGCCTTTGTGGGAATTCATTTCTGCAAAGCCGTATGGGTCAGGGCCTTGTCACTGGCCACTGGTCTAGTGGCTAGGGTCCAGCACTCTCACTGCCACGACCCAACCTCAATCTCTGGCCAGGAACCGAAACCTTGCTTCAAGCTGCTGCAGGCCGAGGCCGCCAGAGATCAGACAGAGAGGGAAAGAGGGGAAGGAATGGCTGTGTGGTTGAATTCCTTAAAGCAGATTAAGACAGAGAAAAGAGAGAGGCGTTGATTGAAAATAAAGGGAAAAAGCAAAGTATCTGAAGCAGTTATGGCAAAATGTTAAACGCCTGTTTCATCTTGTGATGAGCACATAGGAGTATGGTATACTTTTTCTCAACTTTGCTATAGAGTAGAAATATTTAATAATTAAACATAAATCAGTAAATGAAAAAAACAGCTACTTAATCTCACTAAGTAGGACTTCCCTGGTGGTCCAGTGGTTAAGACTGGGCTTCCACTGCAGGGGGCACAGGTTCGATACCTGGCTGGGGAACTAAGATCCTACGTGTCACGGGGCGCAGGCAAAAAAAAAAAAAAAAAAAAGAAAGAAAGAAAGAGATCTCACTATGTAGTCAGAGAAATGCAAATTAAAGTAACAATGAGATGGCGTTTCTCACCGATGGACTGGCAAAAGTACAAAATAGTGATTATATCTGCCACAGGTAAGAATACACGGGAAAGAATTTTCTCACGTAATTTTGGTAGAAATATGAGTTTTCACAACTTATTTTGAGGGTAATGTGGCAATATCTGTAAATTTAAAATAAGCATATTTTGATTCAGCTATCTCACTTCTAAACACCCTTCCTAGTGAAATAAAAGCTTTGAAATGTATAGGTAGATATATAAGCATGTTTACTGCAGCAATATTTTCCAGTGGCAAAAAGCGAAACTAAGGCAAAGCCTTAACAGATGAACAAACTGGAGAACATCTGTAATTAAATATTTTATATATAATAAATTAAATATTAAAATATTATATATTAATATAATTAATATTATATTTAATATAGCATTATTATTAAATATTATATAGCATTACCTCAATATATTAGCAAATGAAAGCAATAATCAGAAAAGCATAAATAATTTTAATCCATTGGATAAAAACAAACATTAGCAAAAGCTCATTTTGTAGGTTCGCTTATGAGTACCTGATTGTGTATATAAGTGTGTGTGTGTGTGTGTGTGTTGTACATGTAAAGTGTATAAAAATATTCACATTAGACTGTATTTGAAGGGGAGAGAATGGTCACAGGGATTCTAGAGGTGGAGAGAGTAAGCAAAAATGAAAATAAATACATATAACTGGAAAAGTGTTCTGTCCCATTGCATTTATATAAAATTCTGTGTGCGTTTATATGCATGAAAGATTATGAAACGATAGTAACCGATCTCAAAATGATAGAATCTCAGGTGAATTTACATTTTATCCTTGTAATTTTTAATGTTATATGTTTTACAAAGAATATATATTACTTATAAAATCTTGAAAAATAATAAAAAGCAAATCACCTGTTGGAGTAAGAAAACACTACTCAATGATCTGTGGTGACCTAAATGGGAAGGAAATCTAAAAGGAGGCGATATATGTATACGTATAACTGATTCACTTTGCTGCACAGCAGAAACTAACACAACATTGTAAAGCAACTATACTCCAAGTTAAAATGAAAAAAGAATAAGAAAGTTAATGACTAGCAGCATACTTAGGAATTTAGATGCCAAGAGGTGGGAGAGAGAAGCATGCACTTATGCAGTGGTTAGAAAGAGCCGTAGCTGGACACACCTGTGACAGACTGGACAGTGAAAGAATTGTCAGGCAGGAACAGGAGAGAAGAAATAGTGAATAAAGCCCAAATACTTGCCAGGACCTGGGCTGGCACTTCACCTGTAGCCTCTCTTTAATCCCCCAAATAGACAACTAAACGAAAATACACTCTTGTCATAGACAGAGCAACAGTTATTATTTTCCTGATGTTACTAATAATATACGCTCATTATTTTTAAAGTAGAGAGTATAGGAAAGTATGAAGAATGAAAGATTTGATTCCAATTCACGCTGTGGATGAAGGGACCCAGCGAGTAGGGAGAGGCGACAGGGATGAAGAGCAGTGGTGTGGAAGCACGAGGCTTCTCGGGACTGGAGGGGGGAATAAAGATGCAGAAGCATCAGCTACGTTCTCACTGTGCTCCCTACACTTCCAAGGCCACCTCCCAGCCTCCCCGGGGTCCCAACGTCTCCTCACCTTCCACTGAGAGGAAAGTAAGGTCGTCTCCCCTGTTACCATTTTGAAGCCTAACGGTCGTGAACTTCTACTTCTCCCGCAAACCCTCTCAAGCTTGTTCTCTCCGTAACCACTTGCGTGGCACCTGCCACTTGCCAGGCATGGTGCTGGGGCTACACAGCGAAGACCCATCCCCACCCCTAGAGGCCCCATCCCTAGGGGAGAGAGACGAGCAAACAGAATATGACGTTCCAGAGTGTGCTAAGGGTTTAGGAGGAGAGCACACGTCCTGCGCCAGCACAGATGGCCAAGGAGAGCTGGAGAAGGGCTGACTAGCTTGGAAGGCTATGGTTAGTATGACTTCACCCATCATGTCCCAGATGGGGTCCATCAACGATGGAGCCTCCCTTCTGGGCTCACAGCTTGTTGGCTCAGCTTTTGCAGAAAGCACTTAATGGGTTCCCGTCTCCAAGCCCGAGACCCTTATAAGTCATGAACTAGGTATGCCACCCCTCAGCAGGACACCAGATTAAAATGACTGGAATGCAGCCTGCCTCTGGTCCTACAGCCCAACTCCTAATTCTTCCCACACATTTCACTTAAGAGTCAAATAAAAATGCCAGAAACAAAGAAACGTGACCTGGCACTAACGGGGCAAAGAAAACAACATTTCATCACAGCAGTTCATCTGTGTGTGAGCATTTCTCTTCCTGAAGTGTCCTTCGTGGTAAAAGCCATGGCGACTCAGGTTTCTCATGGAACTTCCACATCCCTAAATGGCTACCATGTTTTTCATCATGGCCATGTTTGAGCCCACAGAACAGAGCTCTGTCGGTGACGATGTCACACAAGATCCCTGACTACTCTTCTGGGAGGCGTAGTTCTGAGAGCTGCGTGTGGAAGACACAGAAGGTCACCTAGTCACATCAACTCAGTCAGGAGCCAGGATCCCAAGTGCTGAGAAGACGCTAGAGACCTTGGAGTTATGTTTTCCTAGGTTCACTTCCCTCTGGCAGAAGGAAGTGTTAATGCACTTCCAAGTCATCAGGTAAGGGTGGGAGGGAGACTTTCGTCTAAGCATGGGTGCTAGCACAGGGAGAGGGGCTGGATCCCAGGAAGGTGGGACAGAAAAGAGAAACAATCATTGGTGTGGTGGTGAAGAGGTTTTCAGTGGAGGCCAGTTCAGGGTTTTTTTTCTTGTTGTTTTTTTTTTTGCGGTACGCGGGCCTCGCACTGTTGTGGCCTCTCCCGTTGCGGAGCACAGGCTCCGGACGTGCAGGCTCAGCGGCCATGGCTCACGGGCCCAGCCGCTCCGCGGCACGTGGGATCTTCCCGGACCGGGGCACGAACCCGTGTCCCCTGCATCGGCAGGCGGACTCTCAACCACTGCGCCACCAGGGAAGCCCTAGTTCAGGGTTTTTTTAAATCAGTCTCTGCCCAGTACATCCAACAGTACATGGTGCTCAGTGACTGCTTTAAATTATAAGGAATTCCTTTGCTGTACACCTGAAACTAACACAACATTGTAAATCAACTACAATATAAAAGAAAAATTGAATTAAAAAATTTTTTTAAAACTATAAGGAATTCGGGACTTCCCTGGTGGTCAAGTGGGTAAGACTCTGCACTCCCAATGCAGGGGGCCTGGGTTCGATCCCTGGTCTGGGAACTGGATCCCGCATACCTGCCGCAACAGTTCGCATGCCACAACTAAAGATCTCGTGTGCCACAACTAAGACCCGGCGCAGCCAAAATAAATATAAACAAATAATAAATAAAAATTGTAAGGTCGGATCTTAACAAACGGCACCGCGAAACAGAGGAAAGCTTCAAGTGAGCTTTATTAGGGAGCGCTCCCGGGCGAGGTTCACTGGTCCGAGAGAAAGGGGCCCGAGAAGTCGCACCCGGGCGAGGGTTGGACAAGATTTTATAGGGGAAGAAGGGAAAGGGGTGTGGTGAATCTGGGAGGGCGCAGGGTATTCCTTATTTGGTGGTCTTTTCGGGTATCCTGGGGGACCGTTAGTCCCGCCCCTCGAAAGGCGGGAAGGCTGGGCTGGGTTCAAAGTCCCCAGGTCAGTTCCTGGAACTGGGTGGTCCGGAATGTCTCCAGGGCAGTTTCTGGAACTGGGTGGTCCAGAGAATTTCGGTCTGATGCAACCTGTGAATCTGGTTGTGTTCCCCTGCCTCAGGCCAGTTGGCCTTACAAAAATAAATAAGTGGGCTTCCCTGGTGGCGCAGTGGTTGAGAGTCCGCCTGCCAATGCAGGGGACACGGGTTCGTGCCCTGGTCCGGGAGGATCCCACATGCCGCGGAGCGGCTGGGCCCGTGAGCCATGGCCGCTGAGTCTGCGCGTCCGGAGCCTGGGCTCCGCAACGGGAGAAGCCACAGCGGTGAGAGGCCCGCGTACTGCAAAAAAAAAGAAGTTAACAAGAAAGTCATGACACGTGACGGGGTTGAGGGAACACAGCCCTTCTGAGCAGACCACGGAGGTCCCTGTGAGTCTGTTATCCTGCTGCTGAAAGACCTCTGCGCCTTTTCACACACCCCAGCTCTCTGCTTTCACTCTTCTTTTTTTTTTAGATTTATTTATTTATTTATGGTTGCATCAGGTCTTAGTTGCAGCACGCGAGATCTTTCCTTGCGGTGTGTGGGTTTTCTCTTCTCTAGTTGTGGTGTGCAGGCTCCAGGGTGCACGGGCTCTGTAGTTGTGGTGCACGGGTTCCAGAGCACTTGGGCTCTGTAGTTTGCGGCACGCAGGCTGTCTAGTTGAGGTGCGCGAGCTCAGTAGTTGTGGCAAGCGGGCTTAGTTGCCCTGCAGCATATGGGATCTTAGTTCCCTGACCAGGAATCGAACCTGTGTCCCCTGCATTGTAAGGCAGATTCTTTACCACTGGACCACTCTTGGAAGCTGGGTCTCCTTGTTGAAGGACTGTCCTCAGGTTACTGGATTCTACTCTGCTGAAGCACACAGAGCCAGGAGTGCCTGAGATTTTTACATCCCACCAAGAACAGCCCTTTACCAATGACCAACGAATGCAGCAGTATCAATACCCCAGCTCCCTTGCTCCTTGATGGGATATCTCCACATTGTAACTTAGTATATTTTCTCTAGAGCATCCCTGTGACATTGCGATACACTTACCTCTGTGGAAACCTTATTTGCTTGATACTGTAGCCTGCTGAGTCTTCCTCTTCAATACCACTTCCTGGGGTGAGGTGTCCCCGGGAGCCTTCCCTGGTGTTTGAGGTCAGCTGTCCTGAGTATCCTGTGAGTGCTGTATCTTCTAGATTTGTACAGTTATGGGATGGAGGTGGTGGCAGGTCGAAGTAAATCACTTTCACAAGGAAAGTGATTTCACATTTTTCTAAGATGATACTTCTGAAGAAGCCTGTCTCAGACAGCCCATCTATAACAAACACTTAACTGCAGCAAAGTAAGGAATAGGAACATTCACCCTTCATTATTCTATCAGAAAAAAAGAAATTCAAAAATATTTTTAGGGACTTCCCTGGTGGGGCAGTGGTTAAGACTCCACGCTCCCAATGCAGGGGACGTGGGTTTGATCCCTGGTCGGGGAACTAGATCTGACATGCATGCTGCAACTACGAGTTCACATGCCACAACTAAGGAGCCCGCCTGCCGCAACTAAGACCCAGCACAACCAAATAAATAAATATGTTTAAAAGATACTTTTAAAGCTAGGCATACAAAGAATTTCACCTTTCCTTTTCAATAAAAATAAATTTAAAATTTTAGTAATATTTGATACTGTAGACGTGGAAAAGACTTTGCCCTCAAAGAAACCTATTTTCCCCAGGACTAGGGAAAGCTATTTATCCTGGTTGACCTGAGATTTTCCCAATTTTAGCAGTGAAAGTCCTATGTCCTGGAAATGAAGATAACCAGGACATTTGTTCACCTACCCAGGACGTCAACATTTCCTGGCAGGGTGCACAGAGCCCCAGAAGAGGAAGGAAGATGTTGACAGGGTATAGTGGGACCACAGATGTTTAGAGCTGGTGGGGATTTCAGTGATTACAGAGCATTTTTAGGTAACAGATGAGGAAAAAGGGTCCAGAAATTCAGAAGAACTTGTTTCCCAGAAGCTTTGGCAATCGAGGAAAACCCTTCTCTGCCTGGTTCTTCTAGATGAATAAAGCCAAGAATCAAACCCACAAAGACCTCATTTGTGGGGAATTTTCTACATCACATTCAACTCCCCAGATGTGTGGAGAATGACCCTTGCACTTTGACCCAAAGATGGCTGACCAGGTCAAATGTGCATGTTCTACCCGAGTCCACATGATAAAGGGATTAGCAACTGAATGCAAACCCGCCCTGGCAGTTTGGCTCACTGAAGAGAACTCTTGAGTTTTGGAGGCTGAACTTTCTGAGGAGACCACGTGGTTTTTCCCCTGAGGAAACCCGACACAAGAGCTCTTGTCATCTCGTGGGACCCTCTGAAGAGCCCGAGGAGGATGGAGTGGCTGAAACCCCAGCTTGTCCCTGTGGAAGAGAAGGGAAGAGGCCCAGGGCAGAAGCCCTGGAGCGTGGCCACCACAGAGCGTGTGGCCCAGTGCTTGGCCTGCCACGGGGCTCCCAAGCCAGAGGCCATGTAGGAACAAGCCCAGTATATTAGTTTCCTCGGGTTGCTGCGACCAATTACCAAAGCCTGGTTGGCTGAAAACAACAGAAATTAATTCTCTCACGATTCTGGAGACCAGAAGTCTGAAATCAAGATGTTGGCAAGGTTGGTTCCTTCTGGAGGCTCTGAGGGAGGGTCAGTTCTGTGTCTCTTCCGAGCCACTGGTGGCTGCCAGCAGTTTTTGGCGTTCCCTGGCTTATAGCTCTGTGCCCCCCATCTCTGCTTCCATCTCTACATGGCCTTTCTGTGTCTCAAATCTCCCCCTCCTTTCTCTTATAAGGACACCAGTCATCGGATTTAGGGCCCACCCAGGTAATCCAGGATGATCTCATCTCATGATCCTTAACCTGATTACATCTGCAAAGGCCCTATTTCCAAGTCAGGTCACATTCACAGGTTAGGACTTAGATATATTTAAGGGGAGGTACAATCAACCCATTCCACAAGGCAAGAGGGTAGGGAGAGTTCCAGTTGCCTGTTCTTCCACAAAAACATGCAGGAGTCCAGACACTCTGTCTCGGAAGTGTGGAGGCCCAAACAGTATCCTGAAATGCCTGGAGCAAACATCACTGCTAGCGACGTGCGAGGCCAAGGAAAATGTGTCGGTTCCTGAAGAAGCACTTGGATGAGCAGAGAAAACAGCTGCATGAGCCGGAAGAGCAGGTGGATGGGATGCAGAAACAGCAGGCCTGAGAGTGACAACAAACAGCTGGGCATCCTCAGTGCCAGAGAGGGAAAAGCCTGAGGGTGGTCACTGTATGATTCAGACTGTCAGAGAACCAAGTGGGAGGTTCACGTCTATTCCCTGAGACGCTCCTTTCAGGCACTTCCATCTGCCACCATGGCCACCATGACAATTGCACAGATCTAGAAGACACAGTGCTTACAGAAGGCTCGGAACAGCTGACCTCACACCCCAGGAGACAGGCACCTCACCCCAGGAGGAGGGAGGGGAGGCAGGACCTCCAGCGGAGAGCGACGTTTTCAGGATGCCAAGGACCAGTTGCACTACTCTTCAGGAATAGAATGGATTCATTGAGAAATGAAAGATGGGGGGGGAGACAGTTTCCAGAAAGGCAGCTCAAAGCTTAGTAATTTGCTGGGGAAAAGGAAGGAGACGGAGCAGTGGCAGGAATTATGGTGAGGTTAAAGAAATGGGGCAATGGAGACCCCTGCCAGGACAGGAGCAAATGGTACAAGTCCCTAAAACCAGCACTGCCTCTTCTTGCCCAGCAATCTCCATCAGAGGAGCGAGCAGGGCTGGTGTAAAAACAGAACAAAACAAAACAAAAATCATGCGACACGGAGAGAAAGAAAAGCTGTTGTCAAAAATCTGAATCCACCTGGTTTGAGACTAATAGGTTCACTGACAAAGGTTAGGGATTTTGTTCTTTTTCCTTTTTAATTAATTAATTAATTAATTTGGCTGCATCGGCTCTTAATTGCGGCGCACGGGCTTAGTTGCCCCACGGCATGTGGGATTTTAGTTTCCCCGACCAGGGATCGAACCCATGTCCCCTGCACTGGAAGGCGGATTCTTAACCACTGGACCACCAGGGAAGTCCCTGTTCTTGTTTCTTTTGTTTTGTTTATGTTTTGCATTGGAAATATTGCCTTTTTATCTTCCTGGAATCTATTTCTTGGAGGCCAAGTGTATGCTCCAGAAATACCCTGGAATGGACAGATACCTAGGATGTGGTATGGGTAAATTCATCCCGGTATCTCTACCGTCTAACACAACATCCGAAAAAGCGATCAAAGCATGTCTTTAGTTTGCTTGAACGTAAGGAAATTTATCCAAGGGCAATGATGGATTTGCCCATTGGAGTACTGTACTCTCCATCTGTAGGCACCTCCTTGGCCTGGAGACCATGGTGACACGTCTCACAAAAACAGAGGGACTACAGGTTGTTGACCTAAATTTCCAATTACAATTTGTACTTTTGGGGGGTATCATTCATGCAAAAGTGGAGCAAATCCCAGAGAAATTTCCAGTGGACCCTGGAGACTCCCAGATGATTATGGATCAATGGCGAATGTTAGAGTAGGAAGAAGACCAAAGGAGAGCCTGGATCACCTCACATTTGTGTATTGGACAGGATCCCATCTCCAGTTCCTTTGACCCCTGCTGCCTGACCCAGTGTCTCTGAGTCTGGAGAGACTCTCAGCCTGGGCTGTTCCAGGGGGGAACACACACAGGAACACCTGGGATAGGCAGGGACTGGACTTGGAAGCCTTGTTCAGAGACACAGGCTCTGTGCGGATCTATATATCACAGATGGTTGGTACTGTTTATTTATTTTTTTGCTTCCATATGGACCTGTCTGATTTGTGTGGGATCTGAAGAGTAGAAGAGAGGACTACCATTTTGAGAGGAACAGTAAGACAGTGAGGCTGATTGAGCCTAGAAAGAGGGCGGGTCCACTCAGATTTCAGAGATAAAGTCCTCTGTCATTCATCCACTGTAGAGGGTGTTTGGGGAAAGCTAGGTCACGGCTACAGCACTGAGCTGAGATGAGATCAGCGTGGTGTGGGAGCAGGAAGTCATCCATGGGGCAGAGCACCACGTGCGTGTGGAGGACGTTCAGCTCCAGGTCAGAAACCCACAATCACGTGCTGCCAAATTTGCATTTCTCAGCAACAGTGACGTCCCGTGAAGGTGCTTCTCTAATGGGGTGAAGGAAGGGTGGAAAAGGGTATTTCCAACTCGAACAAGATGAAGATGGACACGCTCCGGAGCATCACAGGAAGTGTCCGTGCTGACCCGCAATAGAGAGAGGGCTGGCATTCCCCGGTGAGGGCCAGAGGCTGTGTCGGGCCACAGCAACCGTGCAGGAAGCGTGGAGCTAGAGAATGCTGCCTTTCCGGAATAGATGCACCAGCCAATGTATCTTCCCTCTTTTTTCTGTTCATAAAGAAAAACAAAAACAGAGGAGGGAGTGTGTTTTGGAAGGATTCTTCTGGAAAGAGGTTGGTAGTTACATTTATCAAAATTCTTCCAATGACACATGTTGCATTTTTCAAATGGAGATAAAATTCACATACCACGTTAAATTGTACAGTTCAGTGGTTTTAGTCTATAAACAAGGTTGTGCAACCATCGTGACTAATTCCAGAACATTTCATCACCCCGTAAGGAAACCCCACACCCCTCTTATTCCCCTCCTCCCTTTAACCCCAGCAGCCAGTAATCTACTTTCTGTCTGGATGGATTTGTCTGTTTGGTACATTTCATATAAATGGAATCCTACTAAATGTGGCCTTTTGTGTCTGGCTTCTGTCATTTAGTGTAAGGGTTTCAAAGTTCATCCACGTTGTGGCATGCATCAGAACTTTATCGCTCTTATTGCCAAATAACATTCCCTTGTATTAATATACCACTTCATTCCCTTAACAGCCTTTCAAAGAGCAAACATTTTTAATTTTTACCCAAGTTCCAACTATTAATCTTTGCTTTTGTGGATGTGCTTTTGGTGTTCTTAGCTAAGAAGTCTCTAACCCAAGATCACCGTGGTTACCTCTATGTTTTTCTTCTAGATATTTTATCATTTTAAGCTTTATCCTATTCTTGGATGCTCCTTCTCCATATGCATTGCTTCAAGTGGTTTATTTCCTCTTTGTTTTTGTTTCATTTTTTTTCTGATTTTGGAGGAGGGCAGCATTCTCAGCTCTATGAGATCAGAGATCTCTGTCTGTTTAGTTCACTCATCTCCCTCAACAGCTGGAAATATTACCTGGCACATGGTGGAGACACGATGTTTGATGAATGAATGAATGATTTCTGAATTTCCCTCTCCCATGGCCAGAAGCACTTCTGCTTCCTCATCTTACTTGGTAAGAACATCTTCTACTTCGTATTCTTCTTCCTACACAGTGGACTGCATCGTTCTAGGTGTTAGACATCCTCCCTGTCCTTGAGTTCATAATGACAGAAAGGCCTACAGAAGAAGGGACATATCCAGATTACTAAGAGAGAAAAGACGTCAGAAGGTATATCAAAAACACTTTCTACACTAGGCATTGTTGTTGTTGCAGCAGACAGATTTATTTGATCCAGGTTATTTCAGAGTTATAAGCTAAGCCTTTCCTATTAACAATATGAGGCCTTTAGGCGTCAGAGAATTAGCTAAATTGAAACTGCAATGAATCAAAAAAACTAACAACCCAATCCAAATATGGGCGGAAGATCTGAATAGACATTTCGCCAAAGTAGACAGACAGTTTGCCGAGAAACATATGAAAAGCTGCTCAACATCACTAATCATTAGAGAAATGCAAATCAAAACCACAATGAGGTATCACCTCACACTGGTTGGAATGGCCATCCTCAAAAAATCTAGGAACAATAAATGCTGGAGAGGGTGTGGAGAAAAGGGAACCCTCCTACGCTGCTGGTGGGAGAGTAAATTGATACAGCCACTATGGAGAACAGTATGGAGTTTCCTTAAAAAACTAAAACTAGGGCTTCCCTGGTGGCACAGTGGTTAAGAATCCGCCTGCCAATGCAGGGGACACGGGTTCAAGCCCTGTTCCAGGATATCCCACATGCCGCAGAGCAACTAAGCCCATGCGCCACAACTACTGAGCCTGCGCTCTAGAGCCCTCAAGCCACAACTACTGAGCCGCGTGCCACAACTACTGAAGCCCGCGCGCCTAGAGCCTGTGCTCCACGACAAGAAAAGCCCCTGCAATGAGAAGCCCACACACCGCAACGAAGAGTAACCCCTGCTCGTTGCAACTAGAGAAAGCCTGTGCACAGAAACAAAGACCCAAAGCAGCCAAAAATAAATACATAAATAGATAAATTTTTTTTAAAAAACCTAAAAATAGAACTACCATATTACCCAGCAATCCCATTACTGCGCACATACCCTGAGAAAACCGTAATTCAAAAAGAAACACACACACACACACACACACACACACAAAGACATGTACCACAATGTTCATTGCAGCACTATTTACAATAGCCAGGACATGGAAGCAACCTAAATGTCCAACGACAGATGAATGGATAAAGAAGATGTGGCACATATATACAATGGAATATTACTCAGCCATAAAAAAGGAACGAAATTGAGTTATTTGTAGTGAGGTGGATGGACCTAAAATCTGTCAGAGCGAAGTTAAGTCAGAAAGAGAAAAACAAATATTGTATGCCAACGCACATATATGGAATCTAAAAAACGGTACTGATGAACCTAGTGGCTGAGCAGGAATAAAGACGCAGATGTAGAGAACGGACTTGAGGACACAGGGGAAAAGGGGAAGCTGGGATGAAGTGAGAGAGTAGCACTGACATATATACACTACCAAATGTAAAATAGAGAGCTAGTGGGAAGCTGCTGCATGGCACAGGGAGATCAGCTCGGTGCTTTGTGACAACCTAGAAGGGTGGGATAGGGAGGGTGGGAGGGAGGCTCAAGAGGGAGGGGATATGGGGATGTATGTATACATGTAGCTGATTCGCTTTGCTGTTCAGCAGAAACTAACACAACATTGTAAAGCAATTATACTCCAATAAAGATATATTAAAAAAACTGCAATGAGATATCATTCCCCATCTATCAGAATGGCTTAGATGCAAAATAGTGACAACACCAGATGGTGGCAAGGATGCGGAGAAGATGATCGCTCAGACCTTGGTGGTGGTGAGTTTGCAAAACGGTACAGCCACTTGGGACCTGGTGAGAGAAAGTCCAGTGGTATAGCAAAGGCAGAATCCAGGTGCCCTTTCTGTGAGGACTAACGCCCAAGAGCGCAGACCCCAGGAAAAAGGAGGTCCCCAGACCTCGATCACAAGGCAACACCTAGGTTTCAGAAAAGCTCAGTGAATAGAATGGGCAGCAGGTCGACCTGATGGTTCTGGGCGGAGCCAGTAGGTGAGGTCAAGAGGTCCCAGCAGTGGGCAGAGAACCAGGGGGCAGGGAGCTGGGAGGCCCTGATGGACGCTTCTTATAGTACAAGCACATGTTCAAGGTCCTATAGGGGTTCTAATTCGAGTACTCGCCCCTGCTGCACTTGTACATGCTGGCTTTATACAACAGTCTTAAGAATAAAAAACGGGACCTACATGTGCTGTCCTTCCTCCACTAAGTGGTCATTATCACAGGGATACAGACTCTGTCCCATGAGAGCTAGAAAAGACCATTGCAAGTTTTGTTTTTGTTTTTTGCGATACGCGAGCCTCTCACTGTTGTGGCCTCTCCCGTTGCGGAGCACAGGCTCCGGACGCGCAGGCTCAGCGGCCATGGCTCACGGGCCCAGCCGCTCCGCGGCAGGTGGGATCTTCCCAGACCGGGGCACGAACCCGTGTCCCCTGCATCGGCAGGCGGACTCTCAACCACTGCGCCACCAGGGAAGCCCGTAAGTAATGATTTAACATTAAACTGGGAACATTCCATTCTCTTTATCCTATCCTTCCGTACCCACTCTCGACTCAGGGAGCAGGGAGAACCTCTATGTATCCTGCTTCTAGGGGGGAATAGAAAGTACCTTTAGATAGAGAGATTACATATAGACACTTTGGAAGATTGGGCCTTTACTGAAAGTTTGAAAGAATTTTCTAGGCATTCTAGGATCTAGACTACAAAAATACAAAGCCAAGCTTAGAGGGCTGAGGGGAGATTTACTTCCCTTTGGGTACCGAAGACTCATGATGACCTAACAGTGATCTTCTTAGCTGCAAGTGTTCCGAATGTGTCACCCCCAAACATGCCATTTTGGCATATTGATTACTTTTAATTAAAGGTCCTTGAGAAACAGCCAGTGCAAGAAAGGCAATCTGACCCTCCTTTGCCCCCTGAAAGCAGAAGATAAATCTCCCATGTGAAGTTGCCCTCCTGTGCCAGGAGGGTAGAAATTATCCTCATCACAAGAGACAGGGAGTTTAGGGCTGAGAACGCTGTATAAAGATACCTTGTTACTTTTTCACCATCTTACTATTCCGGGCATAAATTTCTTTGTTCTGTCAATTCTTCACAAATGTATTCTCAAAAAAATAAAGCTGTATTCACATGCAAAAGAGGTACGGCCGTACCTTGTTGATGTGCCTCAGTGACAGCAGTGGAAACTTGAACATGAGGAACTGTCTGGCAGCCACGAAATGATCCACATGAAAAGGCTGCCTGAATGTGGGCATAGCCGTGAGGTGAGCAAAGAGCTCCAGATTGTCTGTTCATTTTGGAGGCAGTGTCGTGTGGCTTTGCGTGCGCCCAGCCAGCGAGTACAAGGAGGTGTGGACAGGGAATTCAGGAACACCAGGTTTCGGGGATTTCCTAGACGGAAGATGCTAAGCCCGAGGCGTGTCTCTAGGAAGAAGAGGTAGGATGCTCTAAACTGACTATGGTCGTGTTCTCTCTCTTTCAAGAGGCCCCAGCACTGAACGGGCTAACGGATACCCCCTCAGATTTCCAGCCTCTGAGAAAATCTGTAGCGGTGTTTGACCACCAACCCAAAGCAATGCCAGGTGTCACCCTGGAGCCCATGCAGACTTGTCCAGGATGTGTGAGGTCCCATCTGGGAAGCAGGCAAAGCAAGGCTGCAGGACTTGGACAACCTGCTTCTCCCTCTATGTCTCAGCATCCCTAAGAACACAACCAGATTAATAGTGCAGGCGTGGGGCGGGTTGTCGAGGAAGGGGGCCCAAGTCCAAACAGCACAGCAGAAAGGGGTATCCCTCCTCCAGGGATGCATGTGTGCCTGTGTGTGTCTGTGCATGTGTGTGTGTGCACGTGCGTGTGTGTGTGTGTGTGTGTGTGTGTGTGTGTGTGTGTATGGCAGGGGGCTGGAGGTTGTGAAGCAGAGGACTCTCTCCCCTGTCTTCCAGACTGCCTCCCCTCTTCTTTTTTTTCTTTTTTTCTCTTTATTTATTTATTTATTTCATTTTTGGCTGCATTGGGTCTTCGTTGCTGCACGTGAGCTTTCTCTAGTTGCGGTGAGTGGGGGCTACCCTTCCTCGTGGTGCATGGGCTTCTCACTGCGGTGGCTTCTCTTGTTGTGGAGCACAGGCTCCAGGCTCACGGGCTTCTGTAGTTGTGATATGTGGGCTCAGTACTTGTGGCGCACAGGCTTAGTTGCTCAGCAGCATGTGGGATCTTCCTGGACCAGGGCTCGAACCCATGTCCCCTGCATTCGCAGGTGGATTCTTAACCACTGCGCCACCAGGGAAGTCCCCCCTGCTTCTAAAGACAGCCCAGCAATGAACTGCAACTTGCTGACCCCGACTGCTCTGTTTCTGGAAGGAGAAGAGAGGAACATTCTTTTCACCCTGCTCCGGAAACACTAGACTAGCAGCTCGGCCCATTTTTACTAGATATACCATCAGAAGGACAAACCCTCACTGCTGACCCAAAGTGTTCTCACCCCACCCTTCCCTCGTATTCTTCACTAGGCCGAACCCTGAAGGACACTGGAGGTCTCCGAAGTCCCAGTCATGTATTTTAGCCATTGTGCAGTGTGGTCCCGCCTATTTGTCCAGCCTCGTTTCTTCTCCTTTGCGTCATCCTGTTTCCCAGTCCCACCTGACTGCTTGTGGCTACCTGTATTCCTCTGCTCTGCCTGCCGCATCAGAATACCACCAACTGGGTGGCTTCAACAACAGAAATGTATTATTCTCACAGTTCCGGAGGGTGGAAGGCCAAGGCCAAGGTGCTGGCAGGGCTGGCTCCTGGTGAGACCTCTCTTCCTGGCCTGTGGATGGCTGTCTTCTAGCTGTACCCTCACATGACCTTCCCTCTGTGTTCCTTCGGGGAGAGAGATCTCTGGTGTCTCTTCCTCCTCTTATAAGGACACAGTCCTATAGGATTAGAGCCCTACCCTATGACCTGATCTAACCCGATTGCCTCCCTTAAGTTCCTATCTCCAAATACAGTCACGTGGGGAGTTAGGGCTTCAACATATGAATTTGGGGAGGCACAATTGGGTCCCTAACACTGAATGCATTTCTTGCCTTTTTTCCCCTCTTTTTCTTTTCTTTTCTTTTTTCTTTTTTGGCTGCACGGTGTGCAGGTTGAGGGATCTTAGTTCCCCGACCAGGGATCAAACCCACACCCTTAGCAGTGAAAGCACAGAGTCCTAACCACTGGACCACCAGGGAATTCCCTCTGTTTTCTTGCCTTTGCTCATCCCAGGCCTCCAACTGTCTGCTCTCTCTACCCCTATCCCGACTCTCTAGCTGCCAAAATCCAGACCGATTTCCATCGGTTCCCTGACCCTCCTGACCCAAGGGATGTCTCCCTTTTTTACCCTCCATTGCACTGGGAGTCTCTAAGGACATGCAATTTCTGTCTCGATTCCTGAAATTTGTGGACTTATATTTGTTCCCGCCTTTTACCGTGAGCTACCCGCGAGGAATGCACATGTTTTATTGCATTTTTAACCATCACAGCGCCCGACATTGGTTGCTCGATAAATATTTACTGAACTTAATCAAAAAGGTGGAGGCAAGCTACTGCTGAGAGTATTTATTCAAAAGAATGAGTGTATCATTTCCGTTGGCCATCCTTGCGTACATTTTCCCATGACGGGCCAGTGATGCTGTGTTGCAATGTGTCGAACGCTATGAGTTTCCTACGGCAATCGTAACAAGTCGCCACACGCATAGCGGTTTATTATACTCTAAGGGTCCTGGAGGTCAGAAGTCCAAATCCAGTCTCACTGGGCTGAAACCAATATGTCCGCCAACAGGTTCCTTCAGGAGGTTCCGGGGAGAATCTGTTCCTTGCCTTTTTCAGCTTCTACGGGGTTGCCTGCATTCCTTGGCTCAAGACCCCTTCCTGCAGTAACTCCAGCCTCTTATTTGCCCTATCACGTCTTCAACTACCGATTCTGATCCTCCTGCCTCCCTTGTATAGGCTTCGTGATTCCACTGGGTCCACCCACATAATCTAGGGTCATCTCCCATCTCAAGATCCTTCATTTAATCTCATCTGTAAAGTCTCTCTGACCATGTAAAGTGACCTATTCTCAGGATCCAGGGATTAGGGTGAGGACCTCTTTGGGAGGTCATTGTTCAGCCGACCACACCTCCCAAGGGAAGAACAATTTCATTCAATCAGAAGCGTTGCGGTTATCAACAAGCAGTCATGTTACAGTGTGTTCTGTTCTCAGAGTAGTTTTGCAACAGGCCGAGGAGTAGGAACAGGCATCCTCCCTGTCTGGCTCTCCGGACAGTCAGACCTGCCGCACTTGGGCCTCCAGGGTGTTCTCCACTCCACATTCTTGTACTCCGGTGTTTTCAGGTATAAAAGACGGTAACACAAGGCTGCTCTGCAGATGCAAGGAGGTGATGCCTGCGGGCAATGCTCCATATACCTGCTTCATGTCATAAAATCTGTTTCACGTCATTCATGTACCCCTCCGTCAACCCCGCTGTTTCACACGTCCTCTGCTCACGTACCTATGACACCTGCAAGTGCTGAATCTGATCGTGATTAAGTAGGCTCCGTGATGGAAGCCATGTTTCCTCCACTGGCCGACTTACATGAGGGCCTCCTGAGTTCCAAATGCAAATGACTCCCGTTTGACTGATATGCAGTACAATTCAAGCATGTCTGGTTTCACTGTCATTTTCAAGGTCGATGGAAACTCCCATCAAATAGACACACACACACACACACACACACGCACACACATTTACCCCGGGACGCTTGGTTCTGCTGATACAACTTCCTGCTAAGTCATCAAACATTGAGTGATCCCGCCGCCCCATGAGGACATGACCTGGGCAGCTGGTGAGAGGCCTGAAGGAATGGAGAAGGGGTCGTTGCTACCCTGGTGGCTCGGCAGCCCCTCTGCAGCCTCCAAGCCCAGGCTCGTGCCTTCTAGCTGGTCTTCCACACTGTGGCTCACAAAATGTCTATTTAAAAGGGCAAATCTGCTTGACGCCTCTCTTCCTAAAACCCTCCACGCTTCCCCCACGGGACAGTCCACGCTCTTTCACATGGCATTCAAGGCCTGCCTGTAAGGCCCTGCCCATCCATCACTCCAGCTTCGTGGCCAACTCTTGCCTCCCTCACCCACTGGACTGCCCTCTGCTACTCTTGAAGCAGCCTTCGTGCCTTTGACTACGCAGCAACTTTGCTTCTGATGCCCTTGCCCTTAACTAATGACCTTCCAAACTTAGCTCAGGAAGCCTTCTCTGGCCCCCCAGCCTGACAAGGCATTCCTGCTCCATGCTCACACGTGGGGCAGGGGCCGCTTTGCATGGACACAGCTGCATGGTTCCCTTAAGGACAGTGGCTGCCCCACTCACTTCTGTTATCTCCAAAGCCTCATACAGAGTTTGGCACCCAGTAGGAGAACTGGATTAAAAAGAATTCAAGAAACGTGCATCCCAGCAGAAGGAGTTAAGCTACCCTGTCCTGTGCTCTCTTAAAGGTGTGGGCTTAGCTCCCTGACATCGGTAAAGCAGCCCATAGATGCTGCAGTTTATAAAAATCTCCCTTGGTGGCAGTAAACCGTTGAGCCGACAAGTCCAGAGCTTCAGAAACTCCCAGAAAAGGACAGAAGTGACGGAAGCTGGTATTCATTACTCACCACCAGCATTTGTTTTCCAACCAAACGGGATTCTTGATTAATGGTTTTGTAAATCATTTGGGAAATATATAAAAACAAATTAACGTGATGTTCTCTGATTCCCAAATCCCTGCCAGCCATCGTCCGTAACATTACCATCAGGCGTCTGACAAGCATCTCTCCTCTTTGCCCAACCCTTTGGAGTCATGGGGAGAAATTCAACCACCTGATTTGAAGCCACAGTCTCAATGAAGGACACATTTGATGTCACTGATCCCAGGAAGACACAGAACAGTCACCATCTCCTGCCTGAAGGCTGATGTGTAATTCCAGAGAGCTATTTTATTTATTTCTTCATTTCCTCTATTCCCGGCCCTCAAATGGCTTTGGAAAAACAAAAACATAAATTTTCCTACCAAGATTTGACTCCACTGATGTATAAGGCAATCAACAACCAGTGAAGATTTCTTATAATAAATGTGCAACAACAGCTACCTCTTGTTGACACTAAACGTGCTGTCATTTATCCCTAACAGTATCCCAGCGCGGTAAGGACCATATTCGCATCGTACGGATGTGAGAGCTGAGGCTCAGCTTTACCAAGTAAAGCCGGGTAAGTGACGGAGGCATGATTTGAACTTGGGACAGCTCTGACTTCGAAACCATGCTCTGAGCTGCTGCATGCCGTGTCCGAGTCCACAAACTCTGCCCCTGTATCCATGAATTGATTCAGATAATCCTAGCATCCAGAGGTCATCTGACCCCATCACCTTTCTCACTACCCACAGCATCTCTGCTAAAGCAGCAAGCTCATGGCCTCCCACGTGGCTGGATCCAGCTCTGCTCAGCAAACATTGTGAGTCAAGCCTTTCCCAGGTTGAGTTCAAATCTACTAGCGCTCCTCCCATTAGTACTCGTTTTGACCTCTGGGACCTCACAGAACCATCTTTCACAAGACGGCCCTTGGGAAGACTGAAGACATGATCCACCGCCCCGGGCTGTATCAGGACACAGGACTGAGCCCAGGGAAGAAGCTGAAGTTAGAGAAGGGACTGATCTTGAGTATGTCAATTACACCCAGCATTGCTGCTACTCCACGTAAGGTCTTGAGCCAACGTCCAAATTCTCCATCTGCCAAATGGAGCTGAACTTGGACTTTTTCTCCCCTGGGGACTAGGAGAGGAAGGGCTACTCTCATAATGGTCGTCCAGAGACACACTGAGTGATAAGGATGGACCCTAGCAGGGTGAGATGCTACAACAGCGGGGTCAGTCACTGGGCCTGTCCTAACCCTCACGGCATCCAGAGAGAGCCTCATGGAAGCTCAGTGGCCAGAACTAATTAGTGATTCCCAAGCCCTGTTCCTATCTGACAAGGCTAGGCTCCCCATCTTAGAGGTGATGGTTGTGTTTTGGTTTGACTCTTCCCCTGTTCCTTTCTCTTCTCTTGCTATTGTGGTTAGTGAAAAAGAGTTTAGTACAGGGTACAGCAAACTTCCTCTGCAAAGGGCCAGAGAGTAAATATTTTAGGCTCTGTGGGCCATACAGTCTCCGACACAACGACTCAACTCTTCCATTGTAGCAAGAAAGCAGCCATAGACATAGGCATAGGTCAACGGGTATGGTGGCATCCAACAAAACTTTCATTTTAGAAACTGAAATTTTAATTATATATAATTTTTTTTTTTTTTTTTTTTTTTTGGCCATGCACTGTGTGGCATGCAGGATCTTCCCTGACCAGGGATCAAACCCACGCCCCTTGCAGTGGAAGTGGAGTCTCAACCACTGGACCACCAGGGAAGTCCCATTATTGTATATAATTTTAATGTCAACAATATTACTTGATTTTTTTCAAAGATTTAAAGATTTAAAAATCATGTGAAGATTGCCAGCCGTGCAAAAGTAGACAGAGGATTATATTGGGTCCACGGGCCATAGTTTTCAGATCCTTGGTCTAGGATGTTTACTGATCCCAAGTGTAGCTGGGCTGAGAGACTCTAGACCATATGATCTCCCAAATGTTTGACCCCAGACTCTGAATCTGGGCCATGTGCAATTTATATCCCAATGACTCTTCTGGAAATAATGTGTATCCTGGCTCCACATGGCTCCTTCCCCTGCAGCTCCATTTCTCTGCCGAGGGCCGTGCCAAGTCCAACATCAATTGCTTCATCGCATCCGTTTGCATCTGAAATTTGTGGTGTCACTCTTTGGAAGGCTTGGCCTGCACAAGGGGAATATTTGACAGCTGCCTGGAGCTTTGACTCATTAGTGAAAAAGGGCCTAGGGGAAGAAATATGATTAAGAGGAAACGTGAAGGCTTAGGGACAATAGCAATTTGACAGGAAAACGGGCACTTGGGGAAGCAGGAGTGAACCAAGAGTTGGGATGGGCCATTGAGTTGGATCAGTTGAGGACTCAGTAGTTCTTCCTGGAGCTGAACACTGATCTTTTCCCATCGTAAAAAGATTTCTTGAACTTAATGTACCGTTTTTTGGCGCTGTGATGTGAGAGTTTTGGGTTGCAGCAAGTTGTTTTCCTAATCTGGAATTGGATGTTTTGAGTTCTGCTAAATATTGTTATTTCTTTTAAATGCTTCATTTTTTTTAGGAAAGTCCCAGGGCTCTTGTTCCTGTTTGCATGTTGACTTGTTCACCAAAACTGCTCCGTTGAATTCTGTTCTTTCCTGCTTTCTGTGCTGCCTGGGAAAAGGAAGACCACACGGTTAGGGTGGAAATAGCAGGGACCTGAGTCAGAAGACAGGGGGTATCACTAACAAACAGGTCAACAGATTCACCTTCACTGTTCATTGTTCCATACCCAGGAATAGGTATAAGCTTCCCCAGGCACTGCATCATGAAGGTGGGTGAGAAACACAGAGTATTTACAAGTGTGAGGCCTTACTGTTCATGGAAAAAAATTCAAGGTACTTTTGCCAATCACATTCTGACCCACAACTCCGAGGAAGGAAATGAGACAAGTTTCCAAGTTGTCAGCAAAGTGATTACATGAACCACACGTTGGAGCCATTGTAAATACATATCAGTTCACAGATTATGGGAAACGTTGAAGGGCTCTCAGTACATATGATTTCACTTATACCAGGTATCAAGTATAATCAAATTTAAAAAGACAGAAAGTAGGATAGTGGTGACCAGGGGCTGGAGGAAGAAGGGAAAGGGCAGTCAGTGTTAAACGGGTACAGAGTTTCACTTTAGGAAAATGAAGTTCTGGAGATGGATGCCGATGACGGATGCACAGTAAGGTGAAGGTACTTAATGCCACTTAAAAATGGATAAAATGGTAAATTTCATGTTTTGTATATTTTACCACACTGAAAACATTACCCATTAACAAAAGAAATACAAAACATACACTCCAAAACCTGTAAAACATTGTTGAAAGAAATTATAGAAGACCTAATAAATGGAAAGACAGCCCATGTTCGTGGGTTGGAATACTTAATATTGTTACGATGGCAATACAAACTGATCTACAGAATTAGAACAAAAAATTTATAATTTGTAAGGAAACACAAAAGACCCTGAGCAGCCAAAGCAATCTTGGGAAAGAAAAATGGAGCTGGAGAAAGCAGGCTCCCTGGCTTCAGACTATACTACAAAGCTACAGTAATCAAAACAGTGTGGTACTAGCACAAAAACAGATATATAGATCAATGGAACAGGATAGAAAGTCCAGAGATAAACCCACACACCTATGGTCACCTAACCTATGACAAAGGAGGCAAGAATATACAATGGAAAAAAGCCAGTCTCTTCAATAAGTGGTGCTGGGAAAACTGGACAGCTACATGTAAAAGAATGAAATTAGGACATTCTCTAACACCATAGACGTTTCTCCAAAGAAATCATACAGATGACCAAAAAGCACATGAAAAGATGCTCAACATCACTAATTATTAGAGAAATGAAAATCAAAACTGCAGTGAGGTATCACCTCACACCAGTCAGAATGGCCGTCATCAAAAAATCTACAAACGATAAATGCTGGAGAGGGTATGGAGAAAAGGGATCCCTCCTAAACTGTTGGTGGGAATGTAAACTGGTACAGCCACTGTGGAGAACAGTATGGATATTCCTTAAAAAACTAAAAATAGAATTACCATATGACACAGAAATCCCACTCCTGGGCATATATCTGGAGAAAACCATAATTCGAAAAGATACGTGCACCCCAACGTTCATTGCAGCACGATTTACAATAGCCAGGACATGGAAGATATGGTACATATATACAATGGAATATTACTCAGCCATAAAAAGAATGAAATAATGCCATTTGCAGTGACATGGACGGACCTAGAGGTTGTCATACTGAGTGAAGTAAGCCAGACAGAGAAAGACAAAAGACAATATGATATTGCTTATATGTGGAATCTCAATATATACAATGTCCAGAATAGGTAAAGCCATAGAGAAAGGAAGTAGATTAGTGGTTGCCAGGAGGCGAGGAGGAGGGGGAAATGGAGAGAGACCGCTATGGGGTACTGGAGATTTTTTTTTGAATAATGAAAATATTCTAGAATTAGATTGTGGTGCTGGCTGCACAACTTTGTGACTCTACTAAACACCACTGAATTTTATACTTTAAAAAGATGAGTTGAGGGTTATGTGAATTATATCTCAATTTTAAAAAGCTATACCTCTTTTTACTCCCAGTTGCAGAGCATGAAGATGATTATTTCCTTGCACCTTTTACTTCTGGCTGGCATAATTTTATCCTTCTTAATTTGATAAGCAAAAACGTCTTGGGTGTTTCAACTTGCGTAATCAAAGAAATTGAACCACTTCTTATGTTTATTGGACATTTGCATTTCATATTTGTGAATTGTCTGTTCACAGTTTTTGCCCCTTTGTCTTGTAGGTGTTCATTTTCTTCTCACATTAGTTCATGAGATTCTTCTCTATTTTAAGGATTTTAAGCCTGTAACCTTTTGTCATAAAGTTGCAAATATTTTCCCAGTGCTTAATTTTCCTTTTAATTTTCCTTACTTGTTCACTCTTTCAGTCAATATTTATTGATGACTCCTATATGTCCTATGTGAGCCTTTTGACTTAATGCAAATAAAAATATTTGTGGGGTCATTGCGTTACTCTTTCTCTTTATGCTTTCTGACTATGCTCATATGCTTAGAAAAGACTTGTCCACATTAAATCCAAAAGATGTGAAAAATCTGATTTTCTCTTAGGATCTCTTTGGTTTTCTTTCTTACATGCAGCTCCTAAATTTGTGTGGAATGTTTTCACCATAGTATGTGAAGGGAGCAGTGCCCATCACGGGGGTCCTTGGGAGGCTGGGGACCTCTGCCTAGATGCTTCAGAAGCACTGGGGGTAGGGTAGGGGTGCCTACTTCCGTCATTTTTGCTTCCCAGCTCACTGTGTCACAACAGTGAACGTTTATTACCCGCCTGTCACTGTGCTCAGTATTTCTTAACGAATCAGGTCACTTAAGTCCCACACGACAGACAGCATCTCTGTTTAACAGATGAGAAACTGAGGCTTAGGAAGCTTAAGAAGTTGTCCTAGAATTCACAGAAATCTGTCACCAACCCCTGCCTTCTCAGATCGTGCTATGAAATGTGGGAAACCCAGAACCCGGAGAGAAGGCTCCGTCTGATTCTGAGATGTAATGGTGTACATCGCTCACCGCGGGGCAAGCATCTATTGAAATCCATCTCTGCTCCCTGCACGCCCTGGGTATAGCTGATGGACGCAGATGAGTAATGCAAAACCCCTGTCTTCAGGAAGGTCGCTGTTTGCTTAGTCCCTTAGAGAATATGTGCAGCATCATTTTGCCTATTTCTAACCTGATAAACCCTCCTAGTTCTATTCTTACCTAATGTAGCAGAAACCTGGGTAAGCTTTTCTTATACTGTTTCATGGGCCAACGACAAAATGCCTCTTACTTCCCTTAGCCTTTGGACAAGCCTCAGTCCTCATTCCTCTGGATCTCAGCCCACCAATAACGGTCAGTCTCCATGGTGACAGGGTCAGGCACTTGAGACTGCCCCCAGGGAGCTGGTAATGGCCTTCTGAGCGATAGCTTTGCTGCTTGCTCCCCAACCCCACCCACTTACCCTTCGCTCTGGGAGCGGGGCGGGGGGCGGGGGGGGGGTGTTGAGTGTGTGGTGGGGGAGGAGTTAGGAGGACTCACAGTCTGCTGCAGGGGCTGCAGAACCCCCAGGGCATCCTCAAGGCTGAAGCACTGCACCCAGGCATCTGACATTCACCGTGTCTGCTGTCCTATGGGTGGGACTTGCTACCTGCAAGAAGAGGTTAGGACAGACTGATTTCAACCAAACACGGCCCATTCCCAGAAAGGAAGTTAACCAGGAACTGAGACTGGCATTTTTTTTTTTTTTTTTTAGTTTTTAGCATCTTTATTGGAGTATAATTGCTTTACAATGGTGTGTTAGTTGCTGCTGTGTAACAAGTGAATCAGCTATACGTATACATATATCCCCCTATCCCCTCCCTCTTGCGTCTCCCTCCCACCCTCCCTATCCCACCCCTCTAGGTGGTCACAAAGCACTGAGCTGATCTCCCTATGCTGTGCAGCTGCTTCCCACTAGCCATCTATTTTACATTTGGTAGTGTATATATGTCCATGCCACTCTCTCACCTCATCCCATCTTACCCTTCCCCCTCCCCGTGTCCTCAAGTCCATTCCCTACATCTGCGTCTTTATTCCCGTCCTGCCCCTAGGTTCTCCAGAACCATTTTTTTTAGATTCCATATATATGTGTTAGCATATGGTATTTGTTTTTCTCGTTCTGACTTACTTCACTCTGTGTGACAGACTCTAGGTCCATCCACCTCACTACAAATAACTCAATTTCGTTTCTTTTATGGCTGAGTAATATTCCATTGTATATATGTGCCACATCTTCTTTACCCATTCATCTGTCGATGGACACTTAGGTTGCTTCCACGTCCTGGCTATTGTAAATAGAGCTGCAGTGAACATTGTGGTACATGACTCTTTTTGAATTATGGTTTTCTCAGGGTATATGCCCAGTGGTGGGATTGCTGGGTCGTATGGTAGTCCTATTTTTAGTTTTTTAAGGAACCTCCATACTGTTCTCCATAGTGGCTGTATCAGTTTACATTCCCACCAACAGTGCAAGAAGATTCCCTTTTCTCCACACCCTCTCCAGCATTGATTGTTTGTAGATTTTTTGATGATGGCCATTCTGACGGGTGTGAGGTGATACCTCACTGTAGTTTTGATTTGCATTTCTCTGATGATGAGTGATGTTGAGCATCCTTTCGTGTGTTTGTTGGCAGTCTGTATATCTTTGGAGAAATGTCTATTTAGGTCTTCTGCCCATTTTTGGGTTGGGCTGTTTGTTATTTTGTTATTGAGCTGCATGAGCTGCTTGTAAATTTTGGAGATTAATCCTTTGTCAGTTGCTTTGTTTGCAAATATTTTCTCCCATTCTGAGGGTTGTCTTTTTGTCTTGTTTATGGTTTCTTTGTTGTGCAAGAGCTTTTAAGTTTCAGTAAGTTCCATTTGTTTATTTTTGTTTTTATTCCCATTTCTTTAGGAGGTGGGTCAAAAAGGATCTTGCTGTGATTTATGTCATAGAGTGTTCTGCCTATGTGTTCCTCTAAGAGTTTGATAGTGTCTGGCTTTACATTTAGGTCTTTAATCCATTTTGAGTTTATTTCTGTGTATGGTGTATGGAGTGTTCTAATTTCATTCTTTTGCATGTAGCTGTCCAGCTTTCCCAGCACCACTTATTGAAGAGGCTGTCTTTTCTCCATTGTATACTCTGGCCTCCTTTATCAAAGATAAGGTGACCCTATGTGCTTGGGTTTCTCTCTGGGCTTTCTAACCTGTTCCATTGATCTATATTTCTGCTTTTGTACCAGTACTGTACTGTCTTGATTACTGAAAAGGCTGGCATATTTTTAATCAAAATGTGCTCCCTAGACCAGCAACATTAACGTCTTCTGGGAACTTGTAAGAAGGGTAAGTTCTTGGCCCCCCAAGCTGGACCTACTAAGTCAGAAGCTGGGGATGGGGTGGGCACAGCAGTCTGTGCTTTATCGAGCCCCCCAGGTGATCCCAAAGAGTGTTAAAATTTGAGGGCTGTTGTTCTAAAGCAGTGGACTCCAAATTTAGCTGCACTTCGGGCTCAGCTAGAAGCTTCGAAAAACAGCTGGGGCTTCCCTGGTGGCGCAGTGGTTGAGAGTCCGCCTGCCGATGCAGGGGACACGGGTTCGTGCCCCGGTCCGGGAAGATCCCACATGCCGTGGAGCGGCTGGGCCCGTGAGCCGTGGCCGCTGAGCCTGCGCGTCCGCAGCTGTGCTCCGCAACGGGAGAGGCCACAACAGTGAGAGGCCTGCATACCGCAAAAAAAAAAACAAAAAAAACCCAGCTGATGCCTGTCCCCGTAGGGGGCTGCAGCCAGCTTGTACCAGCTCGCAAGAGGTGGATACAGGGAATGGATTACATTTTGTGGGCCAGAGCAGTAGAAAAAGAGACTGGATGACCCCTAGAGGAGAGAGTTAAGAGGGAGCTGGTGCTACCTAGAGTCTGGGATCTAGATGCCCTGAGGCTGAGGCTCCCACACCCTTGCAGCCGCCCACACCTCGGTGCCCCAGGAAGTCAGAGCTTGCGTCCCTGCTGCCGCGGTTGAAGGCAGGCTGCCAGATCAGGGCTCCTGCTGGCCCTGACACCACCTGAGCCACAGCCCCCAGCATCTGGCTGGAGAGACTGTTGACATCACGGCAGCCTGAGCTGGAGCCCAGGAGTCCTCCCTCCCCACTGCTGCTGCAAGAACGACAGCTCGGAAAGCCTTCTCTCCCCATCCTCCAACCTCCTGCCAGTGCCGCTCAGGGCCAGAATCTAACCAGCGTGCAGCGTCTGCATGCGGTGTGCAGGGCCCAGCTCCTGCCACACAGCGCAGCCCACGGAGGAATGCAAAGGGGGGCTGAGGGCCAAAATGACCAGCATAGGGTGGGTGGCCGAACCTTTCATGGCCTGAGGTAGCTAAATGGGGCAGAAAGCATCTCAGTTGCACCCCAGGCAGAGCGTAAGCCAGGAGAAAATTGACCTTACAGGTATAGATTTGCTTGTCCATTCTTTTTTTTTTTTTTTTTTTTTCTGGCTGCACCGCGTGGCACGCGGGATCTTAGTTCCCTGACCAGGGATCGTACCTGCGCCCCCTGCAGTGGAAGTGCGATCTTAACCACTGAACCGTCAGGGATGTCCTAAGAAGTGACATCTTTTAATAACGTTTTCGCCTCTGGGAATATGGTATGGCTATTTATTTAAACATTATTATATGTTCCGTAGCGATAATTTGCCGTTTGCTTTATACTGGTCCTATACTTTTTGTGTTACATGTATTTGTAGTTTGAGTACTGTTTTGAGTGTTTTTTTCTGTGGAGATTTGAACTGGTTTTGTATTCCGTTTTTCTGTTTAACTAGTTAGTGATAGCTTAGGGGAAAACATTTCTGTGCATTTCTTTTATAGCGACCTCGCTAAGTTTTGTTTTGTTTTGTTTTGTTTTGTTTTTGGCCTCGTGGCATGCGGGATCTTACTTCCCCGACCACGGATCGAACCCGCACCCCCTGCATTTAAACACTCGACCGCCAGGGAAGTCCTGTTTGTCCATTCTTTTACTCACTCATACATTCACACATGCGTTCGTTTGCTGTTCGCCAATCTAACCGACAGTGAGACCTATGATGGAAGCTTCCCTCCTTCCCTCTTTTACACCCTATTGATCCCGCGGTTCTGTGTGGGCTTCTGGTATTCCCTGTAATCATTCGTCCCTGCACAGAGACTGGAACCAACAGCAGCAGAGGAGGGGGTGAGGACCCTGAGGTGGGCTCTGTTCACAAGCCCATAGAAAGGACTCTGAATGGACCACGAAGCTGGTGCTGGAATTCCTCCAGTTTTGTCACTACTCCAGGTTCATTGTACCCTGCGGAGAGCAAAGACTGCTTTCACATCCTTCTTTTTATTAAAGAGGCAGAAGCACACCTTCTCCTTGAGGGAACGGGACTTTCTCTGGCACCGAATTTTAAATAGAATTTGTCGCGTGGAGCTTTCTACAACACATTGGCCCAGCAAAGGCTATCAGGCTGCTTCTGGTGGAGGCATCAGAGAAAAGCCAAGGGGCCAGAAGGAGCCCTGTCTGTCGAAAGTACTGTCTCCTGCAAGTGCTTGGGAGTTTTGGGGAAGAACGTGTGTTCTGGGGAGTGGACCTCAGTGATGAGCTGAGGCCCCCTAGTGTACTCAAGCCTAGTTAATTTCCACATTACCCTTTCTTTCATTTTCCTCACGGATATGGTGAGACTGGAGCTTCTCCAGTTCAGCTGGTGGAAAGCTATAGCCTAACAGAGACTTTGCAAATGCCAGAGCCAGGTTCCCATGACCACTCATCAGGTGAACTCTCCCTGGGAGCTGAGTATGAAGCCATCTGTGGTACGCCGAGGAACACACACCTTCTTATCCACATCTCTGGCTTCTGGATCTGCAGGGCAGGCTGCTGGAACACAGAGGGGGGATCAGTGGAGCAGAACGAGGGAAAGATGGGATTAACACCCTTGAAAAGCAGGTGGCATTGGAAAGCCACTGGGTTTATGAACACTGGTTCCTTTCTGTGTGAGCAAATACAGGGCATGTCCTAGAAGAGAACCGATGGGTGACTCCCACCCAGAGGGACCAGAGCTGATCGGCACATTTCTACTGTTCTTGGCTACAGCGTTCTGTGGCCAGAGTGACCGTGATGCAGAGACTCAGCAGGAAGAGGAAAGCCATAATTGTGTGCAACATGACGTTCTGATGGCAGAAAGTCAATAAGTCATATGAGAATTCTCTAAAGGTCAAGTTGACAGTCTCGTTGTGTTCTGTAGAGATAGCAAGGGAAATATTTCATTTTCTGTTTGAGATGTGTCATCTTGCCATCTGGAGTTAACATCGACTTAGTGGGCCTAGGTGTTTTCTTCCAAACCCAAGAGGCAAATAGCCTATCAGAGGGCACTTGGTGATCAGCCCATGGAAGGAAGAACATCTCAGAGACCACGAAGCCGGCCATACATGGAGGCGCCTATCGGCATTAGGAATGAACCATTCTCATGAAGGGAACTGCCAGAGGGCCATGAGCATGGAGAGAGAGATAAGAGAGATGGGTAATAAAATCCAGGTGAGTCATGTCCCAAGGGCCCTGTGCCCCTTGGATCTTACCCTTCCGTAGGCTACTTATTTTTTTTTTTTTTTTTTGCGGTACGCGGGCCTCTCACTGCTGCGGCCCCTCCCATTGCGGAGCACAAGCTCCGGACGAGCAAGCCCAGCGGCCATGGCTCACGGGCCCAGCCGCTCCGCGGCATGTGGGATCCTCCCGGACCGGGGCACGAACCCGCGTCCCCCGCATCAGCAGGCGGACTCCCAACCACTGCTCCACCAGGGAAGCCCCCGTAGGCTACTTATTGATCCACCCTCTTATTTGCTGCTTAGCAAAGCTGGGGCACGAACTCTGCAAATTCCGTTTCCCAGATCCCCTTGCCAAGGCATCCTTTTAGATTTTGCCAAAAAGAAGCATTAGAGAGAGAGAGAGGGGAGGGGAAGAGGGTCTTCCTCTCTGTTTTTCCTGTTCGTGGCTGAATCCTCGCTCCAGCTTCCAGCATCTTTGGGTACTCCCGAGACCAGCTGCCTGTGGAATGCCAGGTCTGGAGTGAATATAAAGGTACTGTTTTAAGAAGGTCTAGAATGTCATCCAAAATGTGTTCCTCAGGTTCTGAAAGACCAGGGTGAATGTCACCGTAAGGGGCAAGGGCAAGTCCTGAAAGCCAACCTCCTCCTTGGAAATGGAGGACGAAGCACTCAAAGAGACAATTCAGAGGAACAACTACATGTCGTTAAAACGAAACATAATGCAACCACACACACACACAAATGTTCAACTACGCCAATAATTTTTTTTTAAAAAAAGGAACAAAGAATCAATATTTATTTATTTATTTTTGGCTGTGTTCGGTCTTCTTTTCTGTGTGAGGGCTTTCTCCAGTTGCGGCAAGCGGGGGCCACTCTTCATCGCGGTGCACGGGCCTCTCACTATCGCGGCGGAGCACAAGTTCCAGACACGCAGGCTCAGTAGTTGTGGCTCACGGGCCCAGTTGCTCCGCGCCATGTGGGATCCTCCCAGACCAGGGCTCGGACCCGTGTCCCCTGCATCTGGCAGGCAGATTCTCGTGTTGACGGTTTAATGTAGATGATAACCCTTGACTCTCAGGAAATGATTATCGTTAGACACAAAATACATTATGTAATGGATTGTTTCCTAACATATTATTGATGATAGTGAAAAGGTTAAACTAAATACCTAATAGAATTATGGTAATTATTGTAAATCCACAATATGAAACACTGTTTGGACATTTAAAGGTCTAAATAATACATTTAGAGTGTACAAAATGTACTATTTAAGCTAAGTGTAAGAGTACATTTAAAATGTCTAAGTTAAAATAATCCTGTAAACAAGAACCTAGTGACACATAAAAATGTTTGTAGAATAATATTACTTAGTAAAATAGAAAAAAGCAAAATTTTTTTTTGGCGCCACCACATAACATGTGAGATCTTAGCTCCCTGACCAGGGATCAAACCCATGCCTCTTGCATTGGAAGTGCAGAGTCTTAACCACCAGACTGCCAGGGAAGTCCCCGAAGGAAGCAAATTTAAAAACAAATAGTAGGACTTCCCTGGTGGCACAGTGGTTGAGAATCCACCTGCCAATGCAGGGGACACAGGTTCGAGCCCTGGTCCGGGAAGATCCCACCTGCCACAGAGCAGCTAAGCCCGTGCACCACAACTAGTGAGCCTGCGCTCTGGAGCTCGCGAGCCACAACTACTAAGCCCGCGTGCCACAACTACTGAAGCCCGCACACCTAGAGCCTGTGCTCCGCAACAAGAGAAGCCACCGCAGTGAGAAACCTGTGCACTGCAACGAAGAGTGGCCCCTGCTCTCCGCAACTAGAGAAAGCCTGCGTGCAGCAACGAAGACCCAACGCAGCTAAAAATAAATAAATAAATTTATTTTTAAAATATAGCATATACATTTAGTATGATCCCATTGTATTAAATACATGCATATATGTGTATATACGTAAGAGATATGTTTTAAAGGGAAGTTTTAAAAAGTCCTCTTGCCCAGGTCACACCCCAAACCAATTAAATCATCATAATAATTTACTGGGCGGAACTCAGGCCTCGGTAGCACCTCAGGAGATTACAATGTACTGTCAGGGTTGCAAAACACTGCTGTAAGTACACCCAGTCTCAACCTATGCACTCTCCTCTACACCTTTATTTAAATTTTTTTATTAAATTGGTTCGATTTAATTAATTTAATCAAAATTTGGTTAGTTCTGTTTAAATTGATTGATTTTTTAATCAATTTTTGATTAAGTCAATTGGATCCCAATTGATTTTTTTTTTTTTTGGTGAGCATTTTGGTCTTCAAGAAAATAGACAGTCCCCGTGTCAGGCTTGTGGCAAAGAAGCCTGGAGCATTTTGCTGGGGTCGAAGTGTCTGGAATGTCTCCGTAGCCAGCCTGACCTCACCTGAGTAAACCATCCTCCTCCGCCCCCATCAGAAGAGCGAAGGGTCTATCTCCGTTTATTCCACCATGTTTTTTATTTTTATTATTTATTTATTTATTATTTTGGCCACACCGCATGCAGGATCTTAGCTCCCTGACCAGGGATGGAACCCGAGCCCCCTGCAGTGGGAGCGCAGAGTCTTAACCATTGGGCTGCCAGGGAAGTCCCCACCACCATGCTTTTTTAAAAGGAGTAAGTAAGGGGTCAGGTGGATCACAGCATAGAAGAGGGGACTGAGCTGTCTAGTTGACTCTGTAATTATTTTTGCAGGGAGCGATTCCAAATGTTTTCAAACCTCAAAATGGCATCGAGCAACCTCAGGGAACTCAAAAGGTAGGCCCAACAGTGGGGTGGGAGCCTCCTGAAGACTGAGGAGCTGCCTGCCTCCTGCTCCATCCAGCCTCACCCAGCTTGGTCCATCTGTCAAGATGACCTCCCATCACTCAGGGTCTGGCGGGGATTACCACCTGCTGCCTGTCGCTGTTCCCATGGAAGGCTGCAGGGGAGGAATAGTCATTTCCCTTTACCCTTCTAGGTTCTGTAGCTGAGACCCCATGTGTAACAGACAGATTAACAAGGGAAAAACCCTCAGTGCTCTGTGGTGACCTAAATGGGGAGGAAATCCAAAACAGAGGGGATATATGTATATATACTGAGTCACTTTTCTGTACAGCAGAAACTAACACAACATTGTAAAGCACCTACACTCCAATAAAAATTAATTCAAAAAAAAAAACAAGGGAAAACCCAACAGAAGTTTAATAATATGTATGTACGCCTCATGTATACATGGGTGATACCCAGGAAAACTGAGTGAAACTCCCTAAGATGTCCCAAGCTACCACCTGAAACACCACCTTCAGCTAAAGGCAAAAGAAAGATGTTGGGCGGGGCCAGGTAGGGGAGGCGACCAGGAAAAGCCCAGTAAACAAGGGTAAGGTTTGTTATGCAGATTTAAGCCGGTGCCTTCTCCACTGATACACAGTTTCTGGAGATTTCGAGCCTTCTTTCTCTTCCTCCAGGAAGACATCCTTACAAATGGAGACTTCTCTTACAAATGTAAGTTTCCCTCACAAAAAGGCAACTTCTGTCCTGTTTTCAGAGATTTTCCAGTCTGCCATTTCTTAAAAATAATCAGCTCCAAATAATCTTGATGCCAAAGAGGCACTTTCTGCTCCCCTTCTCTTTTCAATTTTTAAAAATTTTTATCGAAGTATAGTTGATTTACGGTATTGTGTTAGTTTCAGGTGTACAGCAAAGTGATTCAGTTATATATATCTGTATATATATCTTTTTAACATGCTTTTCCATTATAGGTTATTACAAGATATTGAATATTGTTCCCTGTGCTGTGCAGTAAATCCTTGTTGCTTATCTGTTTCAAGTCTAGTGGTGCCTATCAGTTCATTCTGCCGCCTTCCTTGTTTGCCGTGGGCAGAGCCTCAGCCCCACATGATCCCCACACCTATTCCGGGTCTCAGCCTGCTCCAGGTGCGTGGGTTTGAGACAGGCTGTGTGTAGTGTGGAAGGAAAGAGCACAGGAAGAGGAGCCAGAGGTCTGGATTCAAACATTAGGCTGCTCGGTGCTCTGACTGACCTCAGCCTTTCCGATCCCCACTTTTCTAGGCAATGAAGTAGGAATAAGCGTTTCCAGCCTTCCTCACAGCTGTGTGTGTGAGCGTGTGTGACACCTGCAGTGGATCTGCACGCTGGAATCAGTTGAGCTTTGAGAAATGCTTGTTCTACCCCCAGAGATTATGATTTCGTTGGTCTGAGGTGCCTCTAGTGCATCGGGATGTTTCAGAACTTCCGGAGGGATTCCAGTGCACAGCCAGGGCTGAGCCGCCCTGCTCCGCTGGATGTGAGAGGCCTTTTGAACAGCAGACGCAGCTTTACTACAGTGATTTTCAAAGTAGGGAGGGGACCAGCGACTCCTGGTCCCCTTGTTAGAAATGTCAACTACGGAGCCTTAACCCAGTCTTAGGAATTAGTGACTAAGAGCAATCTGTCTTTAACATGCCCTCCAGATGATTCTTGCAGTGATAAAATGGGAGAACCGCTATTTTTTTTAATTTTTATTTATTTATTTTTTTTGCGGTACGCGGGCCTCTCACTGCTGTGGCCCCACCCGTTGTGGAGCACAGGCTCTGGACGCGCAGGCTCAGCGGCCGTAGGCTCACCGGGCCCAGCCGCTCCTGCGGCAGGTGGGATCTTCCCGGACCGGGGCACGAACCCGTGTCCCCTGCATCGGCAGGAGGACTCTCAACCACTGCGCCACAAGGGAAGCCCGAGAACCGCTATTTTAAAACAATGGTCCTAAACCGTGATTGTTCAGTAGAACTTGTGGGGGAGACTTTAATTTGAAAACAATACTGATGCCCAGACCTCAGAGGGTGATTCCCATTCAGTCACTGGGAGTGAGGTCCAGTCATTGTTTGTTTTTTTGGTTTTGTTTCGTTTTGTTTTTAAGTTTTCCAGGTGATTCTAATGCCACCAGGTTGGAAAATCTGTTTTTTTTTTTTTTTAAAAAAAAGGTCTTTTTGAGCAGCAGAACCCTCTAGAAGGAACACACACACAGCAGAAGACCAGGCTGTGTCTCCAGCTAGCCGGGAACAGATGCCGAATCTCTAATGTTTATAACGTGACGGGATTCATCTCTTTCATTAGTGACCTTTGGTTAGGTTGAATCATTTCCTTTGGAAATAAGAGAAAATATCTCCATTGTTTTTAACAAGTTCTCTTCATCTTTGAAAATATTTTGTGAAATGACTTGGAAGCCTCCAACTTCCTCATGATTTTGTCTCTACTGACCTAAGCAAACAACCACATGATGTCGTTGGGAAAACTGTTGATTTAATGGGGGGATTTTTCACAATGGATGTGAAGGCTTTCTCAAACTTCACCCACTGCAACTTACTCCACCCTGCCCCCATCCCATTTTATGGCCAGGATGCCGAGACCCAGAGAGGCTCCATATACCTTGCTGGGGTTGAGCAGAACATTAATAGCCGAGCTGGGAGTGAGGCCAAACTCTTGCCACCTCCTCCAGCTTTATTTTTGCCAGATGACACTATGTGGGTGATAAACATTTCACTGGAATTTTCCCTAGTATCACCAGATTGCTGCCTGGTGCGGTAGTAAAGCGCAGGGCCTCTTGGTATCAGCCTGCCCAGGTTCAAATCCTGGCTCAACGGAATGCTAGCTGTGAGCATTTTGATAAGTTACTTAACTACTCTGTGCCTCAGTTTCCTCATCTGTAAAACGGGGACGCATAGAGTTCCTGTGAGGATTAAACGTAAGGCACACAGAAGAAGAGAGCCTTGTATAGTAAGTGACAGTCATTTTTATGGTCCACGAGGTGCTTTGCCTCATTGTTTTTGCACCAACCTCCAGCCCCTCTTTCACTTCGGCCTTACGTCCCCCTCTTGGGGCTCCCTTTCCCACACTGTGTCCTGGGAGTCTGTGTGCTGGGTCAGAAGGAACTGGGCCCTCATACTTCAATAGCGGGAAACGCTGCTCAGTCTACAGTAAAGTGGGAGGGTGGAAGTTTGGGACCTGGGAGCAAAAGGAGGGCTCTCGAGATCAGGACTTCTGAGCACTCTTGTTCAGAGCACAGATGTACATCCAGTCCATCAGCAAACCTTACTGACTGGGCCACTTGGGATGATGACCTTGGTCCAATGGGGACCATGAGCCTTTTGGACAGTTATCTGAGAACTTCCCATCATCAGATACTTGGACTGGAGTGCGGACACTGCTGTGGCCACAGTTTGGCTCTGAGGCGCCATGTGACATCGAGCTGGACACCGGTCTTCTCTGGCCCAGCCTCCCCATTGGCCCAGCAGGCACAGACTGGTTATAAAGTGCTATGACCTTGTCACATTTGATCCTCACAAAAACTGGTAGTGAGGGTGGGTGTTGTTACCCTATTTGATGAAGGTAGAAGTCAACTCTCAGGAAGACTTGCCCACGATTGTAGTTTAATACAAAGAAGAGGCACAGGGGAAGAAGCCCCCCTACCACCCAACACCACTCTGTTTTCTTATACCCACCACCATGGGCTGACCTCATGCCCTCATCCCTCCCCTCCACCATCCATGTCCAACCTCCCTGGGCTTCTCTCCCTAGTCCCTCCTTTTCCATAAAAATCTATCTTTTTTTCTCCACATCTCCACCAGGGCCTAGTTGATTTTAAATGGTGTGTTGGTTTCAGGTATACAGTAAAGTGATTTATATATATATATATATATATATATATAATTTTTTAGATTCTTTTCCACTATATGTTATTACAAGATATTGAGTATAGTTCCCTGTGCTATATAGTAGGTCCTTGCTGGTTATCTATTTTATATATAGTAGTATGTATATTCTAATCCTAAACTCCTAATTTATCCCCTCTCTACCCACTTTCCCCTTGGTAACCATAAGTTTGTTCTCTATGTCTGTGAGTCTATTCTGTTTTGTAAATAAGTTCATTTGAATCATTTTTTCAGATTCCACATATAAGTGATATGATAATTGTCTTTCTCTGTCTGACTTAACTTCAGACAGAGATGACCTAGTATGATCACCTCTAGGTCCATCCATGTTACTGCAAATGGCATTATTTCATTCTTTTTCATGGCTGAGTAATATTCCATTGTATATATGTACCACATCTTCTTTATCCATTCCTCTGTTGATGGACATTTAGGTTGCTTCCGTGTCTTGGCTATTGTGAATAGTGCTGCTATGAGCATAGGGGTGCATGTATCTTTTTGAATTATAGTTTTCTCTGGATATATGCCCAGGAGTGGGATTGCTGGATCATATGGTAGCTCTATTTTTAGTTTTTTTTTTTTTTTTTTTTTTTTTGCGGTACGTGGGCCTCTCACTGCTGTGGCCTCTCCCGCTGCGGAGCACAGGCTCCGGACACACAGGCTCAGCGGCCATGGCTCACGGGCCCAGCCGCTCCGTGGCATGTGGGATCTTCCCGGACCAGGGCATGAACCCGCGTCCCCTGCATCAGCAGGCGGACTCTCAACCACTGCGCCACCAGGGAAGCCTCTATTTTTAGTTTTTTAATGAGGCTAGGCTTTAGGCAAAGCGAGCCAGCCTGGCCCACAGTGAGTTCACAAGTTACCACTTTCAGGAAACTGAACTAATATTTAGCACAGCTTGTTCAGACGAAACGCCACTCCCAGAGAGAATGACTGACTCATGCATGACAGAAATTTCTGGTGCCTTGGCATGCCGGAGATACAGCTGCTGCCGTAGTTGAAGCTGGCCCGTGGAGGGCAGAAGGGATGCAGGAAGTACCGGGGCTAACTTGCTGGAGGTACTTCCCTCCACTTCCTGGCCTCAGCTTCTCTGTCTATACAATGGATGGTGGAACTAGGTGCTGGCTGATGTAACGTCCAGCTCTGGTGTTTCCATCTTCCTTAATGTCCCAACACCCGCTGCTGGGGGTCTGTGGATCTTCGGGGTACACTGGTATTTTGCCCCCCTCTCTCCTATATCCCTTATGAGGAATTCCAAATTACTTAAATTTTTTTTCTTTTTTTTCCCTAACCTTATGGTTAATCATTTAGTAAGGAATTTAATTATGCTCTAATGAATTGTGTTATAATAAAAAGTCTAATTGGAGGTTTTGAGGCTGTGTCACCACCCACCCTCCACCCATCCTTTTTTTTTGTTTTTAAGAGTGTAATTGCTTTACAATGTTGTGTTAGTTTCTGCTGTATAGTTCAATGAAGTGAATCAGCTATATGTATACATCTATCCCCTCCCTCTTGGATCTCCTACCTCCCCACCTACAATCCCATCCACCTAGGTCACTGCAGAGTACCAAGCTGAGGTCCCTGTGCTATACCATAGGTTCCCACTAGCCATCTGTTTTACACATGGTTGTTTATATGTCAAACCTAATCTCCTAATTCATCCCACCCTCCCCTTGCTTCTCTCTTCCATAGCTTTGAAATATTTCAGGCCTTTTTAACCTCACCCAGGCTTCCATTGTCCTGTTTGCCTCTTGCAGACAGAGAAACTAGAAACAGGAAATCAAAATGTTGGATTCAACAGATATTACTTTAGTGGCAATTGGCTGTCAGATACATGGAGCGAGCACAAAGGGGGTGGGTCTTTGTTCTCTCCCTCAAGGCCCCAGACTATACACCCAGTCGCGGTGGAGCCAGATGAGGGCCACAGAGGGGAGGAACCAACAACGGAGGGGGCTTGGAGGAAGGAGATTTGCTCAGTCTGGAGACGCCTGGCCAGTTAAGAGGGGGCAGAGCCGGTCCTGAGCAGCAGGCCCACTAAAGACGGAAAAGTGGGTCACTGTGGGGCCTTCCTTTGCATTTATTGTATAAACAAATGAAACAGCAACAGTAGAAGTCAGGGAAAAAGAAAGACAACAAACAAAACACCACAACTTTTCCTCTTAACACATCAGACGTTTTTATTTTTCCAAGTCTTTTTCCAGGCCCTGGTGACATTTATGCAAAAATGTTTTGTTGCAGTAAACACTGCAAGGCCTAATTCTGAACTCAGCTGTTCTCACTTAGCCTCACATACCAGTACATTTCCACGTTGCTACACAAACTTCATCGGTTTAATAGCTGCCCTGAATTTCACTGGCTGCTTTCACCAATGCCACCAACAATAGATGAGTGTACAGTTTCCTGAAATCTGCGTGATTATTAATATGATTTATTCAAAAGGTTTACTGACTTGTTAAACACTGAACTTCATTGTTATATTTTTCTCATTTCCTTGATAACGAGGAAGGTTAAATATGTATCAGGGTATTTTTTAACTCCTATCATAGTTTATTTCCTGAGATTCCCAGTACAGAATTTCTAAGAATTAAGGCAAGAAGACAATGCTACTCTTAAACTCCTGTACCAAAGGTTTCCCAGAGAAATAATATTGGAGACCTCAGAGCGATACCCAGCCAGGGACTGTATTAAGTTCTTCAGTTCCCTCAAAGCAACAGCTTAAAAATAACCATATAGTGTTTGTCTTAAAAGGAAGTCTCTAGGTAGCTGCAACCTTTCAATGGAGTAGCAGTCTAATAGAAAGAAAGAGATCCTATACTGCGGCCGTAGGAACTAGGCCTTGAGAAACTAAATTTGAAAATTGTATCTCCTCTTAATTCGAATGATCTTTGGGTTTTTTGCTTGCCTGGACCTGCTGTGTGTATTAGCTCTTTGCATTGGGTGACCAACTGCCCTGGTTTACCCAGGATTAAGGAGGCTCCTGGGATGCAACTTTTGGTTCTAAAACCAGAACCATATGATCGCCATATCTTTATATACTAGGTTCAGCAACTGCACAATTAGTATTTGATGCTTTCCTTCCCACTCTCCCAAATAAGCCTTCCTTTCTTTTTGGTCCATAAGAGAAGTAATAGGGTCACCGTAAAAATAAATGAAATAGGGGCTTCCCTGGTGGTCCAGTGGTTAACACTTCGCCTTCCAATGCAGGGGTTGTGGGTTTGATCCCTGGTCAGGGAACTAAGATCCTACATGCCTCGTGGCCAAAAAACCAAAACATAAAACAGAAGCAATATTGTAACAAATTCAATTAAGACTTAAAAAAAAAAAGGTCCACATCAAAATAAAATCTTAAAACAATAAAAATAAATTAATTAACACAGTTTAAGCACTCGGAACAGTGCCTGGGACAAAGTGCTTAATAAATTGGAGAAGAGAGGGCATAGCCTATTGATTCAGATTGTATCGTGTGGAATCAGACTGCTTGAGCTCCGATCCTGGCTCCTCCATTTCTTCCTCTGCAAAACTGAGATGACCATTACCTGTCTTGCAGGCTGGTCCTGAAGGTTCCATGAGCTAATACATGCAAAACACGTAGAACAGGGCTTGGCCAGGATTAAGCCTCCAAGTATTAACTACTGTTCGTGGCAGTAGAAATAATAGTAATAAGTACCTACAGATGCCATTATTGACCATCTGCTATATGACAGGTGCTGCTAAGGTGACCAGCTGTCCCAGTGTACCTGGATCTGTTGTGGGTTTAGCACCGAAGGTCCCATGTCCTGGGAATCCCTCCAGCCCAGGTAAACCCGTGGCTTGCGTACCGTAAGAACGTTAAATTATCTCACTTCTGTGAATGAAAAATGTTGCCTCCGTATCAGTAAACAAAGAATGTTGCCGCCATCAAGCCATCACATTACAGCGGCCCCAGTGGTGCCCCCTGAGGGGACTCAGGAAGAGAAAGCACTGGCCCCAGAGAGCAGAGGCGCACATCAAAGGGATGATTGCAGTGAGCCCAGACTCCTGCATCTTCCCATACAGAGAAGAGCGCTAAATTCTTTAGCTTGAGATACCTGGTTCACTTCAATTAACAGTGATCTTTTGATGTTCCGACTGCCTGGGCTTTGTTGAAAAAACTCCTGGCTCCTCCCATGCCTCTTTGGAGCCGTCGCTCAGCACTACCTGAGAGTCCTGTCTCTTGGGCTTGAAGTCCTCAGAAAGTCCACCAAATAAAACATAACTCAACTTTTAGGCTGTGCATTTTTTTTCAGTCGACAGTTTATCCTCCCAACACCCTCTGCTTTACACATAGAGAAACAGGGACTCCAAGTGCTGCAGAAATTTGCCCAAGTGACACAGGTAGTGAGGGACCGAGCCAGCTGGCCGCAGAACCTGAAGTCGCCTCCGTCTATGAACAGCGTCTTTGCTGGGAAGCAGCTGGATGCCGCCGAGAGGTTGGCCCATGGACACTTGAGATCAGCTTTTCACATTTTTCATATTTTCTCACATGCTGGCTCTCTGTACACTGACATCAACCTCACAATGTCTGTGGCTTCTGTAGGGGGGGAGACAGAGTTTTGAGAGCCACTGTCACCCTGATGCTTAGGGACACCATCGGCTGGTGATCACACAAGTGCCAGAAACGTTGAGTGAGAGGCTGAGGCCACATACAGGTACCCTGTCGTCTTACCTCTTCCTCAAGCCTATCGACCGAGGTGCTGCAGACCCCAGCAAGCCGAGATAAGGCAGGCAGGGACTGGCATTGTGTTTTTAGACGGTGTTTGGCAGAGAGAGCAGCCTGCGCCGCATCTGTGTGGTACATATACTCTGGGAGTTGAGGCCTCCTGGACCTCATCCTGGAGCCTCCAGACCCGGTGCTGGACGGCCCTCTCATCCCACCGTGACTGGAGCTGAACCTCATTGTCGGTTCAGAGGGACGATCCTGCAAACACAGTCCCTCAGTCCCTGCACAGTGTCTGTTCCGGGGCTGGCGGGGCTGGCGGGGCTGGCGGGCAGCCTCCAGCTTCCCTCTAGGACGCAAGCCCCGGGAGAAAAGCACCATTAGGGGGTTCGGCCGGGAGGGAGGGCTGTCTCCCTCCCCCGTGTGCACACCGCTGCCTTTACCTTGAACCCGCCTCAGGTCCTTCTCCCTCTCCCTCGATAGACAGGGACTCCTGCGGGCAGAGACCGTGCCTGACTGTGTAGGTGCCCGATATTCTGTCTCCCCGCAGACAAGCACAGACGCCTTAGGGTTTGGTCCTACGCCGTGTGTAGCAAAGGAACAGTCTCTAAGGATGGAACGATAACGAGAAGAAGACGGTTCTATAAGATGTAGCGAAGTGCTCTACACGTAACCCTCACAACGACCCTAGGAGCAGGTGAGTGTGGCTGCCCACAGCTCTCCTTTTGCGTTCTGTGCTTCTGCTAATGCAAACTAAAATCACGTTGCCTTTTTAATTAATTAATTTATTTTTGCTGTGTTGGGTCTTCGTTTCTGTGCGAGGGCTTTCTCTAGTTGTGGCAAGTGGGGGCCACTCTTCATCGCGGTGCGCGGGCCTCTCACTATCGCGGCCTCTCTTGTTGCGGAGCATGGGCTCCAGACGCGCAGGCTCAGTAGTTGTGGTTCATGGGCCTAGTCGCTCCATGGCATGTGGGATCCTCCCAGACCAGAGCTCAAACCCGTGTCCCCTGCATTAGCAGGCGGACTCTCAACCATTGCGCCACCAGGGAAGCCCTCTTTTTGCCTTTTTAAAAATGTATTTATATTTTTGGTTACACGGCATGTGACACCTTAGTTCCCCAACCAGGGATGGAACCCACGCCCCCTGCATTGCAAGAGTGGCATCTTAACAGCTGGACCACCAGGAAAGTCCCACGTGGCCTTTTTTAGCCATTGAAAATTTAGCATGAGTTCAGAGGAGAGGGATAAGGAGGGTGAGGAGCCTTGAAAGAGCCAGGGGAAGACTGCTTAGGCTGAGCTCACAGGAGGCAGAGACCACTGAGGCCTCCCGAGGAGCAGCAATGCCCACCCTGCAGGGCTCTGCCAGGCGGCCGCTGAGAAGGCCTCCAGAGCCTGCAGAGGCCGTGGCGGGGCATCAGGAGGCCCCTGTAAAGCTGTAGGACCGGCGAGGGGTGGGAATGGGGACAGGACTCAAGACACTTGAACTGGATTAGAAACACAGGCTGGTGAATTTGCACAATCAGGATAAAGCAGAGGGTAGCTGAGCCAGCGCCTCTGAGATGCTATTCTCCTCTTGATTCTGGGCTTGGATGGGATTATAGTCAAAGGATGCCATCACCCAGAAGGAGCCCAGACGATGAGGAAAGAAACAGCCGCTTCCAGAATACGTCCTTTGTTTATTCACTATAGCATAAGCCAAAGGTGCCTGCAGCAGTGGCGCTGCCTGGAATAATTTGCAATTGATACAGTTTCCACGACCTTCTCTAGATTCCCCCCTTTTTTCTTCAGTGGACAGAATGGGGATGAGTCATTGTACCTGACTTCACTATGACATCAACTGGCGCAGCTCCTCAAGAAGACTTTTGTCTGCTGACTGCCCTTCAGGGGAGTATGTTTATATTTATGTCTCGTTTATTCTCCTCCTCTGTGGATTGTGGTTTTCCGGGAGAGAAGTAAATTCCGTTTTAGGGGATCGTGGAAAATCCAATTGTTCAATACACGATAAATCCCATTTCCTATCCTTTTTTTCAAAAGATGAGCTGTTCAGGGCTTCCCGGGTGACGCAGTGGTTGGGAGTCCGCCTGCCAATGCGGGGAACACGGGTTCGTGCCCCGGTACGGGAGGATCCCACATGCCGTGGAGTGGCTGGGCCCGTGAGACATGGCCGCTGGGCCTGCGCTTCCGGAGCCTGTTGCTCCGCAGCAGGAGAGGCCACAACAGTGAGAGGCCCGCGTAACGCAAAAAAAAAAAAAAAAAGATGAGCTGTTCAGTCACGTGAGGGAGGATGATTGAGAAATATGAAGTTTCTGATATTGCTGCCTCGTCAGTTTCTGCGGTATCTTTACCTGTTGTTTTTACCTTTTTATTTTAACAACATTAACCTTCTCTGCCATTAGGTTCCTTTCACCAGAGCATCCGTCTGTGTTCATTGATCACTCAGATGCTTACAAAGAGGCCCCACCCTTCACTTTGTCACCTTCCACTCGCATGCCTTCTGCTTTGGAAATATTGAATTACGTATCACCTTCCAGATATGCTGTGCTCTCTCCCACCACCAGGCTTTCACACGTGCCACTGGCTTTGCAAAGAATGCCTTTCCTCTCGTTACCTGCCTGGATCACTCCTCTACATCCTTTAAGCACAAGGTTATCCCTGCCCCTTTCTCCTGGAAGCCTGCACAAGCCTCTCCCTGAGAAGGTTGGGTGTCCCTTCGCAGGCTACAGCCTTCTCCGTCCACCTCTGTCACATGCTATCATAACTGCTGCTTGCTTGGGAACTCCTTGCAGACAAGGACTGTGGCTTTGTGTCTTCTTCAGCCTTGTATCCCCAGGGCCTTCATATTGTACAGTGCACGGCACAGAGTAATGGCTCCACAAATACACATTAAATAGAAACAAATATCTGAGGAATCAATTTGCTCTGCCACCTCCTTCATGAAGCCTTCCTAGATCCTTCCAACCTGGAAGGCATTTGCACCTGTGCGCTTCCTTTGCACTCCACCTGTTTCTCTCTTTTACCCCCGATCCCTTTCTCACTGTCCATTCCACTGGCAAACTGCCTGGCACTTAGGAAATGGTCACTGAGGGAAAGTTCGTTGAAACGGAGCTGAATTTGCTCACAGTGGTATGGAAAGAAGCGTTCTGGGATATTCCACATACCAGGACAAATTTTTTTTGCACTTACATTGTAAAACCAATATATCTAAGAATCCAGGGCAGAGCATTCGTTCTGAGACGCAGTCACCTGCCTGTGTAACATCTTCATCTTTCACTGGTTATGAAGTTGCACAGAATTTGTTGCAGCTGTCATTGTTTTGAGGTCCGCAGAATTTTAAAGATCTAGGGAGTTCCATGGTGGCCCTACTGGTTAGGATTCTGGGTTTTCACTGCCGCGGTCTGGGTTCAACCCTTAACTGAGATCCCGCAAGCTGTGCGGTGTGGCCAAAAAAAAAAAAAAAAAAAAGAATTTTAAAGATCTAGAATGTGAGAGCTGGTATGGACTTAAAAGGTTATCTAGGGACTTCCCTGGTGGTACAGTGGTTAAGAATCCACCTGCCAATGCAGGGGACACGGGTTCGAGCCCTGGTCCAGGAAGATCCCACATGCCGCGGGGCAGCTAAGCCCGTGAGCCACAACTACTGAGCCTGCGCTCTAGAGCCCACCAGCCACAGCTACTGAAGCCCTTGCGCCTAGAGCCCGTGCTCCGCAACAAGAGAAGCCACCACACCGCAATGAAGAGTAGCCCCCGCTCACCACAACTAGAGAAAGCTCACATGCAGCAACAAAGACCCAACGCAGCCAAAAATAAATAAATAAAATAAATTCTTTTTTAAAATGGGAGACACTCAACTTAAAAAAAAAAAAAAGGATACAAAGGAACTTATTTACAAAACACAAGTAGAGTCATGGATGTAGAAAACAAACTTGTGGTTACCAGGGGATAAAGTGGGGGAGGGATACATTGGGAGATTGGGATTGACATATACACACTACTATATATAAAATAGATAATTAATAAGAACCTGCTCTATAGCACAGGGACTCTACTCAGTTCTCTGTAATGGCTTATATGGGAAAAGAATCTTAAAAAAAAAGAGTGGGGACTTCCCTGGTAGCATCGTGGTTAAGAATCCACCTGCCAATGCAGGGGACACGGGTTCAATCCCTGCTCTGGGAAGATCCGACATGCCACGGAGAGACTAAGCCCGTGCACCACAACTACTAAGCCTACGCTCTAGAGCCCGTGAGTCACAACTACTGAGCCCGCGTGCTACAACTACTGAAGCCCGCACGCCTAGAGCCCGTGCTCCACAACAAGAGAAGCCACTGCAATGAGAAGCCCGTGCACCGCAACGAAGAGCCCTGCTCTCCGCAGTTAGAGAAAGCCTGCGCGCAGCAATGAAGACCCAATGCAGCCAAAAATTTAAATTAATTAATTAAAATAAATTTAAAAAAAGAGTGAATATATGTATAACTGATTCACTTTACTGTACACCTGAAACTAACACAACATTGTAAGTCAAATATACTTCAAAAAAAATTTAAAACAAAGATTTCTTCTCTGATCCCCGTTGTCTCTTATGAGGCACTTCTCCTACCTCCCCTCCTCCCTCCTTCCCAACACCCAGCTCCTTCAGTCTCATTCCATCTGAGAATCTGACTTGCCCACTGCCCTCCTGGTCACTCCTCCTGTATTCATGGAGGAACTGGGCTCCTGTCTCTGTAACTTTCTCTCCACCCTCACTCCTGCCTTAATCCTTGGTGACTCCAGTATCTAACTATTCAGTGTATTGGCCTTTCAATTCCTTAAGCTTCTTACCTTCAGCCCAGCACAGCCCCTTCTTCCCTTCATCATCTCTAATACGCCGCTTTCCTAATTCTTTGAGCTAGGACTTCCCTGGAGGTCCAATGGTTAAGACTCTGTGCTTCCACTGCAGGGGGGCATGGGTTTGATCCCTGGTCGGGGAACTAAGATCCTGCATGCCACATGGCAAGCCAAAAATTTAAAAAAATAATAAAATTCTTTGACCTGAATCCCTCAATCCCCCTCCCTCTTTTCCCCATTAAAATGTCAACACCCTTTACCTCCCTTATGTCTTTGTGTGTCATCATTACCATCCATTCTTTAAAATATCTTCATTTCCTTTGTTCCTTTCTCCCTCTATCACATTTAGGCGGCAAAACTCCAACCCTAGTCGAATCCACCTTGTGGCTTTCCCAGTCCTCGTTCCTGATGGCCTGAATGTCACTGGAGGAAAGTCCGGAATCTGGATGACTGGTTCACTTTAAAGGTCATAACTGCAAGCTGAAAACAGGCAGGCAGCACCGCACGGCAAGTCCATTTTTTTTTTCTTTAGTAAATCTGCTTTTCTCTTCCCCCAGATGACAGTTTTATTATGTCAGGCTACTTCTCCCTCCATGTCCATCTGATGACCAGATGTCCTTTTGGAAGCTCTGTCCACTGAGACTCTATCTCTTCCCTTAGTGCTGTTTTCGGGACCACCCGTGAGTGTCTCTGTGGGCGCAGCAGTCTATTTGGGGCTAGAACCAATAAATTGAGTTGACTGATTCATGTATGACCCAGGCATCGGTTTTTCCTTCCCCCATCAGCTAGTTGTAGAGAACCTTCTTTGTGAGGCCGTGGGTGGGAGCTGTTGCCTTGGCGCCCCAGAAGTGGATGACTTGGGAGATGTCTGTCTGCAGAGTTCACTTGTGCTCTCCAGACCTGTTCAGGCCTAACCTTAAATGGTCGGTTCCCATTGTGCCCTGCTACTGTGCCCGCCCCCAGCTAATGACTTGGTGGGTTTGCCAGCTCTCAGAACCTACTGGTCCTTCAGGGACTCACATCAGTCACACAGTCTCAACTGGGACCCAGTCATATGCCTGGATCTGCTTTTCAAATGGAGAATAGTTCTCTGCTATGGGTAGCGTGGCCTTGTTCCAGAGCCCTAGGGGGCTGCGCTGGACCCGCCTACCTCACACGGTCTCCTTGCCTGCCATGAAATCCTCTCACACCTTGGAATTTGCCAGGTCATGTGGCCCTAGGGGCAGCACTGCTCACATCACATCCTGAACCTAGGGCAGAATTCTCTCCTGCTCTGGGCTCTAGCCAGGAAGCCTGAGGGAGACATAGAAATAGCTCATTCATACCAAGACACTCTTTTGCATACTTATTTGCTTCGCACTTAGGAACTTAGAATTCCTATGTTAGCATTTAGTCACATAAAGTTAATTTTTTGTCACCTACCATTTCTTTTAAGTGTCCAGGCCAGCACTGTCCAGTAGAAATATAATACGAGCCACATACATCAAGTCTAAATTTTCTAATAGCCACGTTACAAAAGAAACAGGTGAAATGAATTTTAATAATATATTTTATTTAATCCAATATATCTAAAATATTTTCAGCATGTGGCTCTAGCCACATTTCAAGCGCTCAGTAGTCACACGTGGTGAGCGGCTGTCATGCTGGAGAGCTCTGATCCAGACCCCTTCTCGAGAAATTCCTGATATTCATACACAACTTTAAAGGTTACAGAGATTCCCCATGCCTTTTCTAGTTTGTTCTGAGAGAGAGCTCAAATAGGTTTTATCCCTTCTATGTTAGAGATGAGAAAACTGAAGCTCAGAGAAATGAACTTATTTGCCCAAGATAACCCAGCTAGCATGAAAGCAGCAGAGGTGGGACTCAGATGCGGCTACTTCTCAATCTAATTATGTTTTGAATAGAGCAAGTGGTTCCCAAACTTGTCTGCACATTCAGATCACTTGAGGATCTTTTAAAATTTCCAAAGCCCAGGCCACGCACCACATGGGTTAAGTCACAGTATCTGGGGTGGGACACAGGCACCAGGAGTGTTTGAAGCTCCCTGAGGGTTTCAGTGGGTAGCCATGTCTGGGAAACACTGGTGTATATCCTTGATATTCAAAGTGTGGTCCATAGACTAGCAGCATGGGTGTCAGAAATGCATCATCTCAGTACAGCACAGAGAATATAGCCAGTATCTTATAATAACGTTAAATGGAGTATAATCTGTAAAAATATTGAAACACTATGTTGTACACCTGAAATAATATAATATTGCAAATCAACTATACTTCAATAGAAAGAAAGAAAGAAAGAAAGGGAGGAAGAAAGACATACATCATCTCAGATCTTGACCAGACCTGCTGAAACAGAATCCACCTTTTAATAGGATACACCAGGTGAGTCCAGTACACACTAAAGTTTGAGAAGCAGTATATAAAACATGCTATTCTGCTTTTAGATGAAAGAAAACAATGCATTTTTATTGTGGGGGACTGTTGAAAATGGCAGGAGTTGTGACTTCAAGTTCGTAGCCTTTATGTTTTCATTAAATTAGTATTATATAACTGTAATGTTGTTTTCTCGATTTTATTATGACTGTATTTCTGAATGATTATGAACTCCTTATCTATTGCATACACGTGACTTGAAAAGACTCCAGAGAAACAGTCCTAAATCTCTTTCCATCCATTTCTCTCAAGCTTTAAATGGTACTGAACCTTTGTTTAACAAAATGAAAATTTTTCCTCATTCATTCAGCAGACTTACTGAAAATTTACACTGTGAGTGATGTGGACAGGTGAGATGGGGAAGAAAAAACTACTGACGTGGTTCCTGTTTTCAGGGGGCTTACAGTTCGTAGCAGTAAGCTAATACACCCACCCAAATAGCTACAGAACAGAAGAGAATGTGGGTCATGAAATGAGGATGCTTAGATGAAGTGTCCTGTGATTCAGAGGTGGGAGAGGTCACTTCCTGCTACTGGGATTAGAGAGGCTGTCATTAAGAAGTGGCCTTTGTGCTGAAGGATGTAGACATTCAGGAGTGGAGGGAAGCTGTTTTTACAGGAGAGGACACCCTCTCTGGTGGGGCTTTAATCCTTAGGGCAATGTTGATGTGTCTTAATTAGGATGCTTGGTTGTAAGGGACAGAAACTCAGCGCACTTCCTGGTTAAGGCAGAAAAGCAGATTTTTGGCTCACAGAATCCATAGATTGAACAACCAAAAGGTGGAGAGGCCTCTGGAACATCAGGAACCATAGACTCAAAAGCTGCTAGGACTCTTTCTCCCTATTATTATTATTATTTTATGTCACGGTCATCCTCTCTTATACGGAACTGGCTTCCTCAACATGACAGAAACATGATTGCAAAAGTTCCTATCTTTTGTTGATATCCTACACTTTCTAATACCAGAGAATAAAACCCCAGATATCTGGTATTTGCTTCAAAATCACATGGAAGGAAAGGAAGCAAGATAGAGCTGAAACAAGGTTGGCCATGAATTGATCATTGATGAAGCCGGTTGTTAGGTACATGGGGGTTCATTATGCTATTCTGTCTACTTTTATATATGTTGAAAATTTTCTTTAAATTAAAAAAAAGAAAATCCTTGAGAAGGAATTAGCAACATGTTAGCCTGTCTTGATCCTACCTCTGAATGAAGCCATAGTAACCAGGGGATGTGGTGAACTTGGCAACTTATGGTTGGGACTCCAGGGTAGCCAGGGAGGGGCTGTTCTCAGAAGAAAAGGTGTTTCTGTTTCCAGGGGAAAAGGAAGGGAGGAATCCGGGGTAGAGAGGGTCTGCTCCATGCTGGCTCCTGGCTTTATTACCTGCCTCTCTCTCTTTCCATATTTCTGACCATCATCAGACCATCCCAGCTGCATGTCCCATGTGTACCCCTAAGTTGATAGGATCAAAATCAAACTCTTGATCATCTGCAGGGTATTCTTCCCCCATTCAGTTGCTCCAGACAGAAATGTCTGAGTCATATTCAACGGATCCTGCTTCCTCACAATCCCCCATCTCAGTTTTGTCAGTTCTGCCCCTGAGATAATCATGTGCTCCATCTTACCCTTCCTATTCCCAGCTCCACTACCCGAATTCAGAATTCTCCCAGCCTCGATCCCACCAAAGCCTGTACTATCTCATACAACACAGCACAGCTGCCTACAACACCAACTTCATCATTTCATTCTCTGCTTTGTTGTCCCATGACGACCATAAGACATTAGGGTCATTCAAAATCTGGTCTTAAACTCCTTTTTTTTTTTTTTTTTGGCCACTCCACACGGCATGTGGGATCTTAGTTCCCCGACCAGGGATGGGACATATGTCCCCTGCAGTGGAAGCATGGAGTCTTAACCACTGGACCACCAGGAAGTCCCCAATAAATGTATTTTTAAGAGTTTCTTTCCATTTGCACCCATTGGGGTCTATACACCTGGTACATTTATTCTTCTGTACTTTTGCATATGCTGCTTCTCCTATATGAACACGCTGGCCGAATTCTGTAAGTTTGAGCTTAAAACCCACTTCTTTCACTAAAATCTTCTCTCCCTTCCCCAGCAGTGCTCATTCCTCCTGTGCCGACTTACTTACGCACCCTTTGTAACACCATACGATAATGATCTTTTCTGATTTGCATTCTTTTACCCTCAAGCAGCAACCCAGTTTCAATCATAATGAATGTACCCCCTATACATAAAATAGTGAGTGAATGTCTCAATAAATTTTAAAGCTACAACACAAAATAGGCTCTCTTGCTTACAAGGGATCCCCCAACTCTAGTTCAGCCACCCACTGAAGATTGAACTTTGTGTGTGTGTGTGTGGTACGCGGGCCTCTCACTGCTGCGGCCTCTCCCGCTGCGGAGCACAGGCTCCGGACACACAGGCTCAGCGGCCATGGCTCACGGGCCCAGCCGCTCCGCGGCATGTGGGATCTTCCCGGACCGGGGCACGAACCCGCATCCCCTGCACCGGCAGGCGGACTCCCAACCACTGCGCCACCAGGGAAGCCCTGAAGATTGAACTTTGATATAATCAGGTTCAGTGAAAGGGAACTCTCTCCTGACACGTCCATTCTACTTTTGGAGAGCTCTGGTATGGTTCTCCCTTAGACTGACCCTTGAATCCTGCTGTCTGCCACTCATGCCGGGGACTCCACGTTCTACCCTAGGAACCTCCAGAAGGACAATCGGACTTTTGAAATCAGCTCTCATGTTCTTCAGTCTAAATATCAAACGTTCAAGGGACTTCCCTGGCGGTCCAGTGGTTAAGACTTTGCCTACCAATGCAGGGGATGTGGGTTCAATCCCTGGTCGGGGAGCTAAGATCCCACATGCCTCGTGGCCATAAAACCAAAACATAAGACAGAAGCAATTGTGTAACAAAGTCAATAAAGACTTTTAAAAAGTGGTCCACATTAAAAAAAATCTTAAAAAAAAATATCAAACGCTCTTTGAAGAATTCTTCAGAAGGCAGGGTGTGAGTAGCTAAGCCTCTGAGCGTGCTTCAGCCTGTCTCGAACTATCTGGATGTGTGGTTCCAGACTGCATGCAATACCCAGGTGTGGTCAGGTTGGGAACAGGACCTCAACAAGGAAGGAGTGGGAAGGATTGTGAGTGATATTGAGGACACACTTGACATTGCATAACCCAGTACAGTTTGTCATAGCAAGTCTCAGTGGCCCATGATGAAGAATGAAAGAGACAGGTGTTTGTGTTTATCCAGGGCTAGAGACTGGCAAGAGAACAGCCCTGAAGGATCACGGAGAAGAGGACCTCTCTTGAAATCCATTCCATCCAATTATATCATCTTCACGCCATCATCTTGGTCCCCCTGTACCTTGAAGACATTGACATCTAAAGTGAATTTGTTAAAAAAAAAAAAAAAGAAAAAAGGAATTCCCTTGTGGTCCAGTGGTTAGGACTCTGAACTTTCACTGCTGAGGGGCACAGGTTCAATCCTTGGTCAGGGAACTAAAATCCTGCAAGCTGTGAGGTGCGGCCAAAAAAAGAAAAAGAAAAAAAGTGAATTTGTTCAGGCTTTCCTCTTTACATTCTCAGGACAGATTGATGTATTTTAAAAATCTATCTCTTCTCTTTATTTGACACAGTGAAGGATAAGACACTTTTCACATTATTTTCCTAATAATATGTTGCTTAAAATTGGATAGATTCATGATCCCTTTAAGAGAGATTTCATAAGAAAATAAACTAAACTTTGTCTCATCAGACTTTCAGAAATGAAATGGAGTTTCTAAGTCATCTATGGTTAGGGTTCTCCCATAAGTGTGTGAGAATCAGGCTTCAAGGCTGGGTGCCATGAAGGAATGTGTTTCCTAGATCTTTACTCTTGGCTGGAAGAGTATGGGGTGGGGGGATTGGGAGGGAATGTGTAAAACTCTCCCTTCCTAGGTTGACTATTTCAAAGAAGAAGAATGGTGGAAATTAAAGCAGGGGTAATTTCTTAGTCATAACGGAAAAAGTTCTGAGTATCAGAGTCTTCAAATAACATTGCAACAAAGTCAAACATCAACCTTCTTTGAAATAGTGGACGAACACTTGACTAGGGAGGGAATGCCCCTCAGGAGGGTTGATGACTACTTATGTCATGGGGACAATGTGACCAGATCAGAAGGGCTTTTGACTGAATTTAGAAGAAGAGAGAGAGGGAATTCCCTGGCAGTCCAGTGTTTAGGACTCTGCACTTTCACTGCCGAGGGCTCAGGGAACTAAGATCCTGCAAGCTGTGCGGTGTGGCCAAAAAAATAAATAATAATTTTTAAAAAAGAAGAAGAAGAGGGAGACAAAAACCTAGAAAACCTGTGAAACCAGGTACGGTGGAAGACAGGTTCAAGGTATACAGGAAGAACCACATGATTCACACCAGAAAATTATTTGAATAATTATATGAATGCCACATACAACCTCTGCTGCCTGCATAATAACGCACATTTCACTGGTAATGTGGATTTGAGATCACGATGTAGTGTAGTAAATACAGTCTTGTAAGAATAGGCTGAATTGGTGTGATAGGAGCTCAAGATAGGAATATGAGGATTAAAAAGGGTATACACTTTTAAAATGACCAGTTATAAGGGAAACTGGACTAGCGCTGCAGACCCACAGAGCATGACCGTATATTGAGGGCCAGACACTGCACTGGGCCCTGGAGATGTGATGATAATTGAGACAAACATGGTTCCTTCCCTCTTGGAGCTTACAGTCTAGTGGGGCTGAAGGTAGAGAGGGTGACCTATTTAAGGAACTGAGAGAAGGTTCTTGTGAGGTAGGGAGTAGTTAGAGACAAAGTTAAAGAACTCAGAGGCCATATGAAGGAGTCTAGACCTTATTTTCCTATCAAGGGGATATCATTGCAGGATTCAAAGCAGAGACACGACATGATCAAATTTTATGGGGGACAAGAATTGAGGCAGAGACTACAAGCTAAGACAGCAATCTAGGCAAGAAAGGATCATAGCCTGGGTTATGGTAGGGATGGATTCAAGCACAGTTAGGAATTAGAACTGGCAAGACCCAGGTCAATTGGAAATAGAGAGTGAAAAAGAAGAAGGAATCAAAGACAATATCAAAATTTCTGGCTCTGTCATTCAGAGTTGAAAATATGGGAGGAGGTTCTGGCTCACTGAATGCGGGTTGGGGAGAAAAGCTCGGTTTGGGACATGTTGAATAGAAGGCGGCTGTGGACCATTCAAATGGAGATGTCTGGGAGGCAAGTGGAAGAGCAATTTAAAGATGTGGGGGCAGGGACTTCCCTGGTGGTGCAGTGGTTAAGAATCCGCCTGCCAATGCAGGGGACACAAGTTCGAGCCCTGGTCCGGGAAGATCTCACATGCCACGGAGCAACTAAGCCCGTGCACCACAAGTACTGAGCCCATGAGCCACAACTACTGAAGCCCGAGCACCTAGAGCCTGTGCTCTGCAACAAGAGAAGCCACCGCGATGAGAAGCATGCACACTGCAACGAAGACCCAACGCAGCCAAAAAAAAAAAAAAAGACGTGGGGCAAGTGGTGGGCTACTATTCATGATTTAGAAGTTGAGATTATCCAGAGAGAAGCCCTCAGAATGATATGATGCATTTGCCCATATCTGTGAAAGAGAATTGGAAGCAGACTAAAGAATATGTACCGTTTTTTTTTAAAACACCAATTCCATTCATACTTATTCCACAACAACATTTTTTTTAAAATAAATAAATCTATAAGGGTTCGGTGCCCTGGAGTATTTAGTCTGTCCAAGTAAGAACATAATTGTCTTCTTGGGGGACGTGGCAACCATCAAGAGCTAAACGGAGAATGGAGATGTCTATTAATATTTCAACAAGAGTTGTATTATTATTGTAAACATTGGAGTCCTAGTTATTGATTTAGAAATTATTGACCTTAAAAGTGTATATCCCTCATCCCTGACTTTTTATTTTTCTTTCTCAGCTGCTCAGGTTGGGGAAAAACCTTTCCTAGCATTTTACACTCAGATGGATTTGCAGAGGGCCCGAGGAACTGTAGAGGTTCAGTGTCTCTTAGAATTCCCAACTGGTGATAAGGTTATATGCTGTAAAGACAGACACAGTGCTCAGGTCAAGAAATTCTCTTGACTTATCAAAACTCTTAAGAATGCATCTCGTCATCTCCTGGGCTTAAGCTATATCTCAGAAATTAGTGGGATGCAAATTATTTGACTTGCCTGTTTGCATAAGATGTCCTTGCCATGCTTCAGGGCATACCAGATACAATCATACCATAATTACAGGAGAGCTCTGGGGACTGGCTTCAATTAACCAAGCTTCTTCTCAGTTATTATTATATTATCCATATTTATAGCATTTGACATTTCCACAGTGCTCTTTAATCATACTGTATGTGGGTTGCCTTAATCTAAATCTTTCAACATACTTGGGATACTGGCTGTTCCTGTTCTCTGGATCTTCCAGATGGAGAAACTAGGCATGGACCAGTATCCAATGATAGAACCTGAGAGTTAGTCCCAAGTCATTTGGACAGGCCAGTGGTGGTTAAGCATTCACACCGAAAAGCAAAGGCCTGCTGGGTAAAGTTGGGTAGGTCAATGGGATGCTAAGAAACGGGACTAAAGACAAGAAGACACTGTCTTTAGTTCAAATGTTTGAGGACTGGACTTGCCCAGCCAGAGCAATGGAATCTCTGGAGCCAAGTGTCCTGGCAACCACTATTCTATCAAGGCAAGAGCTGTTGTAGCGCTTCTGCTACCATTAAGCTGAGTTAACTCTGACTCCCTTGCTCCTTCTTCCTTGGGTCTAATAGTTCTCTAGGCTGGACAGTGGAGCTTGGGGCAGGGAAGGGAGGGTTGTCTGAATCTGAGATACTGAATATAGGACCCCACAAGCCATGTGGGATGGCCAAAAAAAAAAAAAAAGGACAAAGGTCAGAACAAGCATTCTGGGCTGTCCGGTCAAAGGAGTGGTTAACAAGAGAATCTGTAAGAGGTTCGATGGGAGGGAAGAAGAAGGGTGAAGGAACAGGAAATTGTAGTCAGGGAAAGGAATGGCAACCTCCCGGGAAATGAAACAGTGCCACGTGATAACAAGGGCCAGGTGGTGACAACCTGGTCAGAAGACATGAGGCAACAGAGAATTGTGAGGTCAGGCTCTTCACCTGGAGTGCTGTCACTGTGAGTACCACCTTCATCATAGGGAAGGGAGGAGAGAAGGAGGGTAAACCCGCTGCAAAAGAAAAACTCACCACGGAGCAGAAAAGCACATTCCTGGGCTAGGCAGGTACCAACACTGTGAAAGCCCGTGCAACCAGATAATATGGACTCCAAGAGAGAAGAAGAAATGGTTCTTGAGGCTGGGGTGTGGGTTATCTTGTTCATCTTTGTATTTCCTGCAGAAACCACCATATTTCTGGCACATAGTAAGTCTCGGTAGAGCTCTGCTTAACTCAATTGTAATAAAATTATTTTGTTCTCATGTGAATGGAAAATTACTTTATGTTTGGGATGTTAATTTTTGAAGAATCTTAAACTAGCCAGAAGAACGTTTTTCATTATTCTAAAGTACTTTCTTTCCTCCTTTTTCCCCCCCGGTTTGGTGTATAATAACCTTTATTATTCCTTTTAAGTTATAAAATAAAACACGCCCAGAACTAAAAGAATATACACATCTACCAGAAACAACCAACCGACCAAACCAAAACAAAACCCCCATAATCGCATTGACCAGTGATTTTTTTTCTGGGCCTAAAATTTTAAAGTATATTTACTTATTGTTGTACATATTTTTGTGTTGTTCTCACTCAAAATATTGTGGCTATTTTCCTATGATAACAAATATGGTTCTTTCATTTCAGTTTTAATGGCACATATGGGTCTATTGCCTGAATGTGCTATCATTTTCTTTTTTAGACTTTGATGTTCTCAATGTTTTGCTTTGTTTTTTTTGCCCTTCTAAACTGCGCTGTCATAAACATCCTAGTACTTAAAGATCTCTGCACAAAATGGATTATTTCCTTAGGCTAAATTTCAACATGAATGACTTGATTACAAATTTGACTTGTTTTAAGCATTTTGATATATATTGTCAAGCTTCCTTCCAGAAAGTTATATCAATTAATACTTCCACCAGAAAGTTGTATCTGAGAGTGCTTCCTTTTCTAGATCATATCCAACAGAGCACTAGTGTTTTTTATTCCTTTTTCTTTTTTTTAATTTGGGTCAATGCAAGAAGGTTAAAAGTAAACTTTTAAAATTTGCTTTTTTAAACTGCGTCTAAACTTTTTTCATATACTTATTGGTTATTTGTACTCCTTTTTATAAAATGCTTGTTCATATATTTTGTTCATTTTCCACATTGGGGTGTTTTGTCTTTTTTTTTTTTTTTAAATGAATTCATGGCAAATATTTTGGCCTAGTTTTTCAAAATCCTAAAAATCAAAAAAATGTAAATTTTTTATTATGGGAAATTTCCAATATATACAAAAGTAGAGAGATTTGTATATGAAACCTTCATGTACTCATCAACTCAGCACCCAGATTCGACAATTATCAACTCATAGCTAATCAATCTTGTTTCCTTTTTTTTTCTTCTATTTCTTTCTTTCTTTTTTTTTTTTTTTTAGCAAATCTTCAACATCATCTCATTTCATCTGTAAATATTTCAGTATATAGAAGACTGAAAATTACGTAGTCAAATCACCAATTTTTTCCTTTGTGGTTTCTGCCTTTGGTATTAAGCTCAAAAATATATAAATTTTCATCTGTATTTTCCAGTTGTCTTGATTTCCTTTTAAAAAATTTTTGATTTTTTTGATCCATCAGAATTGAACTTTATCTTTTTTCAAATATTTAATCAATTATCGAAATAAGTTAATATAATCCTACAAATTTGAAATATCAACTTTATCACACCTGAAATATTTACAGACAGCTAGATCTGTCCGGTCTTATGCTAGTATTACTGTTTTTTTGAGTATGTTCTTTCATTATTATAAATTCCCTGGAATAACACTATAGATCAATCATTCATGTACACTGTTTTCATGTGCAATTATCCAAAATTCTGGAAAAAAACACCCAAAACCTTAAAATTGAAGCCTTGATATTGTTCATTATCACCTTAAAATTAGATTTGCAAGCTCAGCATAAGAAAGGCTGTTCCTTCCCACTTCCCATTTAAAAAAAATCACTTATATAACCTAACTATTACATCTTTGCACATTAAAAAAGCAATTAGAAATTACTAGAAATTGAATTCCAATAACTAGTAAATATGTTTTGGATTCCTATTACGTGCTAGGACATAATGTTTGGTGCTGATTGTACAGGGAAAAGCAAGATGGACACAGTTCCTATCTTCAAGTATCTTACCAAGTCCAAATTCTGTGATCAATTTCAGGGACTCTGGACCTCCTATTAAGAATCCTGAATAGGTGATAGGATGAGACTAGTTAGAAATGCAGGTCTGAGGACCTAATCATCCATGAGAAGAATGGAACTGTGAAAACACCTATCTGTGTGTGGCTGGTGTTTTATTTCTTTCAATCCTTATCTCTGCAGTGCTTTCTCAGCATTTCATGGATCTCCTGAGCTCTCCCCAGCTGGGTTCCAGTGACCTCATTTGCAACACTTTTGATAAGAGCCCTCAGGCTGAAAAAGGTTCTGGGAAAAGATACTTTGCCTCCAAAAGCTTTTAGTTGAATGGTGGGCCCTTCCCCTAATTAACACGGGCTTAGATTTCCTGGAATTGCCTCAAGTGTCATCTATACTATTTTCAAAATTATGAGCTTGATTTTCTTCACATTTCCAACGCATTTAATAGATATCGTCTCAAAAATCTATCCCATCTTCAGGCATACTTTAATTTTTTTTTTAAATGGGGGAAAAAGCAAGATTCAGGCATAACTATTCCATTGTTGATCAACAAATATTCTTTGATTTTATTGAGGAAGCAGTTAAGAACAACGTAAGATCTTTTGCTTTTGATTCCTGAGTCCGATTCCTAATTATTGCATTAGGCTACAGTTAACAAAATACTCAACTGCAATTACATAAAGTGACTTAACATTCTCACAGAATAAGAAGCCTCCGAGATGAAGGCAAAGCTGGGCAGCTACTCAACGATGCCACGAAGGATCTAGAATTTTATCTTTCTTCTCCACCATCTTCAACTATGAAATTCACCCTCATAGTGGCAAGGTGGCTTCCATAGCTCTAATAATAATAATGCCTGCAACCCAAGTGGGAACCAAGGGAAAGGGCAAAGAGAAACATTCCAGATGAGTCTGGCTCTGTTAAGTCTTTCCAGAAGCTCTGCACATAGAGACTATTAGCCAGAACTGTGTCCCGTGGCCATCTTCACAGCAGGGGAGGCCAGGTGACTGTGCATCTTAACTGGGAGCATTGTTACCCAGAACAAAACCTGAGCTCTGTTGATAAGAAAGATGGGGAGAATGCCGCAACTCCTTAGACGGAGGACGTGTGTAGTCTATTCCTGCAGGGGGATGCTGGCATGGGCTTTGGACTTCTGTGTCTTCCACAAAGCCTGTCCTTCAATAATACTGCCCAAGACAGAAGGTACAGTCTTGATCTCTTGATGCACTCACTAAATCACTCACTCATTCTTTACTCGATCAATTTAATAAATATTTACTGAGCATCTTCTTTTAGCCAGGCATGGAAGAAACGGTGGTGACCAAAATAGGTATGACCCTTGCCCTCACAGAGCATCCAGTCCTAAATTTAAAAAAAGAAAAGAAAAGTAGAAGTAAAACAGGGCACTCATTTTTTTTTTTTTTTCCTAATTTGGCTGTGCCACCCGGCTTGCGGGATCTTAGTTCCCCGACCAGGGATTGAACCAGGGCCCTGGCAGTGAAAGCACCGAGTCCTAACCAGTGGACCGCCAGGGAATTCCTGGGGGGCAATGTATCTTAGATTTCTCTTTTACCTTCCATCGAAACCACCATATTCAGTTTTGAAGCATAAATATCCTCCTCTTATGGTCAGTGAAAAATGGCTCATTCTCCTCTACACTGCTGACACAACTGAGGCCATCTCGACCCACTCAAAATCAAGCGGACTGATCTGGTAGAAAAGTTCAATGTGTAAAGGGCCAATACTAAATAATTTGAGACCAAGGCATTTAGCTACTTGGAACATCGTTTAGTTTACTGACCCAGACTGGCTTAGCAGGATGCAGAGTTAGTCTGAGCAGCAGACCAATGAGCTTGCTGAGGGCAGGAGGGACTGTGTCTTAGCCACCTTTGCATTCTGCACATCAGCTCAGTGACCGAATCATGGTAAGTAGCTAGTAAATACGTTTGCTGATCTAGACCCAAACTTACGTCTTTCTCTACTAAAATGTAGGAAGAGCCAAAGAGACATTCTTTAAGGTCAAAGTGAACAGCTAGTAATCCCTGACTTTTGCATTCTATAGGGCAAATTTATTCTTCCTGTGCTGCATGTTGAAGTTCTCCAACCAATATGCCAAGGCACGCTGCCACATTTGTTGTGGGTGTGAGAGGTGTGCAGATACTGAACCCCTTCTGTCTGGGGAGGCTGAGCCCCCCGGGTGGGAGGGGGCATTGTCTCAAGGGGCCACACAAACTTCACCATGACTGTGTGTGGCATGGGGTGAGAAACATTTGGGAGCTCTATTCTATGGCACAGATAACATTTTGGTTTTAGGTGAAACTTCATGAAGTTTGAATAACTTAAAAACAGACTTCAAATACATAGTTTGAACAGTCTTTGTCAACCAGATTTTTTCTTTAGCCAAGTTTTTGAATAGTTCAAAAACATCTAAAAATGATTTTGGTGAAGACATGGTCTTTTGAAACCAGGTCTGGAAGGTTATTGAAATCAATATGGGCAATTTCACTTAAAAGAGGGTCTCAATTTAATATTCCCACAAACCTGAACCAACATACTCTCCAGGGAAATAAATGCTCTGTTTGTTTTTTTTTAACATCTTTATTGGAGTATAATTGCTTTACAATGGTGCATTCGTTTCTGCTGTATAACAAAGTGAATCAGCTATACGTATACATATATGCCCATATCTCCTCCCTCTTGCGTCTCCCTCCCACAATAAATGCTCTTTGAATCCACCTCTGTGTAGCCTTCCAAGAGGATGAAAATAAAAACCAGGCTTTTATTTATTTATTGGTATTATACTCCATGACACTCCACAAATCCTTTAGGGATGTAAAAAAACAAATATCTGACTTTAAAATTTTCCTAACAATATTAACACTACTATTACCAGGCCATCTGGAATATAAAGCTGGTCTCTTCCACCAGCTGCATGTTAGACACACCAACTTGGGACTCTCACTCTTTCATGAACTGCCATGCTATTCAAGTCCCATCAAAAGACAGATGAGGAGAGCAGTATTGGAGAAAGACTGACCAAGGGGCATGTTAAACACTTTTTCATTTCAGTTCCCCAAATCCTATTTTATTCTGAATAAGACTAGGGAGTAACACACTTGGCTATCACCTTACCTTCCCACAGAAATATCACCATGGAACCAGGATTCAAAACCATTTCCTTAGCTTTTACAGGGATTTGGGGTTTTTTTTTGTTTGTTTTGTTTTGTTTTGAATGCATGGGGAAAAGTGTTCTGAATCTTCTGCCAAAACTTTAATTAAATTGTAAGGTACTTGAAAGCAGGGGCTGTCTTATCTTTATAGCTTCAGCACAAAAGTTCTAACATCCTAGGTGCTGTGAGCATGAAAAACATTACATCAGTATATGTTGAATATAAGAAACAAAGTGCCTAAACAGTAGCAAGTTATAAAGCTTTTTAGAAAGGGAAACCTAATCTCCAGAAGATAAAATTTGGTTTGGGATGAAACATCACCAAGTGCAAATAACGTTAAAATAAGACTTCAAATATTTAGTCTGAACAGGCTTTGCCAACCAAGTTTTCTTTAGCCCAAGTTTTTGGACTGTTTCAAAAACATTTAATAACTATTAATATTTTAGTGAAGAAATAATCTTTTAAAACCAGGTCCTGAAGGTTATAGAAATCAGTATGGGGACTTCCCTGGTGGTGCAGTGGTTAAGAATCTGCCTACCAATGCAGGGGACACGGGTTCGATCCCTGGTCTGGGAAGATCCCATATGTCGCAGAGCAACTAAGCCTGCGCTCTAGAGCCCGTGAGCCACAACTACTGAGCCTGCGTGCCGCAACTACGGAAGCCTGTGCACCTAGAGCCTGTGCTCCGCAACAAGAGAAGCCACCACAATGAGAAGCCCGTGTACCGCATCGAAGAGTAGTCCCTGCTCACAACTAGAGAAAGCTCGTGTGCAGCAGTGAAGACCCAACACAGCCAAATAAAGAAAGAAAAAAGAAATCAGTATGGGTAAATTCATTTAGATGAAGGTGCTCAAAAATACACCTTCGACTGATGGCGCAGTGGTTGAGAGTCCGCCTGCCGATGCAGGGGACACGGGTTCGTGCCCCGGTCCAGGAAGATCCCACATGCCGCGGAGCGGCTGGGCCCGTGAGCCATGGCTGCTGAGCCTGCGCGTCCGGAGCCTGTGCTCCGCAATGGGAGAGGCCACAACAGTGAGAGGCCCGCATACCACAAAAAAATAAATAAATAAATTTTAAAAACACCTTCCACAAAAGCCACAACAATGTTTAAATTCTCCTGGATGTCTGTGAGTTAAAACAACAAATCCAGAGTGGTGATGCTGGCAACCTCCATGTGTTTCGCTGCCCTGCTGGCAGTCCAGGAAGGGTATCTCCTGTCAATTCCTGAAAGAGAATTTAGCTGCCAATTCAGGAGGAGAAAGGAAGGATAGAAGGCTCTGCGAAGTTGGCACCGGAGCTTACTCAGTCTCAAGGCACTGAGAGTAATATTTGGAGGGGGGAAAAATCACTTAAAGGTGCATGCCAAGATTACAATGGATTTAAATCATTATAAAATCTTTCCTGATTAAGACCATTAAAAATCCGGGGCCCGAGAAACAAGCCTTGAGAAACTAGCACTGTTAAGGACGCCTAGCTGCTACTAGAAAATCTACTGCCCGTGGGATTAGAAATGACAACGGCCACGTGATATATTGCTAACTATACAGTGCGGCCCTGTTATAGTAGCTGACTTTTATAGATACAGGGATTTACTAAAGGCCCAGTCATGTCCCTAGGAAAGCAATACTGTGGCTACATGTGCAGAAACAGCCTCCTGTAACAGGGAAATAAAATACAGCGATCGCCGCTCTATCCCACACCACCAGTACCCTTTATGGTCCTGAGACTTTGGGAAGAGGCAGTTCAGAAAGCACCATGGACCCAAAGAGTCAAGTATTTCAGGTTCATTCCAACTCTCTTCCACTCGTTAAATTTTCAATAGATTCCCAAGAACCTCCATGCATGAGAAAACTTGGATTGGAGGAAGGGAATTTCAGGGGGAGGGGAGAGAGGGGAATGGTCCGATCGGGGAGGATACCCGCGCCACTTCCACTGTCCGGCCTGGGGATCGGCCCACCTGCCCCACGTGCCTACGCCCGGGTGCCCCGCTCCTCCGGGTCCCTGCGCTCCCGGAGAGCCCCTGTCGGCCCCAGGTCGTGCTTCCCAGGGGGCTAAAGGTGCCGGCGGCCCCTCCAGGGCCCCCTCTGGGGATCTGCCCCCTTGCCCCCCACGCAGACACCTAAGCCGGGCGCCCCATGCTCCGGGCCCCGGTCCGTCCCGGGAAGGAGAACTCGCTTCTCAGGCCAGAGCAGGTGCCCGCGCCCTCACACGCGGAGTCGGAGGAGGTGGCCGGGGAGCCCCGCCCAGATGCCGAGCCCGGCGCCGGGGCCCGGCCGGGGCGCGGGCGCTCGGTAACCCGGAAGTGGCGGCGGCGGCGGCGGTCGTGCGGGAGCGGGGGCCTGGGGGCGGTGCGCTCGAGCCGGCATGGCCGCCGCCGCCGCCCGCTTTGTGTGCAGCGCGCGGGCCCCAGCCGCCCGCGCCTCGCCCGGCCCGCGGGGCCGGCGCTGACCCGCCCCGACTCTAAGCTCGGCGCCCGCCGGGCCGGCCCCGCCTCCCTCCTCCTGCACTTCCCCTCCCCCCGTCCTCCTGCCGCCGGGCGGGCGGGCAGCAGCCGCCCTCCGTGCTCTGCTCGCGCGCTCCTCGCCGCGCGCCCGCCCGCCCTCGCACCCGAGCCAGCCTGCCTGCCTGCCGTACTGGCGGCGGCGGGCTCGAGGCCGCCCCGATGCCCGAGCCAGGCCCCAGGATGAACGGCTTCTCGCTGGGCGAGCTGTGCTGGCTCTTCTGCTGCCCGCCCTGCCCGAGCCGCATCGCCGCCAAGCTGGCCTTCCTGCCGCCCGAGCCCACCTACACAGTGCTGGCGCCCGAGCAGCGCGGCCCCGGCGCCCCCGCCCCGGCCTCGGCCGCCGCCGCCGCCACCGCCGCGGCCCAGCCGGCGCCGCAGCAGCCCGAGGAGGGCGCGGGCTCGGGGCCCGGCGCGTGCAGCCTGCACCTGAGCGAGCGCGCCGACTGGCAGTACTCGCAGCGCGAGCTGGACGCCGTCGAGGTCTTCTTCTCGCGCACGGCCCGGGACAACCGGCTCGGCTGCATGTTCGTGCGCTGCGCGCCCTCCAGCCGCTACACGCTGCTCTTCTCGCACGGCAACGCCGTGGACCTCGGCCAGATGTGCAGCTTCTACATCGGCCTCGGCTCGCGCATCAACTGCAACATCTTCTCCTACGACTACTCAGGCTACGGCGTCAGCTCGGGCAAGCCCTCCGAGAAGAACCTCTACGCCGACATCGACGCCGCGTGGCAGGCGCTACGCACCCGGTGAGCCCGGCGGCGGTCGCCAGGCCTGGCCTGCCACTGCGGGGAGGCGGGCTGGGGGTCCCTTGGGGGCCTCTGGGGCGGCCTGAGAGGAAAGGGGCCCCTCGTCCGGGGCTGTGGGCGAGCAGAGACCCCCCCACCCCACCCGCCGCCCCGCGGCCGCCGTGGATTCTCTTTTCTTCTCGCTCCCTGGCTTTCTCTCACCCCCTCCAAAAACTCCGCCAGCCCTCGGGTTCCTGGAGAGTTCGGACTCGGAGGATTTTGCCTGCTTTGGCGCGCCCGGGTGCCCCCGATCCACCGGCTGGGTCTTTTGTGGTTCTGGTTACCGAAAGTGGCAACGTTGGGGTGCTTAAATACCGGGCAGAAACAGCTTGGTTCGCGTTTAGTTTGTGTGAGCTGGCAGCCAGAGGCTGGAGGTCCTCAGGCTGAAGTGACCTTGGGTAAGGCGCGCGAGTCTCATACCTCTGTTTCCTTCCTTGTAAAATCAGGGGGCGAGACGGGAAGACTTCCAAAAGACGTTCCGGTTGTAAAGTGCTCGGCGGGGCCGTGTCTGGGCATCCGTGGAGTCAGCCGCAGGGTCGGGTGGTGTGAAGTTTGCCTCCTGGTGGGGCTGAGTAGCTGGCACTGCGGGCAGGGAGTTAGCTCGTGCCTGTGGGCCTGGCATCTTCCTCAGAGCCTCAGTAAAAACCCAGGATGAGTTGGAATCTTACGTTACAGGGTTTGGGGAATCTCTTGACCTTGAGTTAGCATTCACAGGAGAACGACAAAGTATTTTATCTAGGAAGGGCCTTTTATGTGCAAGGCAGAAATTGGGGGCGTGGTTTCAGGGCTAGACCTAGTAAGACCAGCAAACAAAACTTGAGTGTTAGTCCGAGTGAGGCAGAAGTCTGGTAAGTGGGCAAGTCGTGTCACCTGTTTGTGGTCCGGTTTGGGTATCTATGATTTTGCCCCAGCCACCTGGTAGCAGGGATGGTGAAAATACCTGAGATCATGTCTCCTATGACATCCGATTGCTTCAATTGAAAGAGTCCCCAGAATAAGTTGAATTGGCACTGTTACGGCTCTTGACACGTATAGTCTTTATCTAAAATGTTTGCTCGACTCATACAGACTGCCAACATTAGTGATCTTTGTCTCCATACATATGCTCATAAATTACCCTGTGCCTTTCTGGGAAAATGACTTGTCCAACAGGGAAGTACTTAGGATTTAATAAGTTGCTTATTCATGTTCTCCTGAAGTCCTGAAGTTCATTTGGATGATAGCTTTTTGAAAGTGGTTTAGGCTGAGATGGTACCATAGGCAGAGACACTGAGTCAGAATCTACAAGTTAAAAAGCCACCTGTTCCAGTAAAGGGTTTCAAAAGTATGTGTGTCACACACAATCAATAGATTGCTAGAATTTGCTGTTGGTAAAGGTATTAAAAATAAGGGTTGGCATTAGATCTTTTTAAAGTGAAACATTAAAATCCTACCTTGAATAGGTTTTATGATAAAATTTCTGCAGAACACTGTTCCTGTATGTGCCTGTCTGGATTAGAATGAAATCCTTTCAGATATGCGTGTCTGGATTAGAATGAAATCCTTTCAGATGTAAGGCTAACCCTTTGCTCTGAATATGCAGGTGTGTCTGTGTTACAACATATGTGAGGCATAGTTATTTCCTGGAGACTTGTCATATTTAATTTAATTAAGGGCATTGTTTTAGGTAAGGTTAAATTTTGAATTATGTGCTGGTATAGCTTCACTTTGCCCGGGATTTATTTAACTTTATACCAGAACTCATGTCTAGATTGAGTTACTCACCTGTAAAATAGGTTAGAACTTAAAGGCTAAGTGAGAATCTTAGGATTTGAAGAAACCTTTCACATCTTCTTGTCCTGTGCTTTTCAAACTTTTTTGGTTTGTGACCCCACAATAAGAAACACATTTTACATCTAGATCAAGCGCACACATACGCATCTGTGTCTATATATCAGAAGCAAATGTCTCACAAAACAATATTTTTGCCTGTGGGCAATACACATGCAGACTATTTTTTTTTTTTAAATAAATATATTTATTTATTTTTGACTGTGTTGGGTCTTTGTTGCTGCGCGCGAGGGTTTCTCTAGTTGCGGCGAGCGGGGGCTACTCTTCGTTGTGGTGCATGGGCTTCTCATTGCAGGGGCTTCTCTTGTTGCGGAGCACAGGCTGTAGGCACGCGGGCTTCAGTAGTTGTGGTGTGCAGGCTCAGTAGTTGTGGCTCGCGGGCTCTAGAGCGCAGGCTCAGTAGTTGTGGCGCACGGGCTTAGTTGCTCCGCAGCATGTGGGATCTTCCCGGACCAGGGTTCGAACCCATGTCCCCTGCACTGGCAGGCAGATTCTTAACCACTGCGCCACCAGGGCAGTCCCACTATATTCTGTTTTATTTCATATTATTTTTTTTTTAAAGAAGAAGAAAAAGAATGCTGGTTGTAAAGGACTAAGTTTATTTCCCATATCATGTATGGACACTGTCCTTGTGCACCCTCATTTGACGGAGAACTGGGGAAGAGCAGTAGGTCTCTTGACTGCTAGTTTAGTACTCTTTCCACACCATGCTGTCCTATTCATCAGATTTCTCTAGAGGTGCATTTACATGTCTCTGTTATTCTAATAGGCTAGGAGTTACTTGACTCAGAAGCTAAGCAGTCCCTTAACCACCTCCTCTCGGCTCTCTGTAGTTTTTCTGCTCTAACCTTGCCTGGAAGATGCCCTCTTCTCTGCCCATGTACAGCTCCATTCAGGTGATTGCCATGGCAGCAGGATCTCCCCACCCCCCCGCCCCATGTACCCATTGTTCCGCGGCTGCCTCAGATCCCGTTTTGCACCCCCAGCCTTCATGTCTTCCTTGGGGATTTTTCTCTTTTCTGATCTCCTGATGAGAAGAGACACTCAGAACACTGCTCCGAACACTGATTGGAGAGCCCACCCTGTCCTAAGTCATCTCCATCTCAGCACTCAGGTGTTATTCCCCCAGGAGGAATGTAAGATGTGTGTGTCAGTGCCGTGCATCCCCCAAAGTACCCAGCCCAGTACTTGCCCTCCCTCCTCATACTCACACCCGGCCTTTTGTATATGCCCCTTTCCTATGCCCTGAATTCTCTATCCTGTCTGGATCCTGACTGGGGTCTGGGACCCTTGGTATTCCTGTGCACCTGGTACTCAGCTCCTTTACCTGCACTTATCACACTGTGTTGCTGTGTCCTGTTGTGTGACTGCATCCCACTAAGTTGAAAGTTCCTTGAGGGCAAGGCCTCCCTGTCTTCTGTTTTCCCAACAACTCGGCAAAGTGCCTTAAGATAAGAGACACTCATTAAATGTTCATTTAATGGGTTGCACACATGGGTGCCCCATAAATAGATGGGATAGATTCAAATTTTCCTAATTTTCTTACAAAGAGTTGCATCTGTTTTACCTCTAGGGTTTGATATCCATGGGCATAACCATAGGCAAAGAAAGGGGTTACAATGTGTTGGCTTGAGGTCTGATCCACTTTGTATCTATTATATGCCCATGTTTGCAACATTGAAGTATCTGTATTGAACAGAAGAGTGACAGTAACCCTTTTGTATTTCTCTTCGTCCTTTCTCCATTACTATCTGTGCATGCTCCAGTGAGCTGCCCAGTCCTTGATGGAGGACTTCAAACACAAATACCACCTAGTATTTCCATGGGTAAAGGTAGCAAATTCCCTAAATGATGAGCAGTAGAGTGGGCCAGTAATCTAAAATAAGGGTTTGGGGAGGAAGTAAATTCTAAGGCAAAAAGGTGGTCATTGCTATTTGGCCAATAGATGATTATTTTAAGCATTTGAAAAATGACTGAAAGGGTGTAGAAGAGAGGTGGGATTTGAAAGAGCCAGGGAGAGCATGGACTCAGCATGGAAGAAGTAAGTTGGTGTTTTATTAGGTTCGTACAGCTGTAGCAAAGTACCATAGACTGGGTGGCTTAAAAGCAACAAAAATTTCTCAATTCTGGAGGCTGGAAGTCTGAGATCAGGGTGCCAGCATTGTCAGGCTCTGGTGAGAACCCTGTTTCTGGTTGCGGACTTCTCATCGTTTTCTCACACTGTGGAAGGGGCAAGGGAGCTTTCTTGGGCTGGTTTACAAGGGCACTAATCCCATTCATATGGGTTCCACCTTCATGACCTAGTCACCTTTCAAAAACCCCACCTCCTAATAACATCACCCTGTGGGTTAGGTTTCAACATATGGGACATGTGCATGCATGCACGCGTGCGTGCGCACGCACACACACACACAAACACAATATTCAGCCTACCGGCAGTTGGTTTTATTTATTTTTAATTAATTAATTTATTTTTTGGCTGCATTGGGTCTTTGTTGCTGTGCGCGGGCTTTCTCTAGTTGCGGCGAGCGGGGGCTACTCTTCGTTACGATGCGCAGGCTTCTCATTGCGGTGGCTTCTCCTGTTGCAGTTGCAGAGCACAGGCTGTAGGCGCACGGGCTTCAGTAGCTGTGGCACGTAGGCTTAGTACTTGTAGCTTGTGGGCTGTAGAGTAGTTGCAGTGCACAGCTTAGTGGCTTAATTGCTCTGTGGCTTGTGGGATCTTCCCGTACCAGGGCTCGAACCCGTGTCCCCTGCATTGGCAGCTGGATTCTTTTTTTTTTGTGGTACGTGGGCCTCTCACTGTTGTGGTCCCTCCCATTGCGGAGCACAGGCTCCCGTCGCGCAGGCTCAGCGGCCATGGCTCACGGGCCCAGCCGCTCCGTGGCATGTGGGATCCTCCCGGACCAGGGCACGAACCCGTGTCCCCTGCATCGGCAGGCGGACTCTCAACCACTGCGCCACCAGGGAAGCCCGGGAGGTGGATTCTTAACCTCTGTGCCACCAGGGAAGCCCCTCGAAAGTTGGTTTTAGAACAGAGAGAGACAGTTGAGAATCTAAACATGGTGGAGGCCTTGAAGGTTAGGGCATGTTTTACATTTGAGTTACTAATACACTTTATAAGCATGTTGTGACTCCGAGCAATTGAGGGAATGGATTGCAATCACTTAGAAATATTTGTAGAAAGGACACTGTGAAAATCAATGTAGCCTTATTGGAGGGTAGTGTCGTCATTTGAGCTGGTGTGATTAATTTGTGCAGTAAAGGCTGCCTGTTGGTTAAGGTGGGATTAAGTAGGCGGATTAAGCCTCCTCAGCACACATCCTTCAGGAGTCTTCTCGGATGTGAGCTGATTTAGGCTGCAGAACTGGGACCTGTGATTCAAGAGGGAGTGAATCAAGCTGATTTGAAGGTGTAAACCCAAACAAGCAAATAACCCAGAGGATGAGGTGTAAGTTAGACAGAATTTTGGCTGGAACATTTTAATCTAGAGAAACAGGAGAGTAGAGGCATTTATGATTCAATATGTTATTAGTGTTTCCCATCACTATGCACAGAAGTTGTTTTGTGCAAAGACTGTGGACGAGAGAGGCATTTGGTAACACTGGCAGAGAAATTGACCTCATCAGAGAAAGCAAATGCAGAGAGAGGAAGGTAAATAAGAACTTTCAGGGAATTCCTTGGCGGTCTCTTGGTTAGGACTCTGCGCTTTCATTGCCAGGACCAGGGTTTGATCCCTGATCAGGGAACTAAGATGTAAGATCCCGCAAGCCGAGAGGCTGGGGTTAAAAAAAGAACTTTAAATGCCTGGGTACAAAAGACAAGTTACAAGAGACTTACTGTTTCTTTCACTCATTCATTCTTTCAGGTAATAAACCATTAACCGTTGAACACACATATATTGATACTGTGATTGTACCAGACACTAAGGTTTGCTTGAGTATCGTTAATCTCAAACTGTGTCTTTTTTGTGTGAAAGGATGGACTAAATTTTAGAGGCATTTTGAATATGTAGCCGTGTGTTGCTCTTTTATAACTTTTGCATCTGTGATTCACAGGATCCGTAACTGGAAAATCCCTAAGTCATGGGAAGGCTGTCGTGGGTATCCTCAGGTAGTGAGGGCCTTGAAAAGCACCTTCTTCTGTTGGTTGTGAATGTTGTTTACAGTTACGACTCAGGATGGATTTCTCCTGGGAGCAGCAAAACAGTTACTACTTTCCCGAGAGTGTGGAATTTAATGACCTAACTTCTTTATTCTCAGTTTTCTCAGAGGGAATTAATTCCACGGTGCCATTAAAGGAAGAATGCTCATGATTTCTTCCTGAGTTTGACTGATTAGCGACAAGGAAAACAGAATGTGTTATAAATAATGTGTTATGTGAATGCACAATGATCTTTCTAGAATGGAAATAGACTATCAGCGTGCGGTTCAAGGCAGTCAGTGTGAAAATATCCCATTAGGAAGAACGCAACTCCTAAGAAGAGACCTTTTGAAACTGACATTGGTGACGTGTGTTTTGGGGGTTCACTTAGAGCCTTTTCTTTAATGTCCCCACCGCCCTTCTCCAGTGCCCTCGGGCTGTACCTGGTTCTTCAGGCTGCCCTCGCCATGCCATCAGGCAGGATTTCTTCCTCTAGCACAACAGAATCTGCGCTGTCACCCCTGTCCCACCAAAGCTTACTTTCCCATGGTTCTATTTTTTGAGGGGCCTTCCTTTCTTCTAGTAACCCAGATGCCAAAGATCTGACAAGCCTTTCCATGTTTCTGTGTTAATGGTCAATAACTCCTTAATGGGTTTCCTCTTCCTGTTTTTATTTAGGGCAATCTTGGAGGCTCAGTTTTCTAAAATTCAGTCTGAAAACTCTACTAGTGCAATGGCATATTGCACTAGTGGAAGAGCCCCCTCTTTTTTTTTTTTTTTAATTTTCTGAAGAAGTCTTTAGAATGATACCGTCGTGAGGTCACTTAGGGCAAACCCTTAAGTTCACTCCCGACCTTCTGCTACTGCTTGCACTTCCCTCCCTCTCTCCAAATTTAGTAACTACTGTACCCATATTAATAACCCCGCGTAAGACTCAGGAGTCTGGCTTCAGGAATTTTACTGTTCATCGTGGCAGCAGATTTACCTTCTCTATTGGATTTTGCTTACGCTAGTGTTGGAGGCCATAAATCTGCTCCATTTTAAGAAGCTTCATGTACATAGAGAATGGACTTGAGGACACGGGGAGGGGGAAGGGGAAGCTGGGATGAAGTGAGAGAGGGGCATTGACATATGACTACCAAATGTGAGAGAGGGGCATTGACATATGACTACCAAATGTAAAACTGATAGCTAGTGGGAAGCAGCCGCATAGCACAGGGAGATCAGCCCGGTGCTTTGTGACCGCCTGGAGGGGTGGGATGGGGAGGGTGGGAGGGAGACGCAAGAGGGAGGGGCTATGGGGATATATGTATACGTATAGCTGATTCATTTTGTGATACAGCAGAAACTAACACACCATTGTAAAGCAATTCTACTCCAATAGAGATGTTAAAAAAAAAAAAAAAGAAGAAGCTTCAGGTACAAGAATCCAAAGTCTCAACACAGATACACTTAGGAGAGCGTGAATTGGATATCAGAATGATTTTTTTTTCAGGATTGCTTTAAATAATAGTTTGCTGATTTGTAAAAGACTTAATTTGCGAAAATTAGATGTACACAAAACTTTTTGAACTAGGGAACTTAGTTCTAATTCCAGCAGTCCCTCTAATCCATGATGTCACTCATGCAGGGAGACGCTCCACACTTCTGGGCTTTACATTCCATTGTTTTAAAGGCAAGGGATTCAACTACAGTAAGTCCGCTACATACGAACCCTCAAGTTGCGAGCTTTCAAAGATGCGAATGTGCATCTGGTTCTAGCAAGGAACCAGAACCTGTGCCATCCACGTCAAGTGACGTTGCAACTCGCCCTCCATCTCCTATTGCTGACGATCCTTCAGCTCTAGCATCTCCCACCTCCTCCCCCTCCTCCAGTCAGTAACCCTTCTTGCCTGTTCACTAGATGTCAGCCTCTGGATGCCAGCTGTCGTACTGTACTACTGTACTTTTCAAGGTACTGTGTTGTAAGAGTCAAAATGTTTTCTTTATTTTTTGTGTTTCTTTTATGTATTATTTGTGTGAAAAGTATTATAAACCTATTCCAGTGCAGTACTAGAGAGCCGACTGTGTTAGTTGGGGACCTAGGCTAAATTTGTTGGACTTATGAACAAGTTGGACTTGTTTCGAACATGCTCTCGGGCCGGAACTGGTTCATATGTAGGGACTTACTGTACATGGCTTCTGAGGTGCCTTCTTTAAGTAAGACTGTGTTTCATGATTTTCAGAGGAAGTACCTCATGTTTTTGAATTTGCTTTCCCTGACTACACGGAGAAACTTGGGGGATTCAAGTCTCTACAGTGGATCTCAACCCTGGCTGCCCTTCAGCAGTTCCAGGTAGATTTTATCTTAGAGTGTGTGTGTGTGTGTGTGTGTGTGTGTGTGTATCTAGACACATGCGTGTGTGTGTATCTGTGTGTGTACATTTATATAAGTGAGCATGTATTCATTCACGTGTGTGTGCTTCTGTGCGTGCACGTGTGCAGCCAGGGTTGAGATGCACTCACTTAGAAACTTCAGTTAAAGATTGGCCACAATTACAATTGGTTAACACTTGAAGAAAAGAGTATGCTAGGGAAGTTTTTTTTTTATACGCGTATGTAGATGGTTTTAGTTGAAGGTCTTTGGTGGCCAGGAACCCGTTAGCGTGGACCAAGATGGGGAGTAGTTGTTGAGAGGACACAGCCATGTTCATACTTGCAAGATTCCTGAGCCTCCCGGGGACTGAAGTTGGGGACTCGAAAGCCGTCTTGGCCCTTGGCCCTCACGCTCTCAGCTTCCTCTGTGTGAGCTGGTGCCTCGCAGCTCCTTCTCTCTGCATGCCTGGTCCATTGCTCTTTCTACAGCAAGCCTCTTCCCTGTTCCTGGTCCCTGCGCATCAACTCTACCCCAGCTGTGCTTACCCCCGACTCAGCTGCCCAGGAACTGGTCTCCCTCTGGCTTCTAGATACCACGTTCCCATTCTTCTTCTTTTGTAAAAAATTTTTATTGGAGTATATTTGATTTACAACGCTGTGTTAGTATCAGGTGTACAGAAAAGTGAATCAGCCGTACATATACATATATCCACTCTTTGTTAAGATTCTTTTCCCATATAGGCCATTAGAGAGCACCGAGTAGAGTTCCCTGTGCTATACAGTAGGTTCCCATTCATCATCGACTTTATATATAGTAGCGTCGTTCCCATTCTTGAGTCCCTCAGTTGTACCCCGGGATAGTGATGGCCGGGGCCGAGGCGTTGTAAGTGAACAGGGCTCCCTCCTTGGGGATAAGGTGGGGCTGTGGCTGGGATGGGCACTGCCCCGCACAGCCATCACTAGCACTTCTGGAGGGGGTTGCCCGGGGCCGTCTCCACTCTTCACTCAGGCCCTGTGTGCCCCAGCCTGTGACTGGCCAGAGAGCACGGGCCTTGAAGAATAGATCATAATTAAGAGACCTTAAACCAGGTCAGTAGACCACTGACATGGTTGCCTCATGACCGGCGTGTCGCTCCCTTTGTGAGCCTGGAAACGGAAGACTGTGGAAAAATAGGGCTCTCCTCTCGAGTTGCCTCCCCCCTCTCTGCCCTGCAGCAGATGCACCATCCGCCCTGCAATGGGGGCTGCTGTGCAAACGGTCTGTGGTGTGAACGGAATTCTGCACCGCCCTTGGGGCAAAGGAGACAGGGAGGCGGTGGGTGAAGGGGGCGGGGAGAGGGAGGCCCCCAACTCTGCAGGGGCCAGCGGACTCCTGTGTCGCCGAGTCACAAGAGATCCCCACCTTGAAATGATTTAATGATTCAGTTCTTCATTGAGATGATTTACTGCTGGAACCGATTTGTGGCTCTTACATCAGAGTAGCTCAGGCAGGGTTAACCTCAAGGGTAACCTGAAGAGGAGTGTGGCTGCCAGCCTTCACTTTCTCTGCTGTTTTTAATGGTCATGGGCAGAGGTTTTGGAGTCACACACCTGAGTTTAGGTCCTGCCTGGGCCACTTATTAACTGCTAGACCTCAGGCAAGTTTCCTAACCTTTCTGAACCTCAGTTAAAGTAATAACAGTGGTGGTCATAGGGGCGCAAACTTGGCCACTGCAACGTGTGTCTCTTTGGCAGAAGGATTATTTGAGGCTGATTATTTTAAGAAACTGTAGCCACAGGAGAAGCTTTGGAAAACCCGAGCAGAAGTTACCTTTCTGTAAGAGACATTTACATGTATAAGGGAAATCTCCATTTGTAAGGGTGTCTCCCCAGCTGCTCCAGGAAGGTGGGGGGGGAGGGGGCGCGACCTTATCTCTAGAAGCTCTTATCAGTGCAGAAGGTGAGGACTTTAATCTGCATAACAACCGCACCTTTGTTTCCTCTGCTTTTCCTGGTGACCTCCCAGAGCTGATCGCCGCTGCAGTCTTGTTTTGCTTTAGCTGAAGATATTTAAGGTACAGACTTCTGCCATAGAGACTTACTCAGTTTTCCTGGGTCTTTCCCATGTATGCCTGTTATTAAACTTTTGTTTGCCTTTCTCCTGTTAATCTGTCTTCTTTCAATTTAATTAGTAGACGAGCCAAAGAACCTAGAAAGGAAGAAGGGAAAACTTTTCTGCCCCTACATGGTAATCATAATAATCATAACAATCATAACAATAACAACAAAGACCTCATGTCAGATGCTCTAGCACACGAGGCTTTCCGCATCGTCAGGGGACAAAAAATGGGAAGCTGTTGTTGTTTAAGATCGTTGAGAGCATTAGAGCTGTAATCACCAAATGCTCAGATCATGCTGTAGACCAGACGCTTAGATCAGGTGTTAAAGAAATTGCTCCCTTCCCCCTTCTCCATACATGTAAATAATACCCAGGGCGAGGGAGCTTGATGGCCGTGGCTATAGAGGAACTGTAGAGGAGTTTTAGTTTTATTTGCAGCTAAGGGGGAAGAGGCTCTTTGAATTTGTTCCTCTGACCTCGAGGGCTCTGTGTATGATGTTTTGGCTCCGGGGAGTGGTGTGCATTAGTATTTTAAATCGGATAGCACTTCATCTACCAAGGTGTTTATATCCCCAAAGGAGACCTTAAAAGGAGAAGAAACCTTACCTGTAATCCAACACCTTGCAATTACTTTGCAAACGCTTCCTGCTTTGCTCCCTTCCCTCTGCCCTGCTGTTTCCAGGCTTAGCTGCTCAGGAGCTGAGCTTGTGTTCTGGGCGGAACCAGAGACTTCTCAGACACAGAGTCAGGGATGGGGAGAATGAGGAAGTGGAACTCCCTCATTCTCCACTACTTAGGACATTCTGGTTGCTCTTTTTTTTTTTTTTTTTTTTTTTTGCGGTACGCGGGCCTCTCACTGTCGTGGCCTCTCCCGTTGCGGAGCACAGGCTCCGGACGCGCAGGCTCAGCAGCCATGGCTCACGGGCCCAGCCGCTCCGCGGCATGTGGGATCTTCCCGGACCGGGGCACGAACCCGTGTCCCCTGCATCGGCAGGCGGACTCTCAACCACTGCGCCACCAGGGAAGCCCTCTGGTTGCTCTTTTTTAATGGGACAGCCTTCAGCAGATAAGAGTTATCTTTTTTTCCTAAAGTTGGCCCAGGGACCTGAATGCACGTTTCCTCCTAAAATATGAATGCTCCGTGACGCCTTGTACCTCAGATCCCTGTTGAGTTTTCAAGGCTGTGTGAAATGGAGCTCATTGATGACTTCTACAATATTGATTTACTTCAGCGTGTTAAAGGACCGTGGCACCATGGTGAAACTGGAGACCTCTGTTTCCAGGAAGTCTAGGTCATTCACATTCAATGCTCAGACTGTTAACTGTTGCATGACATTGACTTGCTGAATCACGGAGAGGAGCCCTACCTCAAGGTTACTTGTTAACCGAGTCAAATGAAAAAGGAGCACAAGGAACCTCCAGTGCTGATGATTAGTTTGTTCCTTCAGTTTACATTTTTAAACGGTTAAAATGAAACCTGGGCAGTTACACTGGGGGGAAAACGTAAAGCAAGCCTGTATTCAGAATATATCTACAAAGAGTGAGTTTCCAGACGGTAATTATAACTCTGCCGGCCAACACCTCTGTTATTATAGTTGGTAATCTCATGAGAATTCCAGCTTACCCAAAACTGTTCTTAGTGATGGTCACAGACAGAACCAGACCATGTGCAGTGACAATTATATTGACTGCAAAGGTCTGTGATACCAGAGCAAGATTCTTGTGCGCTGGTTTAACTAAAACAGTTTGAGTTATCCCTAGTGTCATAAATAATGCAAGGATATTTCAGAATCTCTGTTTTTGGTTGCTATGTTGTTTAACGATTACTATCGTCATAACATTCATACCATTTAAATTTACATACATGTATATGTACAGACACGTAACCAGTTACGTGTTTAATCATTTCTAAACATTTCATATAACAAGGCTACATAAAATGATTTTTTAAATCTTCTTTTAAATAAATTTATGTTTTATTTTAGGCTGCATTGGGTCTTCGTTGCTGCGCGTGGGCTTTCTCTAGTTGCTGAGAGCAGGGGCTACCCTTCCTTGCGGTGTGCGGGCTTCTCATTGCGGTGGCTTCTCTTGCTGCGGAGCACGGGCTCTTGGCACGTGGGCTTCAGTAGTTGTGGATAGTGGGCTCCAGAGCGCAGGCTCAGTAGTTGTGGCACATGGGCTTAGTTGCTCCGTAGCATGTGGGATCTTCCCGGACCAGGGCTCCAACCCATGTCCCCTGCATTGGCAAGCAGACTCTTAACCACTGCGCCACCATGGAAGACCAGCTTCATCTGCTCTTAATACATCTTTCTAGGGTTTTCTTGATGTTTTTAGTAGGAAAAACTAATGTATTCCAATTAAACATACGACTCCACGTTCATTTAAAAATCATTTTAGGGCTTCCCTGGGCTTCCTGCGACAGCCCGCTCTCCGCACCTCACATCCTTCTCCATACGCTCCATCCGCTGCCCAGCTCTAGCTTACATCTGTGCGTACCTGGCACAGCGCTGTCTGGCCAATAATGAGCGCTTATGGAATATGTGTTGAGTAAATAAATGGATGACTCGGTGATTATGAGTTTACAGACTTTAGTGTGAGAAATGCCTGGGGGGCCTTGCTAAAATGGATTCTGGACCCCACCCTCAGAGATTCTGATCTAGTAGATCTGGATTAAAGCATTTTATATCAGCAGGCCTGGTACAAAGGGCGGGTGGTCTGTATTTGAGGAATACTGAGACATTTAAGTTGCTTGAGGACCCCCAGAATGGCTCACAGCTGTATCATAATTGCTTCCTCCTTAGAATTTTTTTTAAAAAATTTAAAATTTTGGTTGCACCGTGCAGCATGCTGGATCTTAGTTCCCCAGCCTAGGATCAAAGCCATGCCCCCTGCATTGGGAGTGCGGAGTCCTAACCACTGGACCACCAGGGAAATCCTGGACCAGCGTTTCTTGATGTGTAAAATGTGAGAGCACCATAATTACTTTTGCAGGATTAAGTGTGGTGAAGATTACAGTTTTAATTTGCATAATTCCTCCTGCCTGTCTATTTCCACGTGTTTTCTCTCTGAACCGAATGAAACTGGGGCAAGAGTTTCTGGGGGACTTTTATAGGCATCTGTATCTTCTAAAATCCACTCTTTTATTATCTTTGAGTGATCCTCCCATCTTCACCTTTACTAAAGGATTGCAAAGTTAATTAATTAACAGCCCAGACAATTGGAATCTAAACCTCTTAGGAGCTGTTCTCTTCCATCAGCACCTCTTTTCTGGAAAGTGCTACTTGGAGTAAAAGACTGCTGCCTGTATGCTTATGAAAGAAAAAATATGCCTTGGCCTTTCTGTGTCTTTACCTGGAATGCCCTTCTCTGGCCAGCACAGGCTGTTCAGGATCCGCCCCCCCGCCCCCAGCGACACATCTCCCCTACAAAGCCTTGCCATCCAGGCGGCTGGCCCTTCCTCCGCTCCCAGAGCTCTGATTATATGTCTGCTCCAGCTCTTATCACCTGGTCTTTTGGTTTGTTCTGTCTGACTCTTGTACAAGAATGCCATCTCCTTGAGGACAGGGCCAGGTTCTGACTCTTTTGGCTCACACTGAGACCCCAGTACAACACCCTGTGTATTGTACAGAAGACCCTTCAGTGTCAGCCAAAGGAATGGTGAGAATCACTGAGGGGTGGTGTTTGTACTGAGCCCTCTTTCTTTTCAGGTTCAAGATTCAGAGTCTTAATCTCCTTTGATTGGGCCTCAGGTATCTGTGGCCACCCCAGCTTCCTGCTGAGGCCTCTTTCCTGGGTTGGGTGTGAATGTATACCCCAGCCCAGGGGAGAGAGAGGGGCGATAAGGGACCCTGGGAACTGAGATCCTCCCGGCAGCCCGCCATCCGATCCTCCTCATGGCTGGCCCTCCTTCTGGAAGACAGAGCTGTTTTCTTCGGAGACACCTGTCTGTGGGACCATTCCAAGAAGGGTAGAGGAGTACTTAGAGGCAATGGGGGGACGTTTGTCTTTTTTGTCATTGATGGGCCAAGAGTGGATGCAAGTCTGTCTGCTATCAAAGTGAATTCTCACAGTCCTCCATACCTGTATTGATGGCCATCTCATGTTTTTCTAAGACTTGGGAAAGGTGGTTGTGGTTATTGTTATTGAGGAATATTTGTATATTTCATCTCAGCTGACAATTAAGAGAATGCAGACTTGGAAAAAAACGTCTCTCAAAGTCCACTGACTGCCTCTCTATCGCCTTCATTTCCTCATGGTCCTTGAGGCCTCTACACCCGCTACTTTTTTTCCCTTGCCATGTTTTGTTTTTTCTTTTAACTTTATTATGGTATACAAGGCAAATAAAATATTAAAATAAACCCCATGTCTTTATCACCCACCTTCAACAGCTATCAACATTCTGCCATTCTTGTAGCATCTGTACTTCAACCCACGCCCCATCCTTACTCTTTTATTATTACTTTATAATAGGTCTTTTTTTTTTTTTTAAAGAAAAAGTCTGCATCATTGACATGCACAGATCTTAGCTGTCTGCTTCCCCAGCAATATCTTCTTGCTGTCTGTATTAGCACTCAGGCGTGTGATGAGCTAGCTGCAGGCTCGAGCTTTTCCTGATGTGCTGTGGTGTCACACCATTGGAGTATGGATTGCAATGTGAGAACAGGTTGAAGGGAGATAGTAAATAGATTTAACATCCAGTAGTTATCAAAGGAAAGGCACTGGAGTCTCGGCCCTTGTTTTCAATATCAGTGTTGTAAAGAGAGAATAAGTTGGGGACCCCCAGGGGTATGTTCCATTTTATCTAGAATTAGTGGGGTACAGTTAAAAGAGAGCTGGTGTGGGGCTAGGAGACGCAGCTTCTAGGCAACCATTGAGATACCCAGCTGTGTGGCCTGGATAGCCAGGTAACGTCTTTGGGCCTCATTTTCTCCATTTATAAAAAGGAGGTTTGCATTAAATGTCAGTTCTGGTTTAACCATCATTCATTGATTGGCTGTTTTGTGCTAAGCACATTTCACACATTACATTATGTAAGCATCAACGTATCTGTGAGGTGGGGACTGTTATCTCCATTTTAAAGATTTGAAAACTGAGGACCAGGAAAGATGAATGACTTGCCCAGGGTCACACAGAGTTAAAAGGCGACCCAAGATGTGGACCCAGGCATCCTGACCCTGGAGCTCTTGTTCTAAAATCACGCAATATTCCCTGTGTAACGAGTCTCCCAAGGTGATGGGGTAGGTAGGGGGTGAGCATCTTTCAAGGTGCTCAAGACTGTACACTGGGATGCAGAAAGAAAATACCAGAACTTACATTTCTGCTCATTATTTACTATTTTTCAATATATGTTTTTGTTTTAAATGTTCATAAGATTTTATATAGTGTTTTAAAACACTAATGTACATATAAATTTTTATCTATCTACACACACACACACACACACACACACCAGGAGTACATGCTCTCATTTTTATGAAAAAGGGTGCATGATGAAAAGTTTAGACACCAGTGCACTAGATTAATACCGTTACCTAATATTTTTTGATTTCTATTCTCAGAATTTTAGGATCTGAGCATGATGAGAAATTAATATTTTCAGAAATGACAATCCTTCGACAAATTCCCTGATGTGTCAGGTACTGGGCTAGATGCTTGGTACAGTCTTGCCTTGTTACCAGATCTTCTATAGTACCAAAAAATTTTTAGTTTGCATTTAAAAGATGACTTTGAATACCCTTAGGGAGGTGACACTGCCCCACTCCCGACACAGACACAGACACACACACACACACACACACACACACACACACACACACACACACACAGAATTCTGTACTTTTGTCTAACAGTATTCTGAAGACAAAAAATGTCTCCTGAACCTTTGGAAATCAAATGAAAGGAAGAATAGAAATGATTCTTTTCTACTGAGATGTCTACTCAGATTCCTTTCAGCACTTGGATGAGATGGTTCTCACGAAGTTGCCTTTTGTTTTATGATCCTGATAAAATGAAGATGGCTGAAGATTAGTCAATAGAACGCTCGATAACTTCAGGTGAGCCGCATGGTGCAGAGCAAGGACAGTACAGCCAGACTGCCTGGGTTTGAATCCTGCCTGTGCTGTTTCCTCTGTGCCTCAGTTTCCTCTTCTGTAAAATGGAGAAATGATAGTAGTATATGTAGTAGTGTTTGTCATGAATAAGAAATGAGTCAGTGTAAAGTGCTTTATATGTAAGTTAGATCAAATGGGTTTTTAAAAAGCTGAAAAGGAAGAGGGAAAGAAATGAAAGCGTTTATAGCAGATCGCCTTCAAAGATCGGAGAAATAGCCTGCTGTATCTCTCGAGGGTTTTGTAATCTCCAAAGCACTATCACAGACACGGTCTTTGTTCCTGAGAATAGTTCTGTGAGAAAGATAGGACAGATACTGTTACCCCCACTCGATCCAAAGGTAGAAGGAAGTGAAGGGAGAGTGAATGACTCACGTCACCCCACGTGGCTGTGAAGTAGTAAGTGCAAGGCTTCAGTGTATTTCTTTAGACTTTAAAAAATGTTCCAGGGCTGCCTCTCTTAATGTGTTGCCATTAGTAATTACTCCTGTAGTTTCTTTTCTAATGATTCTGTCGGTCTGTACATAAAGCAGTCGTGTACAGATGGTCCGGCAACATAGTCTTTTTGTATTTGACCCTTTTACTTTTATTATTTTTTTAAAAGTGCAACTGAGTTTTCTTTCTCATTCGTCTGTTTTTCATTCCCGAAATTGGTTTTAAGGAGCCATTATGACCTATTTTAAATAACAGAGCAGTGTTTTCTTCCTGAGCATTTTAAGCTGGACCAGTTTTTCCTACGGAATTGCAGGAGTTCTCTTTTTAGATGGGAAGTGAAAATCTTTAAAAAGCCATCTGGTATTTATGGACCTGGCCCTGAGGGATAACTTAAGAATGGGGTTCTTATCCTCAAGAACTTGAATTACCATTGCAGATGGTTTCCTGGAGTCAGGTCCCCCTCCACGGATATAGGGTGTTTATCATACCCAGCTGCCCAAGAGCCTAGTACCTGGCAGTTTTCAATAAGGATTTACTGACTTAACCCCAGACTGGATCTGGACGTGCTTCTGTCTCAACAACCACGGGACAACAAGTAAGGTAAGTCCTCTGACCTTGTTGGAAACCTCTCTGCTTTGTGGGTTCTTATCAGGCTCTAGGTCCCTTACAGTTTCTTGGAAGTGAGAAGGTCTCTTTAACCCTAAAAGGAGAGGCTCTTGCAGTAGAAGAGTTATGTCCAGGGCATCTAGAGGCTTCTCAGCAGAGTGGATCCCTGGCATAAGACACCATTCATAAAAAAAATCATTTTAAATCCTTCCCCTCTCCTCCCACCCCACTAAAGTTTAGTCTTCTCGAATTATGGCCAGAGATACTAAAGGGCATGGTCATTTCTCCGGTTAACTGTGCTGTGTAAGTCCATTATATTTATCAACGGATTATAAGGTGTTGACCTTCCATTGCCAGGTAGACCCTTAGGGCATACAGTCAGATGATTCTCGGAAGGGACCTGAGAATGGATGTGGTCTGGTGGACCCCTAATGCCAATCCGTGGTGTAAGAAGACACTTAGACTTATTTTTCACAGCAAAATAAGAAAAATAAAGGCAATGCAGGTTTCCTGAAGCTGGATGTATTCAAAGTTTGGATATTCTGAGGTTTTGGCCACTCTTGCTTTTGTTGTTAAAATCACCTTGAAAAATATTTTATTTGGCAACCTGAATCATTTCCCCATTTTACTGGAGTAGGGAAGGAAGGGGCAGTTTGCCTGGTGTCTGAAATCTAGAAGTCTAGGAGCTGGTCAATTAGTCTAATTCATACATTATTTAAGAATTTATTTTGGGCTTCCCTGGTGGCGCAGTGGTTGGGAGTCCGCCTGCCGATGCAGGGGACACGGGTTCGTGCCCCAGTCTGGGAAGATCCCACATGCCGCGGAGCGGCTGGGCCCATGAGCCATGGCTGCTGAGCCTGCGCGTCTGGAGCCTGTGCTCCGCAACGGGAGAGGCCACGGCAGTGAGAGGCCCGCGTACCGCAAAAAAAAAAAAAGAATTTATTTTAATTTCTAACATCAAGTGCAAAATTTGATTCATCATAATCTTAGGTTCTTAGTACACTTTTATGATCTGCTATCCATTAATTAGTTTGTTTAATGTTTGTTTTAATAATAAGTGTCCCAGAGCTTTACCGTAAAGGGTAAAAGCTAGGGAAATGACAGTAATTTACTTCTAACCATTTGGTCCCTGTCTCACTCTCGCCGACCCCTGGCAACCGCCTCCCATTCCCAGGTAGCCAACCACCCGAATCCTGAATTCATCTTTGCCAGTAATTCCTTCTTTATGTTTGAATGAATACCTGAATTAATACCTGCATAGCAGCAGTCGAGTCCTTCCAAGAAGAACAGTTTTTCCTCTGTTCAGCTCCACTCTGTCTTTTACTTTTCTCTCCTTGGTCCCAATGCTTGCTTGTCATTTCACACAACATTTCTCAGATATTTGGACACCACCATGAGGGCAACGATGGCATCTCCTTCAGGTCTGAATTGCCTGCAGCGTCGAGCACAAGTAGAGCCTCAGTGTCAGCTGGATTAAATTCTTCTCACACTCGCTCATCTCTTTTGCAGGCTAAGTATCCGCGGTTCCTTGGGGCACGCTTTGTGTGCGTTGCTTCCGGATTCCTCACCGTCCTGGTCCTCCTCTGAATGCATTCCTGTTTAGCGACATTTCTGAGACAGGCCTAGAGTTATACCGGCAGTACTTTGGATGGGGTTTGACCAGAGAGAAGTGCAATGAAACTTTCCCTCTCAGGGCCTAGACCCACCAGTTGGTACAGCCTAACTATGAACAGGCAGCACGCATCTCTGAAAATATCGGATCAAGCGCAATGATAGACTTCTATGTTATGTGGAGGATTGCATTCTTTGAAAATTCATTTTATAAAATTCCCGAATTATATCTCAATTTCCATTTATTGCTAGCTTTTCATGCATGCTCTTTTTTTAAAAAATTTATTTATTCATTTTTTTGGCTGTGTTCATTGCTGCATGCGGGCTTTCTCTAGTTGCAGTGAGTGGGAGCTACACTTCGTTGCGGTGTGCAGGCTTCTCATTGCGGTGGCTTCTCCTGTTGAGGAGCACAGGCTCTAGGCACGTGGGCTTCAGTAGTTGTGGCACACAGGCTCAGTAGTTGTGGCTCGCGGGCTCTAGAACACAGGCTCAGTAGTTGTGGCGCACGGGCTTAGTTGCTCCGCGGCATGTGGGATCTTCCCGGACCAGGGCTCGAACCCGTGTCCCCTGCAGTGGAAGGTGGATTCTTAACCACTACGCCACCAGGGAAGCCCCATGCCTGCTCTGTAAGTGTTCTTTTTTCCCTTTACAATTGAACATATACTCTCAGTCAGAGGCCATTTGATGGAGACAAAAAAGAAAAAAAAAATCAAAACTTTGGTCCATCGAATACTTTTCATCCTTGCCTCAACTGTATTAAGTTTATGAGACTTGTGCTTATTAATCTTAGCTCTTTTCATTTTTTCCATTTTCCACTCGTTTGATAAAATATGAGCAAAACGTGTTGAAACAGAGGTTTGATAATCCTTATTTGGCAGTTGACCCCTTTTTCTTCAGAGCAATTAAGTTGAATCCAAGTAGGAAGCCCCACCCTCTCCCCTTGTCTGGGTTCCTGAAGAGCTTAAGATGCCCTAGAACAGAGTCCTTAAGCGGTTGCAATAAAATATTCCGATGATTTCACACACACCGCTGAGTAAGGCTGCTGCTGGTCTAACGGAACCACCAGCTGGTTCATCGTCACCATAGGACACAGAAGTCTACATGGGTGGTCTGTCAGGAAGGTGGCTTAGGTTAGGAAAGTGGGATTGTTCTAGAACTGAACATAGCCTTCAGAAGCGTTCTCCACAGCCCACTCAGAATTTTGCCTCATTCCAATCTTTTGATTTTTTTTTTTTTTTGTCTGCACTGTGCAGCACGTAGCACGTGGGATCTTAGTTCCCCGACCAGGGATCGAACCCACGCCCCCCCCCCCCCCCCCCCCGCATTGGAAGCACGGGGTCTTAACCACGGGGCTGCCAAGGGAAGTCCCTTTTTGTCAATTTTAAGACTCTCCTGTCAATTTCTTTTTCCACCCACATGCACTGTTGCCAAATCAGATCTCTTGCTTGTTGTTTAATTGTTTTACACCACCTTTGAAGATTTTAAACATATTTATATTAAATTTCTTCCTGTAAGTTTAGGCCCTATGCTTTGCCCATGGTATCTCCTTGCCATTGACCTTGTTAATATTCAGTCTTGATTTTTAGATCCGATTCTTAAATGCAAGGACAGCAAATTAGACTCTGGTGACTTGGAGGACTGCGGCACCAGGCCAACCCAGTGCCGTCATTTTGCTTCAGCTGGAGATGTAGTTGATTTGTGAAGGGCAGAAAGAGGCACAGGAGGGGACAGAATAACTCTGAGAATCAGTCCGAATAACGCCTGCGTTTCATTTCCTCAAACCGCACCCCTCATTTCTTCTAAAGCCAGTGCCATCGGGGTACCCGTGGAGAGTATACCACAGTAAATACGGTAGCATATATCGTTAGGCACCAAGTTATGCCAGCATGCTGGCGAGAAAACTTAGTAATGCGTGGCATAAGAGGTGAATGACATTTTAATGGCAGAATTTAACATTTTTACTGAAATAACATATGCAGACAATATAAATCAAAGAGAAGAGATTGGGGCTTCCCTGGTGGCGCAGTGGTTGAGAGTCCGCCTGCCGATGCGGGGGACACGGGTTCGTGCCCCGGTCTGGGAGGATCCCACATGCCGCGGAGCGGCTGGGCCCGTGAGCCATGGCCGCTGAGCCTGTGCGTCCGGAGCCTGTGCTCCGCAACGGGAGAGGCCACAGCAGTGAGAGGCCCGCGTACCGCAAAAAAAAAAAAAAAAAAAAAAAAAAGAGAGAAGAGATTATGGTGGAAAGTAATAGTGACCCCTCTTCCTCCATACCCCCAGCACCCAGGAGCAACTCTAGACAGTGTTTGTTGATTTCCTGCTAATAAACATGAGAACTTTTTTTAGCTATCCAGTCCTGATGACTTCTTTTTGCTAGTTTTGGTGTTTGGTAGTTGTTTTTGGTTCTTCATTGGCAGTGTTCGTGATTTTAAATAATATACTTAAACTTTACGTCCAGCTCCATCCACTTTAGTCAGTATCTGAACTCTCTTCACCTTCCTTTACCCTCAACTCCCGCTTACTGTCAGTTTGACCTTTACTGCTACAGTGTCAAGGTTGTCTATTGGCCTAGTTCTCTGTGAGTATAGCTTCTGTTAACTCCAACTTCCTGGATTTTGTTTTCCCCTTTGTCCGCTCATGGTCTCCATCTCTTTGTCTACTTTGATGTCCTGGGAGGTCTCTTCAATTTTATTTTCTAGCCTCTGAGTTAAATTTTCTATTTTAGCCATCATTTTTCATCTCTGAGTTCACTTTTCCTCTTTGACTTTTTCGTTAACATACTGTTCTTGTTTTATGGATATATTTTCTCAGATTTGTGAGATTTTTTTTTTTTTTAATGTATCTTTCTTCTTTTTTTTAAGCCTTAAATGCTGGTCCCATAATTGTCTGTTCTTCTGAGGGCACATTTGGGTCTTCTGTGCTGCTCGCTTTCCTTATATGTTGGTAATTTAGCTTAGTGGTTAAGAGCTTGGTCTCTGGCTCAGACTCGGGTTGAATCCTGGCTTTGCCTTTGGTCCTTATAAAGCACTTTAATAATAATAATGGTAGCTCCCTGTTAGGGCTGTTGTTGAGGACTGAATGAGTCAGTACCTGTAAAGTTTTTAGAATTGTGCCAGGGATATAGTAAATGCTCAGTAAATGTTAGCTATCATCATCATCATCATTTTTGGTTATCTGTTCTTACTGAAGGAAGAAAGATTGGATAATCAGGTTGGGTTTCCTCCACATGGTGTGAGCAGCTCTGTTCCCCTCTCGGCCTCGCCCCTGAGAGGGAAGTCAGCCTGGGCAGGTGAAGGAGACCCTCCAATGCCAGGATGAGGATGGCTTGATGTGGGAGCACCAACTAGAAGTCTTAGCTCACCCAGAGGATTTAAACTCTGTGTTAGGGAGGGGAGTAGACTGTGTAATTCCCTATGCAGACTTTCCAGAACTTACCTATTTTTAGTTTCGTGCTAATTTTGAGCCACAGGCCTTCCTGTGACTCAGGTGACCCCCGCCTTCCCTGCAGCCCTCTTGTAGCGTCTGGACAACTTTCTCTACCACACATTTCCATTCTCCTGTCACTAGGAATGTACTGAACTCTTCTGTGTCTTGATTTTGCCCCGTCTCCCCATTGTCTCTGCTATTGTGGCTTTATTCCTTTCTGAACTTCTATACTTCTTTTTCAGTGGACTTGAGAAGCAAACACGTGGGCCTGGGTCCTCATTTTAAACTAGAAGCCAAAAGAATCTCCTTCATTACAGTTTCATAAACCAGGAGTTGTCCTTTGAGCTACCAGTGTTGTTACCTGTGCTAGTGATCAGGGCTTCCCCATCGCACGACCCCGGGGACACCACTCGCTTTGTAGCCTGTGCACGCGGCACCCCCAGAGTTGCCCTGAATACAGCCCGTGCAGCTATAGGTGAGCCTCCCCACAGGTGAGACTCCTGTAATTTTGTCAGTGCTGACAGCCCTTTCGGTCTGTCTTGGTATCTAATACTGTGCAGGAACTGACTAGGTCACACAGTGAGGGCGTCTGCTCATTGAATCTTGTTGAACTGCCACAGTCCAAAGAGAATTTGCCAACGGGTCGCCTCACACTGGGGACTCCAGAAGGACATCTTACCAGTTTTCCAGAGTTGATCAGACTTGGCCAGGGCACACTAAAAGACTCCCGTGAGACACTTTATTAATTGTCAATAAGAACTGTTAGGTGAAGCTGATGTTTGCATTATTAGAACTCATTGTCTCCATGGAGGGGAAATTCAGAGGAAGCTAGATTACCAAAGGTTTCTTGGGGTGCATGAAGTCACCACAGAAGGAGATGCTTTGGCTTGGAATGGTTAATAGTATTTGTCCCTCCTAATTCAGTCCCACAGATGATGCGAACCGGATATTGGCCGTCAGGGAGGCCTGTCCTCTTGGATGACCTGGGACTCTTAAGGGGTTCCGCTCGCTCAGAAGGCATCTGAGGGGTGTGTGCTGGGCACTGGTCAGAGACAGCGGAGACGGGATCCACAGTCTGGTGCTCGGCCGCAGGGCTTCAGAGCGGTCTGGTGTGCATTATTTTCAGCGCCAAAACTTACACTTTGTGATGAGATGTTTCTAAAATAGTTCATGTACTTTTCCATCCTGAGCAGAAAATACATCATTTTGATGACCCACGGTCATCGATATGGAAATTGGGTATTGTACTCTACAGTGACTTTTGATTGATTGATCTATTTATACCTTGTCTTGGAATGTTCTATAAAATAACAAGGGAGATAAGTTACAATAAGGGAAAAATAACAACATGGCTGGAAACAGAAAATGGAGCCAGAAATGAGATTTAAAAGTGCCTTCCACAGGCTCTGCCTGCTCTGTGCTGGAGTGTCGTTGCCCTTGGTGGGTCTGTGGGGATGGTGATGGCCCTACACTGGGCTCTCTGCAGTGTTTTCTTTTTTCTTTTCATCTCCTTCTTATTTAAAAACTTTTTCTTTTTGTTTTGAGTGGGCTTCGAGTGGGGAGAATAGAGAAGCATGCTTGTACTTTGCCAATTTTTATGACAAGTCCCATTATTGGTCTTTAAATCCTGTACCAAGTAGTATTTCCTTGTTAGCTTAGTTATATAACCACTGTTATTATGTTTTTATACTCTGGTTTCTTGGAGAATAACCAGTCAAACAGTCAAACACTTGCAAGAGCTAGAAGGGGGTGTGTCTCCCCAGCACTGTTTCGTCTGTGGGGGAGTTTCACTCAGAGGGGCAGGCGCTACTGGATTTAAGGTCCTAGGCAAGTAGGGGACTCAAAAAGAAACAAAAACTAGCCAACCAAAACTTGCCCCAAACATTTAACCCCTATATACAGAAAATGTTTTCTGCAGTTTCTACGCACTGACAGACCCTGGGAACGGAGAGTATCTGTGATCTCTTCCTCAGACATTCACCTGGAAAGGTCACGAATTCCTGCTCCATGCCAACAGCAAGTGTGGACATCTGCATATTCTTTAAGCTCTGAATTCCATACGCTAGTTTAGCATTACCATAGATTTGGCTGTTTTGATGGGCAAGACAACGATGATGATTTTACTGTTATTTTGCCTTTCAATACCTGGTGATCTCATTATGTTTCACCTAGTCTATCATTGTGGTTTTGATTTTTCCTTGATTCAGGAGTTGTATAGAAAAATTATATATATATATATATTTAATTTCATGGACTGTTCCTCCTCTCTTGGTTAATTGCTTCTATTTCTGTTGTTATTTGCATTGCAGTCAAACAACGTGTCATAGCTTTTATTTACTTTGATCCTTCAAATCAGCCCCTTTTCAGAACTTAGAGCTTTTCTTCATATGTCTAGTGATTTTCCTCTGATTGTCTGTTCCTTCAGGGTGTCTAGAGTGGCTTGTTATTAGGAGTTGAAATAAGTTCTATCAGAGGTCATATGTGACCCTGTTCAAATCTTGTGGTCCAAGGCAGAGAGAAACATTTAAAGTGCAAAATCAAAATATCGTTGACTCATTTGAAAATGTTCTCGTGGCTACGATGAATTCTTAGGAAGACTTGCCTCGGTGTCTTCTCCAAGTCCTGGAAGAGCTCAGCTTTAATTCTTTCTTCTCCCTCCAGACAAGAGATCTGAACTGCTTTGTGTGGGTCCGTGCAGCACTTAGGCAGAGATTTGGGCAGTTAGCCAGCGGAGGATGCGTTGTAGTATCTGGTTATTTGAAAAATTTGAGTTGAGAAATTCCAACTGTCCGATTGTTTGGCAGGTGACCCCTCCTGTGTTCGTTGCGCCTTAGCTGAAGAATGTGCTCTGAGGCTTAGCCAGCCTCTGCCCTGGAAGGGTTGAACGGTACGCATTCTTCTGAGTCACTCCCAATCCTTTAACAATCAATGTCCTAATATAGCATTCTTTTAAAAATTAGAATAGAATCAGTCTCCGTAAATAGAGGTAACTTTCCTGAGAGAACTGGGAAGGTATTGGGTGAGAAAGGAGGGAGGAAATGAAAGAGCACCTGTGAGAACAGTGGTCCAAAGCCTGTCATTCTCGGGTCTACGTGCAGTGGGGTCTGAGACTTCCCGAGGTCGTGGAACCAGGGACTGGGCTGGCAGTGTGTGTGCTGATGTCTGCTGCACCATGAATTCTGGGGCTTCCAGTAAGGTTCAGGTGCTTCATGATTTCAAGACATGAGTGTGGAGTTAGGGGAAGGGCCAGGTGACATCCTTAAGTACCTTGGTGAAGGAGGAGGGTCGTTAGGCCTCTTGCACTCCTGATTTCATCCGGCCGTCACCGGACGGTGTGGGTGCTGCCACACCTCTCTAGCTGTCGTGGGGCTCAGGGCAGAGGGGCTTAGCTTTGGAGGCAAGCATTGGCTGTGAGTTCAGCGCCAGGCTCTACCACCTACAAGCTTCATGGCCTTGGGTGAAAGCCACCAAACGCCCAGAACTGCAGATGAAGAGAACTGATGATAGCACCTTCATGGCACCGTGCAGGTTGTTGTGAGATTGAGAGATAAGGTATGTCTCCTCCCACCCCCCCCATCATCATCGCCATGGTTCATCCTGGGTCATCCTGCTGTCTGCCAAGTACCTTCTAGTGTTGGACAGCAGCCAGCCCCCCAGTGGTTCTTGGCCATTGTTCACAGGTAGATGGGATGCCAACCTCCCCTGGAGTGAGCACCTGTGGTCTGGCCTGATTGGGTGTGATTTATGACCCAAGCCTGCAGTGCAAAGTGGCAGTGATTGTGGGGTTGAGGGGGGGACGGGGGACACGGCGGAGGAGGCAAATATGGGCCTAATCCCCTTGGAAAATGAGGTCAAAGGCCCTGTAATGCCCCCATGAAAATGCCTGGAGGCATTCACCATGTGGGGACATTAGCAATCAGGTGATGTACCTTGGATTTTTGATCTGTCAACTGAAGGGAATGAATTAGGCCTGGATCTGCCTCCCCCCCAGATCTTTAAAATCAGGCATTCTTATTTTAGAATAAAGAGAACCTACATAATCACACTGTTAGACTATAAGCCCCACGAGGGCAAAACCCAAATCTTGCTCATTCTTATACTCTTAGCTTGGAGCACCATAGATGCATAGCGGTCCCTCAGTGATTATTTGAGAAATAAATTATCCCCTTCCCTATCTCTGTCCTGGGGTAGAACCGGGTCAGCATGTATGTATGTAACCAGTGGGAATGGGGACCACTCAACTGACGTATTTCTTATGCAAAACTTGATTCAAATATTCATTTTATGAAAACTTATAACCTTGCCCATAAATTTTGCTTTGTGCCAAAGAAGTAGCAAGTTTGAAACTGTAATAAAATCTTAATATTTTCATAAACATTTTGGCTATACTCTCACTTGTTTTTTTTTGATCTGAGGAATTCTGATATGTTGTAAAAGAGGGTAAAAATTAGCTTCTTTTTCAAGATAAAAATGCGTACAGACAGAGCTCTAGTATCGAAAGCATGGTTAATACTTTATAGAAGATTTGTATCATTTTGATTTCTTTCCAGTCTTGAGTGAAACATTTTTTTGACGAGCTTTGCAATTCTGAGGTCAAAACTCTCCTTCTCCAAATTGCATTGACTTGATGGGAACTCACAAACCGTGGTAAATTGTCAACAGGGAGTCAAATGTATTAGAAGTAGTAACGTAGGAACGTTCCAGGACTGAGGAAAGAGATTGCCCATTGGTGTCTTGGATGGAATTTTAGAGAGACGGGGACTGTTTGAGGTCCAGTGGGCTTAGAGAGAAGAGAGAACCCAGCCAGATAAGCCAGTTTGGAACAGGGGACCACTGGCATGATGGGGTGATAAAAACTGGAACAAGAGAGAATCAAGGTAAGTGCCTAGGAGCAGACATACGGAGCTTACAGATCAGCCTCGCTCAGAGGGGTGGAATACATTTCTTAGGCTCAGAACAAAGGAAAGGAAGGTGGATCCAGCTGAGGTTCTAGGAGCATTGCCTGAGTTAGGGGTACCCCTAACTGTTTCTGATCCTCCACTCTTCATCTCCCATCCTTTGTGGGGTTTTTTGTGTTTTTTTTTTTTTGTGGTACGCAGGCCTCTCACTGCTGTGGCCTCTCCCGTTGCGGAGCACAGGCTCCGGACACGCAGGCTCAGCGGCCATGGCTCACAGGCCCAGCCGCTCCGCGGCATGTGGGATCTTCCCGGACCGGGGCACGAACCCGTGTCCCCTGCATCGGCAGGCGGACTCTCAACCACTGCGCCACCAGGAAAGCCCTCCCATCCTTTGTTTTAGCATCTTAATCCCAGTGTCCGCCGGTGGGTCCTGAGGTCCTATGCCCCACATAGCACAGGGGATCCACTTCTTCTGGTGGCCTGGCCTGCTCTGCCCTCCCTGAATTTCCATTGGCTGGATGGGGATAGAGATCACCCCCACCAGGCTCCTTACTGTGTATAATAAATGCATCGAGTTGTTACAGTCTTCAGTTTCTACAATGACCAAACAGTTGCATTTCAGAACGAAAACCCGGGTCCACATCTGTCCCTGTTTGAAACGTCCTTGGCATGCAGCTTGCATGAAGTCTGTGTGTTTCCAAAGTGATCTAAAATAAGAGACACATAGTATTTTATATCCTGCCGAAGACAAGCCATGACCGCAAGGGGAAAAATGCAGGACACCAAGGTAGAGAATATGGATTGACGTGTGGGTTTAAGGGGAAAAAACTTGCCAGTTTCTTACTTCAGAGCCCATGTTATTACGGGCTTGTGTGGCCTGCAAAAAGAACTCCAAACACTGGGTTATAAGAATATCAGAACAGATTACCATGAAGTGTATGGAATGGAATGTGGCAAACTGGGTATTTTTTAAAAATTATTTATTGATTTATTTATTGGCTGCGTTGGGTCTTCATTGCTGCGTGTGGGCTTTCTCTAGTTGTGGAGAGCAGGGGCTGCTCTTCGTTGCAGTGTGTGGGCTTCTCAGAGCGCAGGCTCAGTAGTTGTGGCGCACGGGCTTAGTTGCTCCGCGGCATGTGGGATCCTCCGGGACCAGGGCTCGAACCCGTGTCCCCTGCATTGGCAGGCGGGTTCTTAACCACTGCACCACCAGGGAAGTCCCGAGCTGGGTATGTTTGAATTAGTAATGTTACGGTACACAGTGTTCGTAGTGGCCAAAGGTAGGCTTCCTGTTTACGATAAATAAGGACATGGCGTTTGCCTCTGTGTTTACATGCTACATAGTATTTTGATTAAAATGTAATGTTGACGTTACCTCAAGGCCGTATTTTAGGCTGACTTGAGAGAAAGGAAATGAAGACTCCGTGTGGGTAAGATCTGAGTCACACAGACGCTGTCTTCTATTTGGAGGCTAGGGAGGCTGGATCCGGCACGTACCATCCCAAATCCTCTGTCCTTGACAGACAAGGGGGTGATATTTCAGAAGGCAGCCGACCTGTCTGACAACAGCCCTTGAGTGTTCAAATATAGAATTGGAATTCTGTCCCGGTGTTATTCAAATGAAAGGTGCAGCTAAAAAGAGAGGGGTCTCTCTCCATCACCACCTCCCGAACTGGCGTCCTCTCGTGATGTTCCCGAGGGAGGCCTTTCATGTCCAGAAGAGAAGGATGGCAGTACTGTTGGGCTGTGCTAAGCAGTGGTTTTTCTTTGTTTTGCTTAAAAAAAAAAAAATGCAGGCAAGGTGGAAAGATAAAATGGAAAGGATACCAAGGTCTTTGTGCCTAGTTTTTGTGCTCAAGTAGAATCGAGCTGTCCCTGGATCCCAGCTTCGTAATAGCCACTGGGCTTCCCTGAAGCTTCCCTGAAGCTGGATCTTGAGTAGAATATTCTGCCAGATTTGTAGAAGAACACAGTGTTAGTGACATGCATATCTTTAGAATCTTTTTTCATGGTACTGATAGATTTTAATGCCTTTGGATTCTAGAGAGTTGACAATTTAAAAAAAGCAAACTATATTTACTCTTTATTTTTATTTTTGTAGTAAAATCTCTCTCTCTCTTTCTTTTGGTTTTTTTTTTTTGGCTGTACCACACGGCTTCCGGGATCTTAGTTCTCCAACCAGGGATCGAACCTGGGCTCCAGAAGTGAAGGCGCCAAGTCCTAACCACTGAACTGCCAGGCAATTCCCTAAGAATCTCATTTTGAATTCAGGAGAGCTAGTACTCTGTAATAAGGAAATAATTAGTAGAAGTCAGATTTAAGAGGATTGTTCACTTTTTTTCCACTCTTTTTGTGACCAACTATATATAACATAAAATTGATTCTTGGAACCACTTTTAAGTGGACAGTTCTGTGGCATTGGGTCCATTCACATCGCTGTGAAACTATCACCACCATCTGTCTCCAGAACTTTCATTGTCCCAGATGAAAACTATGTACCCATTACACAGAATGTTCACTTTTTGAAACAGTATTTATATCAGACATGCTTAGGTTGGTGCTCCGGACGTGCTAATTCCAAATTGTTTTACCTTTGAGTTACAAGGGGGTGATAACTGACATGATCGAGCAGCTACACACCACACCAGCCTTGATAGGTAGGAGCCTCCTTTGACGCACGAGACAACCAAAACCCAGAGCATGATTCTGACAGTTCCGCCTGATTCTGAAGCTGCGCTGCGCCCCCTCCACTAAGTGACGCTTTTGCCAGCTTGGTTGTAATTCGTGGGATTCATAATTCTTCCGCCAGTTCGTCCATATTCTGGAGCCATAATGTACTCACAGCAGCTGTCTTGGTAATTACAGTTCTGAGTTAAGTTTTAACCTCTCTCAAAGCTTGAGTTTCCTTATCTTAAAGGGACCCATCTGTGTGATCTCCAAGGGCCTTTCCAGCCACCTGTCCTGTGGTTTGAGTTATTTCCATAATCGATGCTGTGAACTCTTCCCGCTTTTAAGAAGGATGACGGGGGAGAAAATGGACGGTTCTGGAAGCTGAGTGAAGAGTAGACAACACAAGGAAAAAATACAGGCACAAAGAAGGGATTAGACTGAAGAGAAAAGGGAACTGAAGATGTCGTCAAGGAGGGGCAGAGGACTGCACTGGGTCTGCCCAAGGCAGGTGTTTATTTAACAGACTTCCATTTTGAGTGTACACAAAACATTTAAGGGAGCAAACAGTGCCAAGCCCTAGCTGACGAGCGAGAGCGAACCAGCATTCTGGTTTCAGATTAGGTGTCGTCGTGGGTCATGTTCAATTCCCAGTCGTGCCACGTCTGGATGTGGACACAGGAAAGCAGCCCAGAAGGGGGAGGAGAGGGGAGTCCGTGGAGTTTCACTCATTACCTCATTTAATTGTCACCACAGGCCTGAGGCAACTTACACCCCTTTCCGGCCCAGGGAACAAGACTGCACAGAGGTCGGATCACCAGAGCCGGGCTCCAGACCTTGAGTCGTCTGATTTCAAAGCCTACTCCTCTAACCCGCTGTGCAAATCTCCACCCTCCATCCCCGCCCCCAGACAGCCACACTGTCGTGACTACACACTCGGAGTTGCTCACCAAAGACTCATGTTAGCCCAGTTTCAAGAGAGAACAATGTAAGCTCCGCCCAGGTCAGAACGCTGGGAGCCCCCTGGCCAGGCGCGACCAAGTGCCGGGTCTCCAACAACGAACGGTAGCTTCAGGACTCAGCTCGCTTGCTCCCTCTCTCGGCTTTGCTTTCCTGTTTGTAGTGATTCTTGAGGAGGTTCTTTCTGTGTGGTGACAAAGGTGATCTCCCCCAGGCTTGGCAGAAGAGGGCATAGACATCCTGGAGGGACTCTCATTGACCCGTCTTGGTTCCAACGCTGCTTCTCCCAGAAGCAGTCACTCTGGCCAGGGGGTCTGGAATGGGCTTGTGTTCATACCTGCAGCTCCAGTAGGACATTCTTGGATGGTCACCTAATGGGGACAGAGAGCATTTTTGACCTGCTGTATCTTTTCAGAACATCTCTACGGACATCTCAGCAGTTGTAGCGTCGGAACTAAAGGGATTTTGTCAAATTCCGTTCGCAAGTCAGTGTGAGCCGGAGCTGACACACCTACCATCTAGTGTCTTGTGTGCTACAGCTGTTGTGAGAATGCACCTTACAGTGAGATAAAATAATTAGGAATTGATTCTTGGGTTTCTAGTTCTAAGAAATGACTTTCAGCCTTGGCCCTCAAGTGGAAAATTAAATTAGATTTTTAAAAAATGTTTTTCCCTATCCCAGAGATTTCATGAGCTCTGTCCCTTAATCTCGGCTGTGTTTCTTGGGTGTGAAATAGGGAGATCCTTGAAGGCTTTACTTTGGTCAAGGGTCTGTTTTTAATCTGTATTTGGTATGGACGGAAGTGACATTTATTAAATGACTTTTTTTATCAGATGCCTGTGCCCGATGATTTACATAAGCCGGCTCGTGTAATCCTCTCAAAAACTGTAGGGTAGGTGGTATTGTAACCATTTCACAGGTATTTATGCAGCTGTAGGGGGTAAGGTAGCATTTTTTAGCTTTTCCAACATGTTAGATAATTACAGAATGCCAAAAGAGCCCCAGTTATCATTAGAACAATTTCATGCACAAGTATACTCAAACAAGTTCAAGCAAATTATTCTATTTTCATTGTAACAGAGCTAAAGAGAGTTGATTTTGTATTCTTTTTTTTTTTTTTTTTTGGTACACCGGCCTCTCACTGCTGTGGCCTCTCCCGTTGCAGAGCACAGGCTCCGGACCACAGGCTCAGCGGCCATGGCTCACAGGCCCAGCCACTCTGCGGCACGTGGGATCTTCCCGGACCGGGGCACGAACCTGTGTCCCCTGCATCGGCAGGCGGACTCCCAACCACTGCGCCACCAGGGAAGCCCTGATTTTGTATTCTTTAGGACTGTAACTTTTCCTCTGAGAAGTAGTTTTTTAAAAGAATTAAATCATGCCAAGTCTTGTTTTGTTTTTGCTTTGACACAGAGAAAGAGTATTGTAGAGGAGAGAACAGTCTTGAATGTCATAAAGAATGACGTTGTTTTGAAGGTGCGTTTAGACCTGGCACAGAAAGCCCTTCCCTGCACCACCATTTGGAAGGAAACTTCTCAAACCTGGGATAGAATGAAACACCGTATCCGAGGGTGGCTGCTGTTTTACAAAAATTAGATAATGCATGTCTTGATATGTTTTGAACTACATGAGTACCTATAGGAAAGGCTCCATTGACTGAGCACGCATCGCCACACCATGCCTCCTGGAGAGTTCTGTTTTGCTGGAATGGCCTTGTTCTGTGCGTTGTGTCATTGTCATCACAGTCCGTTGAAGAAAAGGGCACAGTATCTTTTCGTCTACAGATGTAAGTTTTGATGTGTCTGATCTGTCCATCTCCATGGGACCTGGGCCGCTTGGTCCCACAGAGCCTCTGCCTGCAGGCGTAGGTACGCCTGCAGCTGCTGGCCTGGACAGATATTCCCAGACTCCTCCTTCCAGCTGCTCGCCTTCCTGGCAGGAGGCACAATGAGGGGCACTCAGGGGATCGTCTGTCTAGCATAGACCCCAGTACAATTCAGGAAGATTTTTCTTTTTTAAAAAAAAAATAAATTTATGTATTTATTTATTTTTGGCTGCATTGGGTCTTCGTTGCTGTGCGCGGGCTTCCTCTAGTTGGGGAGGGTGGAGGCTACTCTTCATTGCGCTGCATGGGCTTCTCATTGCGGTGGCTTCTCTTGTTGCGGAGCACAGGCTCCAGGCTCACGGGCTTCTGTAGTTGTGGCTCACGGGCTCTAGAGCGCAGCAGGCTCAGTAGTTGTGGCGCACGGGCTCAGTAGTTGTGCCTCACGGGCTCAGTAGTTGTGGCTCAGGGGCTCTAGAGAGCAGCAGGCTCAGTAGTTGTGGTGCACGGGCTTAGTTGCTCTGCGGCATGTGGGATCTTCCCCGGACCAGGGATTGAACCGTGTCCCCTGCGTTGGCAGGCGGACTCCCAACCACTGCGCCACCAGGGAAGTCCCAGGAAGATTTTTCTTATAAGGAACCCGGAGAGTCTGACTTGTATTTGCCTTCCTAGGATGCTCCACAGTTACCTGGAACTCAGTGTCTTCCCAAGCTGAACGTATGTTCTAACAAAACAAAATTCCAACCACCCATGATATCCCTCTCAACTTCTCTCTCTGTGCCCATTTTCCAACCCTCAACCGCAGAATTATCTTCAAGTCTCTCCCTTCCCCGCCACGACTTGCTACATACACACCTGCTGCGAGCCACTCAGAGCACGTCTTGTCCAGACGTTCTCTTCCTTCCTGCGGCACAACTTGTCACGTCTCCATCCTCTCAGGGACCCTGTGCACATTTCCCAGATGCTTCCAGAGTACGCGCCACCTCCTTTGGATGGCCCTCTGCTTCCCAAGGTGAACCTCTCGCCCCAGCCAGGCCAGCCTGCCGTCCATGTTTGCAGCATGCTCTTCTTCCCCTTCAGCTCTTGCCTTTCCTCTCTGGATGTTTTCAAATATCCCCTCCCTTGTGACTGGCTTCAAGCTCGACTTCTGTGCTTCCTGATTTCCTGGCCCCCAGTTTGGACCATTCCCTTCGCTGTGCTTTGATGAGCTTACTGACCATAATATTCATGTTGCCTAAACTTACGCTTGGTTTTAGTGTTATTGCTTGGTCTGAATCTCATTTCCTTCTTCATTTCCTCAAAGATGAATAACCTAGGAGCTCATATTTATCCCCATTACATTCACTGATGCTTCAGGTGAAGGAGGCTACTTTTTTTTAAATTAATTTTTATTGGAGTTTAGCTGCTTTGCAGTGTTGCGTTAGTTTCTACCGTACAGCAAAATGAATCAGCTATACGTATACATATATCCCCTCTTTTTTAGATTTCCTTCCCATTTAGGTCACCACAGAGCATTGAGTAGAGTTCCCTGAGCTATACAGTAGGTTCTCGTTAGTTATCTGTTTTATGCATGGTATCAATAGTGTATATATGTCAATCCCAGTCTCCCAGTTCCTTCCACCCGCCCTTCCCCCTTGGTATCCGTAAGTTTGTTCTCTCCATCTGTGACTCTATTTCCGCTTTGCAGTTAAGTTCATCTCTACCATTTTTCTAGATTCCACATATAAGTGATATTATGTGATATTTGTTTTTCTCTTTCTGACTTAACTTCACTCTGATGACAATCTATCCAACCCTTTCTTTTCTCTCCAAGTAAATCTTCTGCTCCTGCGATTAGACTCCCCACTGCCTCATCACAGCCCCTGAGCCCCTGAGCCCCTGTCTGGACTGTCCTCACTCCTCCCCACAACCTAGAAAACCCTGGGGCCCTTCAGATCCATTCAAGTCCTACCGCCTGCGATTAGACTGCCACGCTCTGCAAATGGCACTATTTCGTTGAAGGAGGCTACTTTTAATGTTGCATTGGTGCATTTTATTTTATAAGCAGTGTTGAGAGAATACTTGAGCATGCTCAGATTTTTGGAACTTGCACAGTTATATCATTATCTTGCTTTTAAATGTCCTTTTTAACTAAGTTCCCTCGGTCGGAAAAAAGGAAGCAAATCAACTGACATCACTAACCTTTAAAACTTTTAATTGTCTCAAACAGTGCTACTACAGCAGGTACTCACTCTAAAATATGTTTCTGGGAATTCCCTGGTGGTCCAGTGGTTAAGACTCCACGCTTCCACTGCAGGGGGCTCAAGTTCGATCCCTGGTCGGGGAACTAAGATCCCATGTGCCTCACATTGTGGCCAAAAAAATAAAATGTGTTTCCTTTGCTTTTGCCACTGGAGTTAATGACCAATAGAAATCTGTTTGTGAAACATCAGTGTAACATTTTAAAAAGTCTAAAGCTACAAAGATGTGTTTTTCAAAAGGAAAAATAGGCATGTTCCAGCGGATTGATACTTTTTTATCTTCCTCATGATTAAAATATAAATCACACATTTGTTAAGCTTTGGCTACAGAAAGTAAAAGATGGATTTCCCAGTTCTGTGCCTGAAGGCTAGAGTTCCACAGGCCGTCTGTGTTTGCATCCGGCCGTGTTTACCCACCTGCTTCCCTCCCAGCCAGTCCTTTTACTCTGAGGCTTTGCTCTGAAGTTTATTAGGTTTCCCAGTATCCTCAAACCTCATCCTTCAATTAACTTTCACGTTACCTTGTGTATTTATCTTCGTTCTCTGTCTAAAGATATTTCCACTAGGAGTTCTAGCTCTGAAATATTTAAAATATAGACTTCAAAGTCAGTGGAACCGTGCCAGCCATGCTTCATCTGAAGATAAATGGAAATGCTCTTGACACAGGGCAAAGTCAAGGCCCATTAACTTAAACAGGATGCAGTGTGTCTTAGGGAGGCTCGGCTTGGCGGTGTTTGTCGACAGAAGAGCAAGCCTTACGTTCAAACAAAAACAAACAGGTTTTACCTTATGAGTGGAGGGAGCGTTCCCGCTGGACACTGTCCCCCGGGCGCTCCCGGCCTCCTCCGTGGGCACCTCCTACCTCAGCGCCTGCTCTTGCAGCTGATGCTGCTGTACC